>NW_023416285.1:67774363-68259363 GCF_014176215.1 Rousettus aegyptiacus | reverse complement strand
ATAAGTATGCTGATATGTTTCTGTCACATTACATTTAGAGTTTATAATGTGCCCAAAAACTTTAGTTTGGTTAGTTATGAACCAAAAGTTCAGATGTTTTTCCTGGATGATGCAGTTTTCATAACAGCAAACACTGCTAATCTACATAAATTTTAATTTTGCTTCGAAGCTAGATGTGAGGAGAGTAAAACCTTTACATTGTAAATATTTCAAACTGTTCTTTTTAACCTATTAATTACCCTTTTCTGAATGAGTATTTAATATGCTACGCCTTAAACAAAAATTTGCTCTCCTATTTAGCATGCTCTGTGAAGAATGGAACACCACCCAGCTTTCTCCTCTACCCCTCTATGGTTAATATTCCCTTCCTGACTTGCCCATTGCAGTCTAATTGAAATTCACAAAGATAAAAAGCATGCCATTTAAAACCTTGCAACTAGGGGATCCAAACATCTTCTACTTGGTGTATACACTTTACTTGTTACTGTATTTTCTTATTTTCCATTTCTATAAGACCATCTTTATTAAGATCTCTATCACTTTGCCATTTATATTACTACTAAATTGTTTATATTTTGATAATGAAAGTTGAACAGCATATAGTTTCTTCCCAACCTTAACTGCTATGCTCCAACAGCATTTCTCATTCATGAATGTCACAATTTTTATAAATATCTTCATAGATTATTCTCATACTATGGTTTTCCCCTGGATTCTAATGCCCATTTATGTATTTTAGCTTAATTGCTTTATTTCAAAATTTGTATCTTCTGAAATTATTTATTTTTCAAAAATTAGCCTTATGAAATTGACATCCTTATTACATTTTCAATCTCATTGCTATATGACCCATTTATATGTAGCTTCACAAAGTTCAGACTATTTTGGATGACTTTTACCATTTAGATTTTTAAAAATTGTGTGTTAGAATAGTCTATAGATTTGGATATGCACTTATTTGAAAGTGACTCACAAATAATTAATTAGAAAACCATGATTTTTAGTTTCCCCCCAAAAAAATACTTTGTAATTTTATCGCTGTTGGATAGCTGTGACTTAACTTCAAAGCACATTAAAAAAAAAAAATGGAAATCAGAAAAGCTGATTGCAGTGGACCTCTACTTACTGCTAATATTTTACTCTGTATTTAGTCCAGCCAAATTTCTTCTAGGATTGTCCAGCTTCCCCAGACATCTGATCATTGTAGCCTGATTTTTTTTCTCCCCTCTATGTGATGGAGCACAGTGAGCTGCCTGAGATTTGAGAGCTAGACTGTATTAGTCATGACTAAGCTCTTCCTACCTACTTTTTTTTTTTTTGGAACACGTCCTAAGGCAACCAGTTCTGTAGAATTGACAACAAATTGGTTGCAGGTAAATTCATTGCTGCCAAAGCTAGGGCAGTGTACAACCTTCTGTTTGAACTAGTCTGAATAACTCTCCCACAATGTGGATTTGGGGTGGGGAGGTCATGTTTTATCTCCATCCTCCAAAATGAAATCTCTTGAAGAGATTTCCATATGAGGACCAAAAATAAAAGAAAGATGAAGAATTGGGGTATCTTAGTTTTGTCTGATTTTTCTTTCATTATGCTTCACGATATTGTACAGTTTTAAAAAAATGCACTACAAAACCGTTCATGTTTTTGAACAGATATTGTGTAGAGCTTCCCTGTTACTGCCCAGACTTGGCATCACTGCTCTAGGGAACCACTACTCTGTATAAACTAGGGGACTTGAATCTTTATGTTTTATAAGATAAAATATATATATAAGAATATATAATGTATATGTGTATATAGTATACACACATGCAAGCACATAGATATTTATCTATAGAAAGATAGGTATCTGAACTAATAAAAATAAGTATATGGATTTAAATGAGAATAACATTTCTAGAACACATTTCCACAAAATGCGTTGTCTCACTACCACATAATTTGATCATAGTAATTTTTACACATTTTGAAGTGCCAGAATTACTTCAACAAGAATAGCATCTCACTGTATTTACAAATTTTAATATATCAGCATGTATTCCATAAATAAATTCATATACACTTTACATACTTTCCTGTGTGAGTCATTTATTCAAATGAGAATATAAAGTGATGAGAAATTAGGAAATAAAGCATAGATTATTTTCCTTTCACAGAATTAAATATCTTGTACTTTTATGCAGAATGCTTTACTAATTTCAAAATATGCTTGAAGAGCAAGTCTGTTCTTACGTATTCACAATTAGCATTCAAAAAAAGGAAAGGAAGGAAGGAAGGAAGGAAGGAAGGAAGGAAGGAAGGAAGGAAGGAAGGAAGGAAGGGAGGGAGGGAGGGAGGGAGGGAGAGAGAATATCAGCGACCGCTAGAAATAATCGCCTCCCGACCCGCCTCACCTCCCTCCCCTCCCTCACACTCCCTACCTCACTCCCGCCCGCTCTCGCCTCTCTCTCTGCACCGCCCTCACCCCCCCCTCCACTCCCTCCCTCCCTCCCTCCCCCCTCCCTCCCTCCATCCTCCCTCCCTCCTCCTCCTCCCTCCCTCCCTCCCTCACTCCACCTCCCAATCATCCCCATCTCCATCAACCAAGAGAGAGAAAGTCCAAAGGAAAAGCCGGAGCAACTAGCCATTTGGTAATTCTCAAGTCAACCATGACTTATTCAAGTTTCATTTTTCCCCATAGACTGAATTTAGATGGAGGGTTCTAATATGTCCACTAGATTTCAAGTTTCTGAAAGAAGAAACAGCTGGAAAGGGGGAGTAAACAAATAATTCCAAACTACTCTGTTACATTAATGTATCTAGGTCACCTTTCATTAGAGCTAAATATATCACATATACTAGCTCAGATAAACTATGCACATACATTCCTCAATCCAAGTAACTCTTCTGTTTATAAAGTAATTTTATAAATCCTTATCCAACTTGTAAATCAATTATATCATGCATTTGGGATACTTTAAAGTCTAACTATTTATATCAAGCATATGTAGAGTAACTTACAAGGAAACTCTTTTGCCTTCATTTATAGAAATTATAGATAGAATTTATTTTCAGTTTATTTGATTGCTTCCAAAAACGATGATAATAACTTCAGCTCCAAACTCTTTCATTGGAAAGTATATTATGCATTTCACTGAAGGATAAGCTGTTACATAATTGGCAGCTTTTGCCTGTGAGGCAGGCACTGTAAATATTAAAGTAGTAAAAATAATAAAATAAATCTATAATGTCTTTTTTTGTATAACAGTGTAGACTCCATTCTAAATACTTTATATTAATTTAGTTAAATATCACAAGAGTTAGATTATTATTTCCATTTCACTGATAAGAAACTTTAGGTACATGGAACTTAATCTGGTTCAAGGTCTAGAGCCCAAGCAATATGCTTCTAGTGTCTCCATCCTTAACTACTATACTCTACTACCTCTATGTTATTTCATGAAAGCCAAAATTCTAGCTTCTTATATGCAATCTCATCATGGAAACTTTGGACAAAATATTTAGCTACTGATGTATTGATGTTATCAGGATAGTGTAAATCTGTTAATAACAGCCATGTATTCATTTAACAAGTCTTATTGAATGTTTGCTTTTTACAAGACGCTCTGTTAGGTACTATTCTGAATATAATAATGATTATGGCATGTTCCCTACCCTCAAAAAGCTTATGGCAAATTTAAAAGTCATAAAATAATGTATGACATTAATTGCAAACAAATTAAAGACCAAGGCATATACATGTACTCCAAAAATTTATTTTCAGAACAAAATTATTTCTACTAAGTAGTAGCATATAGTTTAAGAAAAATAATGTAATGTAGGGAGCTTTTACTTTAATTATAATTTAAAAATTGAGTTATTATCATATAGCAATAAGTGGATTATTATTATTATTATTAAAAATATGAGTAAGTAGTTTCTATGACACGAAAAGCCACTAGGACCAAGACCAGGCAAAAGTGTATGTCCAGAATGAAAAAATATCTACTTTACATTGATATTTTCCAAATAATAACACCTCATCATGCAAAATTGTATAGAAGAAGCCAATAGCAATAACGACAAAATCAAAGAACAGAGGGAGTCCAGAACCTAATTTGGGCCCATTTATGTACTTCCTAGGTGGGATAAGAATGGTCTCATTTGAAGGATTATTCCAAGCATTCTTTTTAGTATTAAAACTCTTTCTTCTTGAGGGGAAGAGAAGATATATGTATTGTGAAGAAATAAATGAAAAATATATTTGGGGTATGAGTATTTCATGGTTAGTCAGAGAGACACAAAAGAGAAAATAGAAACCAATTATTTCTAAGAAAAAGTGAATAATACCATGGAAAATTAATTATGGATACTAAATGATTTTAAATAATATGCAGATTATTTCTCCTTGCTAGAGACCTCTTAGTATTTGCCAGAGTAACTTGATCACAGATTTACAATAAATAATTGATGAATTATTTGTAGAGTTGTACACTTTGAAATGTAAATTGGCAGCCTTGGTACCAAACTTAAAAATGCCATGACCTTGGGCAGTCTCAGCTCTAATATTCTGGTAACTCTCAAAGCTCTCTCTGTCTCTAACAGCTCACTGTGCATCACTGGTAGACATCCTCCCTTAAAAAGTATCTCATCTGATGTTCTTTATCTTGTCACCATCCCCCCCACCGAAATCCTGAAATGAGGAGTCATTTTAGATTATGTTTTCTCAGTATCTTGCCCCACTCCCCTAAAACATGCACACCTCACATACACATCTGCTATAGCTGAGCAAAATACCTTCTATATATACATTATCTGATTCATTCAATGCATTTGCAATTCCATAGCCTCAGCTCTATCCTCATTTGGGCTATTGCCAATAAGCAGTACTAGTAAGCAGTAACCTGCTAACTAGTTTCTCTCCTCCAATCTCAGCCTTCTCCAATTGGTTTTCCACAGAGTCAACAAGAGTGTTTCAAAACTAATTTGATAGTGTCACTGGGTAATTTAAAATCCTTTCTTGATAAAAGTATAAGGTGCAGACTCTTGTGCATATCACATCTGACCCCTGTTTATATCTCCAGCCTCAACTCTGCTCTTTTCACACATACCTTGTCACATACACATCCATAATCAGCATTCATTTCTCAACGTCATTCTGTCCTCTATAAATGAAAATGTTTATGTTTCTCTCAACAGCCAATGGTTTCATACCTCTATGGTTTTGGTTCTCATTGCCTCTTTCAACTGGAATTCCACTTTCATGCTATCTACATGGTGAACACTTCAAGCCTCAGCTCTATAAACTATTTCTTACTTTTCCAGATAAAAACATTCATACTTTTCTTTGTACTGTTGAATTTAGCACAAGCATTAAAATGAAACCTAGAATATCCAATTGAACTTATTTATTAACTTTTCTCACTCTATTAGCCTGCAAGTACTTCAAAGGTAATGAGCCTGATCTTAATCATCTTTACCTTTCAAGTGCCTAGCACAGAATCAGATATATATAATCTTTCAGTATATTATTAAGAAATAAATGAAAGAATGAATCAACGCATGAATGAACAAACTAATGCATAAATAAGAGAATACATGAGTATCTGTGCTTTCATATGTATATGAGAACTACAGTACTTTCTCCAGAGGAAATGAAATGCAACAGAGAGCAGTGGTTCAGCTCTCAGATTCTGGTAATAAACACAGGTTCAAATAGTACTTCTACTTACTCACTATGTAACCTCAGATAAATTCTTTCATCTCACTATGATTTGTTTCACTTATAGAATAAAGATAATTGTAGAACCTACTTCACATAGTTTGTACATATTCTTCAAGTTGTTGTATGTACACATAACAACAATTGGATCATAGACAACACTACATGGTGTTTGTGGATATTACTGAAGGATTTGAAAGCTGTTAGTCCACTGTCTGGACATTTAGTACATGAGACTTGCAGTCCTCACTCTTGAATTAATTGAATCTTTTCTCTTACCTTTTCCAGATGTTCTCATTCTTTCTTTTCCACTGACATTCAGGTGCAGGTGCCCAGCTTGGCAGAATAAATGGTCAGAGCCCTCCACGTGGTCCTGCATTCTCATCTGTTGCCTTACTTTTGTTTCCACATAAATACATTGTTTCCCATACTCATACATTCTCTCTCTCTCTCTCTCTCTCTCTCTCTCCCCCCCCCCACCTCCCTCTCTCTCTTTCTGTTTCCCACCTTTTTCTCCCCTGTCCTCCTTTTTATATATCATGCCCTCCTTTTTTATTCCAGTTCAGCCTGCATTTTCATCTTTTGTTAGTTCTCTATTGTTCCTTTTCTCTCATTTGCTGATAAAATTTATATATAGCATAGTCTGTGCTTGTGTCCACACTTGTCTTATGGAAAAAATGTGTTTGTAAGAGTACATACAAATAAGAACGGTCTATTTAGGCAAATGGGGATGTGAGTACCTGTACTACAAATTCATAGGCATCTCTGTCTGTGTTTCTGTGTGTAGGTCTCAGTATAAGTCATGCTATTAAATCTACTCAAGTGTTTTTTACTGATTCATATGAATTAAATAGATAAGTCAAATGACTTTTTTTTTTTGAACTGGCTATTGGTTTGCCTCCAATAATTATTTATTTCCATGTGCTGGGTCTTCTACTGAAGAGACCCCTATCTGTAATATCTAGAGAGCCAGTCACTAATCAATATAGATGCTTCTAGCTGCACTCCTAGTCATACCCTAAATTAAAATATGGTTACAAATTGCCCTTCCTTTTTTTTTTTTTTACAACTTCCAGGTGTTCAGTATCCTCATACTACTCAGTTGGGAGCAAAAAATAAGAGAACTTTTTGCATTATAATTTAGGAATTAACAAATTATCCTTAAATTTTTTTTTTGAAGGGAGACATTTTTAAAGAGACTTATGGCAGACATTAGTGCTGTCCAGCAAATACTATCAGTTTCCAGCCTAGGTGTATGAACACATTGAATTTCCTCTTTCTTTAAAATTAGAGGTGGTAGTGGAACTTTCTCTGGTCAGTGAAAAGTAAGCAAAAGAAACACGGACCATTTCTAGATGGAGGCTGAATGAGGGAGTGTCAGATTCACCATACTGCCTCCTTCCTGTTAATAGATTATGGCCAGTGATACTCCAAATGATGGTCGCTCAGTGGTTTCTTGAATAAGGACAACACAGTTAGAGTTCCTAGCTGACCTGCACAGGACATATAGCATGTACTAGAAGTCAGTATTCATTGTTTTAAGCCTCTGAAATTTAGGGTGGTGTTTAACAACAAAATAACTTGGTCTATCTGGACAGCTAAAAGATAAAGATAAAGAAAATTTTGTTGTGTTTGTTTTTTTAAATATCAAATATTGAATGATGGTGGGACACCTATAATATTTTCTGGCAGGAGAGACTTTCTTAAAAATCCTGAAATCACAGTATATAGTTGCTTGCTGACTCTGAACCAATTGAATTCTTTAGTCTTCGGTAACATTTGTGCTGCTTCCACCTCTTAACAGCACTTCGCTTTCTTTCTTCGCCTAAACACCCAGAGGGTTGGAAACAATGTCTGAGGTTATTCTTAACAGTTTTTCTCAACCTCTACTTCATTCTTCCCCACAGCAGTACAGACATTGAATGTGGTGGTGACGAGGATGGGAAGATGGTACTCATTGAGGTCCCACAGGAATTCGCATTACTGAAACATCTGATACAGGCCCCAGAAATAGGATAGAAATGATAAAAAGAAAAAGGCTGAGGAAAAGAGTCCTGACTGGCGCAGCAACTGTTAATATTAAAGAGAGCTAGATAAGAAAACTGGTTCTAAAGAGGAATTCATGTTAGGCATATAACTCCATATCTCTACTACATAAAGAAAAACAAAAGAAATTGACTCTGACCTAAATATACAATGTGAAAATTTTAAAACCATTTTCAGAGATTTCTAACAAGGTAGAAAAGCCAGTTAGTCATGGGTTTTAATACAAATTCACTTGTCATTACACAATTCACTGGAGCAAAAATTTCTAGGTTCAAGCTGCTTTTATCTAGTCAATCAACATCATTCAAGTACAAACCATTGCAACAATTTAACATTCGAATATGAGAAGAAAAATATACCTAGTTTTAATGAGCTCTTGTGGGACCAGAAACTGTGACTTATCTCTCTTTTATCCATCACCATGCTTCTCATATTATAGGTACTCAGTAAGTATTAAGAGAAGGAAGAATATATAAGCTAATAAACAAATGAGTAAATTACTAAATGAATGCAAGGATTTGTCAAAGAAGTTATAAATGTTGTTCACTGTAGCTCATCTTTTCTCCCCTTATTTATACTGACTCTCTCCAGGCTGGCCTTGATGTAGTAGTCTGAGTGATCTTTCCAAAATATAGATCTATTCATGTCACTGAATAACTTAAAATTGTTCAGATATTTATTATTTCTCATAAGGTCAAGACCAACCTTCTTATCATGGCCAGAGGCCTGGGTGCCTTGACTCCTGCTTGGCCTTGAACCATTGTTTCCCTTGCTACATCAACACTAGTCTTTTCTCAGTTCCCGGAATGTCCCAGGTTCCCTACTGCCATTTCTCCTCCTGCGTTAGAATATTGTAGCTCACATTTCCTCTGCTAGAAAGCTTTTACCCTCTCCACTCACCTGATTTACACTATTCATCCTTTATATAAAACATTAGGAAGCACTTCTTGAAGCAGCCTTCCCTGACACAGCTTGCCCGCTCCCACTAGTTTCTGTTGTATTTCATTATATGCGATTTCTCTTGGAGAATTCACCTCAGTTTTTTATCATCATGTGTAATTATTGAATTATCATCTGTTAAACAACTGTACTGTATGTTCAGGGAGCGTGCTTATTTTTTACTTAATATTGCATCCTTTGAAATTAGCGCACTCTCTGATTTAAAATAAGCACTCAATAAATAGTTGTTTAAGAAATGAAGGAAATACATGAGTGTGTAACAAACATAGGATTAGAGGTATAATGTTACTTTCAAAATTAGCATCTTCATCCTTAACTATAAAACTTGGATTGTTGCTACATCCATAGTCTAATAGCTGAAGATCACGTCACTGCCTCTCTGCATTTATAAGAAATGAAAAGACGGCATAGTTAGTGTTAATACTGAGGAGGAATACATTAAATCAAGATAGACCAGCAAGAGGAAATATGAAAGATAACCATATATTAGTTCAAAATAAGGAAGATTATTTTTGTTCACCGAGTGGCATTTGGTCATGACAGAGGCCAATGGATTCTCAAATTCAAAGGATAAGACCACATATATGTATTTCTAGTGTTCAAGAAATGATCATGCCAACAAGTCTTGCCTTAGTATTCTCTGCCTAGAATGGGGTGACCTATTCTTATTCAGCTGAAATACAGAACTAATTAGCAACCCCATATAAATGATATGAATGCAGGATTATAAGTATTCTAAAAGGATTTTTATCATGACACAGTTGTGTGGATAAAATGTAAGACAGCTTTATTTCTTATATAATCTATTATAAAAATTCTCTTTATTGACTAAAGTACTAATTTCCTTAAGTATTTTATTACAAATGGAAAATTTCTTTTTGTATCAGTTATTCTTAGAGCCTAAGTTTTTGAGTCAAATGAAATCTCACATCCCTCTAAATCCAAGTGTATGCTCAGATAAATTTATTTTACATAACATAAATAAATACCTAAGTAAATATCTGTACATTTGTATATACTTATACCTGCAGCATAATCTGAAATAACCAATTAAGACTCAGGAGTCAGTAAATTAGCTGCTGCAAAAATCTGGCCTGCTATCTGTTTTTGTATATAAAAAGATTACTAGTCATAACCATTCCCATTCATTTATATATCGTCTAACAGCTTTTCTGTGCTACAGTGGCAAAAAAAAGAGTAGTTGCAACAGAGTTCGTACGTCCCCCAAAGCATAAAACATTTCATCTGATGCTTTAAGACAAAAAGTTTGCCAACATCTGAACTAAGTCAAAAAGTTGTACATATAATTTGAGTATAAATTTAGAAAATTTGAGCTATTATAACATGGTGGTTCTTTTATGTCTTTCTTGAACAATTACCTTTCTAAATCCTGTGGAAATATTGTTAAATAAGTATCAAAAATGTTTTGATAAATTAAATAGTTATCACTTTTTTCCCAAAAGAATAGAAAAAAATTTATGTATAATTCATAACATGTAAAACATTATATTAGATCTTATTTTAAATTAAAAAAAAAAAACAGGAAAAAGAAAAATGGGATCACCACCCTTGAAAAAATGGTTTGGTGAAAGAACATGTGATCTGCATACACATACACAAAACTAAAATAAAAGGTCTTATGCACATCATCCATATTGTTGAATGATCTTCCCCTGTGCCCTCATACTGTCTTCTGCCTGCATTATTAAACTATGTTGCAAAAATATGTTTACCTATTTCCCTAAGTGGAATGTGAACTCCTTGAGGGCAGGAGACTTATGATTTATTTCCGTGTCACTTTCTGCATAGACCAGTAATGAGTTCTTAAGAAAAATTTGTTGAAAAAATGGATACATGGATACATGGCTGGATGATTAGGTCAAATGAACACTGCTCTTCTGCATGAACAAACTAACCATTGGTCATAAGACCCTGAAACAAGTTGGCACAGAGAAGAAAAAAAGTACATTTTTTAGAGATAAACCCTTTCCTACCTGATAATCTGATGCATACTTATGTCAATGTTACCTGTCCCTTGTTACCTACACTTAGCAGAGGAATTTCCTACTGTTTCAATGTAGTTTATGCTTTTTGTCACAGGATTGTTCTAAAACATTTCTACTATTTAATTTTTGCACTAAAGTATACAACAGCAACAATAATTCACATTAATTGAAGTAATATCAAAATGTCTGAAAGCAGAGATAAAATGAAATTGAATCTCAAAAAGAGAGGTTGAATTTTTTATTCAGGTATCATTGCCTGACAATTGTCAAGCAATTGACTGTCTACAAAATCAAATTTTGATGCACCAGTCTTTCTACAGATAAACTTGAACTCTTGGGCTTTTACTTTTCTACTGTTATTTAGTACAAGTTATAGATATCTGAATAAAACATAGAAGTGGCTATGGAAAGAGAGAGAAAGAGATATCTTTTTCAAATGCACAGTAGAAATGTTAATTGACTGCATGAAAATATTACTGTAATGACTGTTATTAACACAAATCTTTGGAGAAATAAAACAAGGAAGTGCCATTTTGTTCCTATAATTTTTTTGTAGGTCATTTAACTGCTCCCAAGAATGCATGCCACCTTAAGCTCAGAAAATAACTGTAGGAAAATAATCTAGAGTGTCCTAAAATGAGAGTTTGAGGAACAGACATCAAGTCAGCAGCCTTGTTGGAATTCCCATTCTAATTTGCCTCCATAGTTGTAACAGAGTTATTTGGTCAAGATTAAGTCACAACCACTACTTGATTATGGTATATGGGATCCCATTTTATTTTTCCACACCTGATTCCTGTTTTTGTTAGTTCTTTAATATCTCAAATCTTTATTAAAAAATAAGTTACTGTTTTGTTTTTTGTCTCCTGGGACCTCAAATCATAATCTTGAACTCTGTATGCCTCTCACTCTGTTCTCATCATCTTTTTCTTTGCACTTTCTTAGGTTTTTATATAACAATGAGAAAAAGGGCCTAGTCCATTGAAGAGCAGAATCTTAGGAGAGGCTGACAAAGTCTAATTGTTTAAGAATTTTGACTTTATAGGGAATCATAGACTTCAGTGTTACAAGAGACTTTAAACGTCTTCTAAAACTTATCATCTACTTCTACTTAGGACTATGTCTAATCTATAAAGCTGAATAACTTCAAGATCTCATTGGTTTTATTTATTTAGTCATCTATGAAATTACTGAAGAATCTTCTCATCCCACTAAGTTTGTTTGTTATATTTTCCAGGTGTAATTAACATTAAATATTTAATTATATTTTGTATACATATAGACAAGTTAAATTTAACTAACACTCTAGAGGGAGTTAATTAACCTAAGAAATGTCTCAATATGAACCAACCCTTTGGGTTAATTAATTTGCATAAAACCTATGAGAAATAAAAAAACCTTTATTGGTGATAGTTATGGAATTTAAGATTTTTGAAAGGTTAAGAAGAGTTTAAGAGAAACTAATGTCATTACATGAAAAAGATATGAGAAGACCAAGCTCACCAGCAGCCAGAACTCCATCTCTAGGGCCTTTGACCTGGGGACATCTTACCACTGGATCCAATTACAAAGCCTGCAGATCCTGCCAATAGAACCTCCGCGTCCCACACAGAGTCAGTGTTTTTCAGGGATGATGCTCGTCCATGAAACTGCAGGGAAAAAAAAATGAACCTCTCTTAACTAAGCTAAAAAAGTTCTGCAACTATGCCTGCTTGTTAATAAATGTCTTCTGTTTGGCAGATTTGCTTTCACAGTGACTTAACAGTTGGTAGAGAGGTTGCAGGGTGGAAACTCTCTCTAACCAGAAGTGGTCATTAATGCTTACCAAAAGAACTTGACACTCACTGAGGGACCAAACTGAATTGGCATACTTAGATAATTTGGAATTGTTCACAGGAACTGTGGTTTGAAAATGAGGAAATAAGAAGTGAGTGGTTAGTATTTGAGGAAATGTTGCTAGAACTTTAGTGTTGGCATAGGGCTAAAGATAGCAGTAGTGACACAAGTTGGCTGGAGTGAGTACAGAAAAGGAAGTCTTAACTTGCATCTGAGTGAGGCTCTTAAGCTTGTACAAAGCTTTCCTAGGAAAAGAAACTTAAACCATAGGTAGAAGAGCATGAGGTAGATAAGGTGCTTTACTGTTAGAACACCCGTAGGTAATATAGAAAACGACTTTTGAACTCAAGTCAGAGCCAGAGATGTTTTAAGTCTTAGTATTCTTTCCCAAAGAAAGCTCACCATGGCACATGCTAGTATGAGTAAGACTGGAATTGAAAGATCACAGATTTACAGCCATAGATCAGAGCTCACAAGAAAGATGAAAGTTAGCAAGTTTAAGCAACTAGACAAGAAATTATTAGACTCTATTAAATTCTCTACTTGAGGGAAGACATGATTAATGAGCTAATAACCAAGGTTGGGAAGGCTACAACATTGCAAGAATGGGGAACCAAACAGAGTCTTTTACCATCTGGCCTTGAGAAGGTCTACATTGTCCCCACTTACAGACTGACATTTACATAAGTGTCTACTTGGTGAAGATTAATGTTTATGTCCCTTTCCCCTCTCACTCCTCATCTTCTCTTTCTCAAAAAGCAGCAGATAAAATAAGAAATGTTTCTGTTTCTTTCCATTTGCCTGAAACCCTGGATGTCATCTCTGGGTGCCAGGAAAAGAGAGATGCAATGACTTTATTTTTTTAAATTACTTTTTATAAGAATTCTGTCATACTTCACATGGTAGAACTAAAAAGTTCATAAATTTTTAAAAATATTTTTAAATTTTATTTTTAAAAAATTGTGTATAGTCACTTTTAAAGAATTTAGTCAAAAACTGGGGTTTTCACTCATTTATAAATTATCCATATAAAAAATAAATATAAATGGACACAAAATCCATGTCGTATGTGGGTTCTGCATAAGCTAAGGAATCTGATTGTATAGCCCAAGATATTTCAGTTTAATGGCTGAGTAGTTAAAGCAAGTAGTTAATTTATAAAGTCATCAAATATCTTTATAGAAAACTATTTTGATTGAATTTGCCAAGCCTCTTAATCAACTTTATTCAGTAGCAATGTACCAAGCAGTATTAAAAGAAAGAGAGAGAGAGTGAGAAAGAGTCAGAGAGACAGAGAGAAAGAGCTCAAGTGCATTTTGGTTTCTGTAATAGAGGAAAATTTTTTATTTTTAGTAAAGCAAAAATAATTCACATTCATTGAGCCTCTACCCTGTTCATGATACTATACAGAGCACTTTATATACGGCATCTCACCAGTTTCTCAAAACAGCCCTTTCAGATATTAGCTCTGCTTTAAAGATTAGAAGAATAAGATTCAACCTGGTTAAGTAATTGTAAGTTATTCATTCAAGGTGACAGAGACACTCGGAAGTGTATTATGACTTTCACAAACTCCAGTCACTTTTACCTTGTGGGCTCTTCCCTTCATTAAAAATTTTACTTAATTAAAATTAAGTAAAGTTTTAATTGTACAAGTATAAAGACAATTATTATCCAGGATGGATTCAATATTAAATATTATGTATTATCACATAATTGTTTCTTTTTTATTTAAAAAATATAAAATTAAAAAATTTTTGTGAATCTCTAAAAAAAAAATTATGAGCCCTAGGCACCATGCCTACTGTGCCTAAAAAGTAAGTTGGCCCTATAAACACATCATTCAAACTCAGGCCTATGGAGTAAGGTTAAAAACTATGTCCTTCCACCTTACTACCTTCATCTTGACCACCATCAAAATCACCAACTTTACATTTTCCCCACTTCTCCCAAATTAAAAAAAAAAAAAAGTTAATATAACAACCTTATTAGCCTAAATTCTGTGAGTTTATAGAACTCCATTTTTTTTTCCTTCGAAGATATAATATTCTCGAATTAATTTTGTAATTTACAAAGAAAATTGTTACAGTATTTGTAATGCTGCATAGTGAAAGGCAATGTTTGAACTCTTAAAAAACACAAAGAACAAAGATGCCTAACCTATTTTTTAAATTCATTTCTGTATTATTGGACCAAAACTGCCTGCAGGTGCATGTGGCTATTTAAAGGGAATTGTAAATGGCTTTCATATCTTACTAACATAGTGAGGATGTATAAATAGTTGCACATGGCAGATAATTAGTTTATGCCAACACATTATTGTGCTCACAAGCATCTGGATATCAACTACTTGGCAAAGGAGCTGAAGGAAGTTATTGCTAACAAAATACTATGAAGTCATTTGCAAAACAGTGAGTGGTGCATATTTAAGGGACAAAAGAAATATGTTAAACATGTGCTAACATATAAGATTTAAGTTAAACAATGGAATTCAGAGAAAAAGTAGCTATGCTTGACAATCAAGTAATAATGTGCTTAATATTAATGTTTCTTGAAATCTGTTCTGTTTACCTTTTATTACTTTATAAAATAGAAGAGACCAAATGCATAGATAAAGGTACCTACATTATATCAATTACACTTTATATACTCTATAGAAAACTATTAGAAAAAGATTAGAAATACTATTTCTAGAAAATACATATGTAACCACATTCTTTAAAAATTCTAGAATAAATTAGTATTCCTTTACTTATCAGGCAGTCTAAAATCTCTCCATCCATAAAGAAGTTTACATTGCCTACAGCCTTCATAAACCATGGCCATTATCTCTGTTATATTTCATGTACCATTCCGCTTGGAGGTGGATAGGCCTCCTACTTGATACTCATTGCAACATCTAGACCAGTGTCTTCTAGATTACCTAAATATCCCAGCCTCTTTTGAGGCAATGTCTTCAGTACACAAACTCTTACTCCTTCATGTTACTATTTCCTACTTTTCACCCCTTATTTTTGTTCCTCAGTTTCCATAATTTCTTAAATTAGTGAGACCTATTGACTCTACTACCTTTTCATAGACCATGCTCTTGTCTTTTCTTATCTGATTCAGATTTTATGATGCATCGTCATGATCATTCTCCTGCACAGACCCGTTCTCACTCCTCTCTTACATTGTTGAACTAATTTTAGAAAAGCCCAATCCTCACCATACTAGGTCTAATGTTTAGGCACCTAAACAGTTGTGCAGAGCCAGTTAGGAATACACAATGTTGTGACTAAAAACGTCATTTGGACTCTTAGTGCTCCAGGGCAATCCTACTGTTATTCTCTTTCACTCTGCTGCATGATTATTTCCTATCTACTTGTCTCTTTTCAAATATCCACAACTCCTCACTGTCTCACTCTCTGCTAATTATTTTGCTTCTCATTCTCCAGAGAAAATAGAAGCAAAAAGATGAGCTTTTATATACTCCTGCCACCAATTCTAAATTCCTATATGTATTCAGGTCTACCAATGCACTAGCTTCTATTCCCTCACCTCCATTCAAAAGCATAACTCCACTAATTTTCCCCATTTGCATCACAACATTAATTTTCTCCTGACTATAGTCTCATTTCCACCAGCAAACAAACCTACTATAACATACTTTATTAAAAATCAACAAACAAGAACCAAAAACCTTCTCTTGGCCCTCCATTCTCCTATAGTGATAGCATAATAAATTTCCTTCTCTTTCAATAATATTCAGAAGAAGATGTTTATACCCAAAGTTTCCACTTTCTAAATTCCCGTCTTTTTCTTGGATTCATTTTGGCCCTAATCACAGTAGTTAAAGAGCTCATTGTTAATGACTCCAAAGGCCTCTGTGTTACAAGGATCCACTTACTTGTCAATATCCACTTAATTCTTCAACCGCGTCTGCAATAGCTGTTCATTCCTGTCTCCCCGAAATACTGTCTTTACTTGACTTCTTGGATACCACTTCATCTAGGTTATCTTTCTGCATTTCTATCCATTACTTTTTTGTCTCCTTTGCTGGATCTGTCTCATCTTTCTTACCTCTAAACTTCAGAATGACCAGGACTCCACCTTCAGATTGTATTTCTTCACTTTCTATGCTCACTTCTGAGGTGACCTCATCCATTCATGACTCTAAATACACTGACTCTCCAGTCTATATCTCTGTCTTAGAACTATTCCTGAATTCTAGACTCATACTTCTAAGCATTTACTTGACATTTCCACTAGGATATTTAATAGGCACAGCAAATTTATTAAGTACAATACTCAATTCCTAGTTTTAATCGCTCAAATACTTTTCTCATACAGTCTTCTCCAGTTTCATAAATGGCAATTTCATTATTTATGCTGTTCAGATCCAAGCTGCTAAGTGTTCTCTCTACATCTGTTCTTGCCGCCTCACAGCTTATTTCCTACATACCTGCACCTCTGTGTTAGAGGTGCTTCCATTTCTTTTCATTACTAAAATTCCCCAACCATATCAGAGGTAAGCTAACTGCACAGCCTGCCTCAGGGTAAAAGGAGTGGATATCAGATCTCTATATGTGTATAATTATCATTCTGACTGGTATTACTCATTTTGAATTGATTAAAGGGGAAAATAAATGTTTTTTCTAATCAGAGTAATATATACATGTGATTAAAATGCACAGTATTATAGAGATCTGAATCATTATACTGACTTTAAATCTTAAAATTTATACTAAAAATCTAAACCCTACTTCTCACCCCTAAGTTACACCACCTCAGAGGCCACAACATATAACCATTTTAAATGTTTTCTCTAGCAGTTATTTCATCATATACAGACAACATGCATAGAGTGATATTTTCTGATTATTTGATTTCAAATATTATTCAAAGAGTTCCTGCTATGAGAACTTAGGTCTTTTACAACCCTCCTCTCTATCTCATAGGCCCTATTTGGTTTTATAACTAGTTCTAGTTCAATGAATAAATGGCACATGCATGATTATAGCTAGGTAAATATTTTACTCTAGAGAGCCAAGTAAGGTAATTTTTATTCCATTTTCTTTCTTTTACAGTATTTTCTTTTTCCCTAAAGTTTTAATTATTTTGTACTTTCTTGACTATATCCTCAATTTTTTTTAAAACATTCATAATATTAGGAACTCTACTAAAGCTGTCTCTCTTTTTACTTCTTTTTTTCTCCTAAACACCTCCTTGCTAGAGTCTTCAATCTCCTGTTCTAAATTAAATAATAAGATTTTGGACAAACACTTATTTAAGATTAATTTGTTTACTTATAACATGGAGATAGGACACTTCTATACACAGTGCATGGTTATTATGAGAATTAAATGAGCCATATAAAATATACTTTATCAACTAAAAGAGCTGAAAATGAGTTATTAAAATTCTCATTCTCATGTTAAGTTGTCAAATCAGCTTCAAAAATGCAAAATACTAAAACCAAGACTCAGAAAGGAAGAGCTCATCCATCAATAACTCTGGTCAATCCAGGTTTGTGTTTGGCTGGGAGGCAGCATAGAGTGTTCAAAAGAACACAGACTTTGTAATGAAAAGGACTTGATTTGAAACTTGGATTTTTCATTAACTGACATTGGTTAAGTCACTCAAATCTTCCACATTTCAACTTCTAACATATGCTATAATAGCAATAGCTATTTTTAATTGGTCAGGGTAATGGTAGCTGCTATAACAAAGCCAGCATTGGTAGTTTAATTTTTTTCTTGTCCATGTACCGGCCCAATGTGGTTGTTCCAGGTTGGTGGTCAGCTCTCTCTGTGCATTACAGTAGTCTTTCCTTATCTGTGGTTCCACTTTCCTCAGTTTTAATTACCCACAGTCAATCGCAGTCCCAAAATATTAAATAGAAAATTTTAGAAATAAGCAAGTCATAAGTTAAATTGCATGCCATTCTGAGTAGCATGATGAAATCTTATTTTGTCCCACTCCATTTTCCCAGGATGTGAATCATTCCTTCGTCCAGCATATATACACTTTATAGGCTAACCGCTGGTTAGTCACTCAGTAACCTTCTCAGTTATCAGAACAACTGTCAGGGTATCACATTGCTTGTGTTCAAGTTACCTGTATTTTACCTAATAATGCCACATTCATAAAATTTTTATTACAGTATATTATTATAATTGTTTTATGTTATTATTATTATTTGTTAATCTTACTGTGCCTGATTTATTAATTAAACCCTATCTTAGGTATGTATATATAGGAAAAACATAGTATCTTGGAATGTATCTTCCATGGATAAGGGGGACTCCTGTACATAGAACCAGGTTTTTCTTACATTGTGACTCTGCATATTTTATACAGCAATGGAAGGTGGATGGGAGCCCAGAGAAGGGTACACACAGTGCTTAAAACCATAGTTTAGAAGAGGTAGATCTCATTTCCACTCATATTGCATTGGTGTACAATAGTCAGTCACATCTAAATATAAGGAATGAAAAAAGACTGAGAAATATGGTATCTACCTAGATAATCACTTTATATTACAAATGGAGAAGTAGATATTCTGGTGGACAGCTAGACATTTTTCTTCTTGCTATTTCACAGGTATTTATGGGGAAGAAAATCAGATAATACACTTTAAATTATTTTATAAGCTAACAATCAAAATATCAACTTAATGTGTGAGTACACGTGTATGTTTTATTATTTTATTATCATTACTTTATTATTAAGATAACATCCATGACTAAATATCAATCAAAAAATAACTTGTCTTTTTCAATTTAATTCAACAGATATTTATTGAGCGTCTGTTACATGCAGGCACTGTGCTAGCTGCTAAAAACAAAGGAGGAAGTAGACAGTATTTCCTAATTATACAGTGAAAGTTATAACAAATTAGTCCCAGTGTATGACAACCATGTCTATAAGTATTCAGGGAGTTATTATTTAGTGTTCCATTAGGAAAAAAAAATGTACTGTATGGAAAAAAAAAAAGAGGAAATCTTGGGACAAAAAAAGCTAAACTGATTTTTTTTTAGCGCAATTTCTCATACATCTTGAACATCCAAAGAAAAACAAAAATACCAATTTCTAAACATATTCGATCACTTATATGCATTCCTACTAAAATCTTGTGGAACATTTCCATTTGAGAATTTCATGAGTAGAGCATTTTATTTCATAATTTTATCACAGTATGCTCATGGGTTAGGAACGTAATAGAAGTTCACTTCTAAATACTCTTTTGTTTTGTTTTGTTTTATGATTTGACTTGAATTTTAGATTAAAAAATTCTGATTGTTTTTTCCAGCTGAGTATCTGAAAAACTTTTTCATTTAGAACACTGTGGGAAACTAGAAAAAACACCATCTGTTGACACTATGAAATCAGACACCCCAAGATGGATATTTGAACATTTTCTTTTTATGTATTTTTTATTATTTAATATATTTCTTGTTCTTCCTCTACCTTCCTGTTGCCTCTCTGCTCACTGAGGTATTAAGTTAAAGCTAACACATGTTATAAGGTGTTACTCTATTAGTGAGTTTCCTGAAGAACATGCTCCTGACAAATGTCTTATGTTCCTTCTTAAGAATAATTTGCATATTAATACTGTTCACACTGTCTGCCCTAAAACTCACTTCTGGGGTACAGACGCACCTTGGATATATTGCAAGTTTAGTTCCAGACCACCGCAATAAACCAAAACACGCAATTAAGCGAATCGTAATTTTTTCCTGGCGAAAAATCAATTTGTAAAAAATGCAACATCTGTGAAGTACAAAAAAGCAAAATGTAATGAAACAAGGTATGCCTGTACATCACATTCAATCCGATTCAGTAAAATGTCAATTACAATTACCCCTAATCCACTTCTATCTGGCCATCCATTTTAACATCTAATCCCTGGATTTTTTTTGATGCTGATATAATTGATAACTATTTAGTTCAGTGACAAATTTTAAAAACCGTTTTAATTAAGCTCTCGAAAAAGACACTAAATTTTTATTATATCTCACTCAGGATTTTATCCTAATTAAGTCCAGGTTTTTGTTTTGTTTTGTTCTACTTTGTTTTAGCAATACTATACATGTCTCATCGCTGAGACTACACTTTAATAAAACCAATTTTATTATGTTCAAATGTATTCTCAAAATAATATTCCTACCTTTTATGTAATAGATAGTAAAACAACTCTCTGTAGTGTTCATTTTACTGTTTCCTTCAATCAGAAAATTCTCCTAAATTGGAGAGATATAGGAAATAGCCATGCTTGTGGTAGCTGGTCATTGGCCTCTGTTAAAATCAAAATTGGGATTTACTCAACCTCTATTTCTTCCTTATTACAAAAAGAAGTTGTTTGGAAACTTAATCTGACAGTTCTCTGACTTACTGATAAGCAGCAGAAAAACACAGGGAAACTTGTCTAACCTTATGAAGCCCTTGCTAGGAACATGGAATGGTAACAGGCAGACTGGAAGCACTGGCCAAGACTGAGAGCTGAATGGATTTCCATTTACCTAGGACAAGTTTCTCTACTCTGTTTTTCTCTGACTGTTTTGCGACTTTCTTTGAGAGATGAGAACAACAATAAACACTACCTCATACAAGTAAAGCTCCAGCATCTTTTTAAATTAATCTATTTATTTTAATTAGTTTAAAGTATACAGTACATTGGTTAGACATTTATGTAGTTTATAAAATGATCCCCCTAGTTGTTCCTTCTCTCCTCTGGTTTTCCACCCAGCCAATATATGAATGCTAACTGCATTCCCTATGCAGTGCTCCCCATGCCCATGATCATGTCTCAGCTACTAATTTGTACTTCTTTAACCCTTCACCCCTTTTTCCCAACCCCCTTAACTCCCCTCCCCTCTGTCCATCACCAAATTGTCCATTATATTTGTGATTCTTTTTAAAAATTTATAAATTTTAGCAAAATCAATGTCAATAGATAAACTTTTGGAGCCTGGGTATGAATAAATCTAATGGATGTAGCAGAAATACCTGGGCCATCCACTGTACAGCTATTTACCTGTATTATAAGTTAAAGAGCGAAGTGCAAGGTAAGTTTGGTAACTAACTGATGGAAACAGAAATAGCATTTTCCACCATGGATCATTTACACATGACTTTATAGTTGGGATATTGAATGTGTTAGTCCCAGACTAAATAATTTCAATACATAAAGTAGTTCACAAGAAGATTTTGTAAGGTTTATAGAAAATGGAAAGAAAATATTCAAAGCTAAAAGGAAAGCAGGTTTCAACTAAATATTCTATCTTTTCTTTTTTTATTTCTTTATTATTATTTTCTTTATTTTATTTTATATAATTTTTCTGGCAACATTGGAGCACTTCATGGCTGAGTTCTCTTACAGCTCATCTTCTTTTAGTATAGTTAATCATAGGTATGTTTACCTGATACCATGGCTGGAAGGCACTAATGACTCTATAATATAAACCTCTAGGATTGCCTGTTTTCCTAGAATCTAGGACACTCCATTTAGGTATATAATTATTATAAACTTAAAGTATCCCTAGGCAAATTTATGATTCCTGCTCTACTTCAAAACCAGCTCTTCTCTGCCTTCCTTCTGGTCGTCCCACAACACGTTCTATCTCAGTAAATAATACTATTGTTTTCCTAATTGTTCAAGCCAAAACTCGTATAATCATCCATTATTCTCTCTTTTTCTCAGGCTTGATATAATCTATCCATATTTCTCATTGGCTCATCTTCAAAATAAGTCTAGAAACTAACCATTTCTCACTCATTCTGTTATTCTCTTAGTCTAAGTTACAATCATTCTATGCCATGACTGGATTATATCAATTTTCCTTCTAATTAGTATGTCTGTTTTCATTCTTGTCTTCCACCAGTTTATAATTCACAGAAAAGCCAGAGTAATTCTCTCAAAACTAAATTATACCTAGTCAGTCTTGTTTTCAAAACTATAAGTGGTTTCCCATACTATATTAAAATAATGTGAGTTCTGATCAAGATGATGGGGTTGGTAAATGCTATGTATGCCTTCTCCCATGATAACATTAAAATTGTAACTAAATTATAAAACAGTTAAGCTGGAGAACTATCTGATACTAGCTAAACAGAATTTTTATAATGGTATATAAAGAAAAGACCATACTGAGACTGCTAAAAGGGACAGAGACATCAAACAGGCTGGTTCCACAATCACATGTGGTGACTGAGTGTCAGGAGAGCGATGTCAGTTGCAGAGGCTTCCCAGCCCCATATCAGGATTCCCCAGCCAAAGGTTCTCATGCAGAGAAGAGGAGCCCCACAATATCTGGCTATGAAAATTAGTGGGAAATCCTGTTGTCCAGGTGAGATGGAAGGCGGGCTGAAAATTCAGACATCCTCTTAAAGGGCGCGTGCACAGATTCACTCACAGACATTCACCCTGGGATCCAGAGGAGAAACAACATCTCAAAAAGTGCCAGAGATATACAGGGAAAAACTGAGTTGTATGACTTTAGAGCAAGACCTGGAAAGATAGTCGCTATAGTCCCTTTTTTGAGCCCTACTCCTATATAGCCTGTAGGCAAATACCATCTTGCCTGTGTTAAACCCTCCTCCCACATAGCCAAAACTGAATCTGCAAAAACTTGGTGAGATGTGCTCACTCTACTCTGGTAACTACCTGAGACTCAGCCCCACCCAACTTGCATATTGCCCTGTAGCAATTTTGGGTGATTACTGGGCAACCAACTCCACATAGCCCTATCTGCAGAAGGTTCCTTCAGTAGTAATCAACAGACCTTCACTTGCGCACTGTGGGAAATATTTTCCATGGCAGGAAATTGTCTACCTGAAATATTTCTTGAACAAATCTTGGGAGTCTGCAGGCCAGAGTTGGTGTGAGCTGAGACTTTTGTGAGTGGCCACAGGCTCAGCATTGGCAACAAATTTGAATCTGTGTAAACCTGGGGAACACCACTTGCTCTACCATGGTGACTCCCTGAGACCTCACCTCATTCAAATTTGGTACACCCGAGGCTCATTCAGCTGCTGAGACTTATGATAGCTGGTAGACAGTCTCAGTCCTGGGAGAGCCCTGAGCTTTTTGATGGGCTGGCCCAGGCCTCTTTTGGGGGCAGTCAAACTCAGTTTGCCCATGGCATCTCTCACATACTTCCAGGTTCAGCTCAGGCAGTGACCAAACATAGATAGCTTCATAGCTCCCACCAGGTAGCCATGGGCCAATCACAAACAGTGGCTGATCCTACATGGAAGTTCCTCTAAGGGGTTTCATAACCAACACACACGTAAGCTGGAATTAGACTTTAACAGAGCACCACCTGATTAGCTCCACAAATGGCACAAAGAGCACTCTCAACAGGCATACAAACCAACTGTAACCCCACGGCATGGGGTCAGCCCCAAACAACAGATCATATATTGTGAGCATGGCCAGTCTTCAAAGCCAGTCAGCTTGAGAGTCAATCCCATTCATAGGTGCCAAAACAATTAAGGCTCAACTACAGTAAGAGGGTACACGCAACCACCCAAGGGTGATTCCTGGGCACCTGGCATAGGTGATCAGGGTGACTGCACCATTGGGCTAAACAGGACTAAAGCTAAGACTGAGAGACATAGCAAATCTACCTAATACATATAAACTAACACAGAGAAGCAACCAAAATAATTAAACAAAGAAATATGTCTCAAATGAAAGAACAGGAGAAAACTCCAGAAAAAAATACTAAATAAAATAAAGACAAGCAACCTACCAGATACAGAATTATAAAGGTGCTCAATAAACTTAGGGGAAGACTAGATGAACTCAGCGAGAACATTGACAAAGAGATAATAAGCATAAAAAAGGACACAGAAAACATAAAGAAGAACCAGTCAGAATGAAGACTACAATAACTGAAATAAAGAATACATTAGAAAGAATCAACGGTAGATTGAAAGAAGTGGAGGATCAAATTGGCAATACAGAAAACAAGGTAGCAGAAAACACTTATTTGAAACAGCAAAATAATAATAATAATAATAATAATAATAATAATAAGTTTAATAGACCTCTGGGACAACATCAATTGTAACAAGATTCGCACTATAGGAGTGTCAAAGAAGGGAGAAAACAAGGAATTGAGCACCTTTTTGAGAAAATAATGACTGAAAATTTCCCAACCTGGTGAAGGAAACAGATACATACACAAGTCCAAGAAGCAGAGAGGGTCCCAAACAAGATGAACCCAAACAGACTCACACCAAGACACATTATAATTAATGCCAAAGGTTAAAGACAAAGAGAGAATCTTAAAAACAGCAAGAGAAAGGCAGCTAGTTACTTAAAAGGGAACTCCCATAAAATAGTTCACTGATTTCTCAACAGAAACTTTGTAGGCCAGAAGGGATAGGAACAAAATACTCAAAGTGATGAATAGCAAGGACCTATGATAAGACTGCTCTACTCAGCAAGGCTATCAATTAAAATTGAAAGTGAGAAAAAAAAGCTTCCCAGATAGAAAAAAAGATTAAAAAATTCACCACCACCAAACCAGTATTACAAAAAATCTGGAAGGAATTTTTTTAAAAGAGAAAGAATAAAAATAACAAATATGAACAATAAAATGGCAATAAGTATATATCTATGATAATCACTTTAAATGTAAATAGATTAAGTGCCCCAAGAAAAAGAAATAGGGTAGCTGAATGGATAAGAAAATAAGAACCATACATATACTATCTACAAGACACTCACATAAGATCAAAAGACACATGCACACAAAATAACAAGATGAAAAAGGATATTTCATGCAAATGGAAGTTAAATAAAAACTGGGGCAGCAATACTTATATGACAAAATGACTCTAAAACAAAGGCTATAATAAAAACAAAGGACATTTCATAATGATTAAGCTAATGATTAAGGGATCAATATAAAAGAAGATATAACCCTAACAACATTTATATACCCAACAAAGGAGCACTTAAATATATAAAGCAAATATTGACAGACATAAAGAAACAGATCAACAATAATACCATCATAATAAGGGATTTTAACTTACTGCATTGACATCAGTGGATAGATCTTCAAACAGAAAATCAACAAAAAAACAGCGGCCTTAAATAATACACTAGACCTGATATGTTTAATTGATATTTTTAGAGCGTTTCACACCAAAGCAGCAGAATATATATTCTTCTCAATTGCCCATGAGACATTTTTCAAAACAGATCACCTGGTAGGCCACAAAATAAGTCTCAGTAAATTTAAGAAAATTGAAGTCATATCAAGCATCTTCTCTGACCACAGTGATATGAAACTAGAAATCAGTTACAAGAGGAAAACTGAAACACATAAAACACACATGACAGCTAAATAACATGTTATTATATAATGAATAGGTTAACAATTAGATCAAGAAAGCAACTAAAAGTTTCCTTGAGGTAAATAAAAATGAAAATACAATGACTCAAAATCTATGGGACACGATGAAAACAGTCCTAAGAAGAAAATTCGTATTAATACAGGTCATCCTCAAGAAACAAGAAAAATCTCAAATAAAAAATCTAAACTGACAACTAAAGAAACTAAGGAAAAAAAACAGCAAACACACCCCAAAAGAACTAGAAAGAAGGAATAATAAAAACCAGAGTGGAAATTAAAAAAATATATTAAAAAAAAATCAAAACAGAACAAAAGATCTGTAAAGCCAAGACTTGTTTCTTTAAAAATAAATAAATAAAAGTGATAAACCTTTTACTAGACTCATCAAGAAAAAGAGAGAAGACCTACCCAAATAAATAAGAAATAAACTAACTCCACAGAAATACAAAAGATTATAAGAAAATACTATAAGCAATTAAATGTCAACAAATCGGACAATCTGGAATAAATAGATACATTCCTAGGAAAATACAATTTTCCATGAACAAGTCAAGAAGAAACAAAATTTGAACACACCGGTTACTACTAATGAAATCAGATTGGCAATCAAAAAATTGTCAATAAACAAAAGTCCTGTACTGGATGACTGAAGCAGGTGAAGTTTACCAAACATTAAAGAAGAATTATCACCTTTTATTTTCAAACTTTTGCAAAAAAATTCAAGAGGAGAAAAGACTCAAAGCTCTCCAGTTAATTCTACAAGGTCGACAAATATTATGCTAATTCAAAAATCAGACAATGACATTACAAAAAAAGAATGTTATATGTCAATATTCTTGATGAGCATAGATAAAAAATCTTCAACAAAATATTAGCAAATCAAATTCAGCAATATATTGAAAAGGTTACATAACATTTTCAAGTAGGATTTATTCCTGAGATGCAAGTTTGGTTCAATGTCTGAAAATTAAAAAATGGGATACACCATATTTAACAAACTGAAAGATAAAAATCATATAATGCAGATAAAGCATTTGACAAAATCCAGTATCCATATATGATAAAACCTCTCAGCAAAATAGGAATAGTGGGGAAATATATTGATATAATAAAGGTCATAAATGACAAATCCACAGCTAATATCATGCTCAATGGGAAAAACTAAAAAAAATTTCCTTAATATCATAAACGAGACAAGGATATCCACTTTCACTCCTTTTATTCAACGTAATATTGGAAGTCCTAGCCATAACAATCAGACAAGTAAAAGAATTAAAAGGCATATACATTGGAAAGGAATTTAAAACTGTCATTATTTGCAGATATTATATAGAGAGAACCCTAAAGATTCAACAAAAAACCCTCTTAGAATTGATAAATTAATTCAGTAAAGTTGTAGGATACAAAATTTACATTAGAAATTAGTTGCATTTCTATACGCCAGTAATATACTATCAGAAAGAAAAATTAAGAAAACAATCCCAGTTAAAATGGCATCAAAAAATACCTAAGAGTGGACTTCTCCAAGGAGATAAAAGACCTGTACTTGGAAAATTGTAAGTCAATGAAGAAAGAAATTGAAGATATAAATAAATGGAAGCATATACCATGCTCATGAATGGGAAGGATTAACATCATTAAAATGTCCGTGTTACTCAAAGCACTCTATATATTTAATGCAATCCCTATAAAATACCGATGGCAATTTTCATAGAACTAGAAAAAATAACCCTAAAATTTCTATGGAACCACAAAAGACTCCAAATAGTCAGGACAATCGAGAAAAAGAACAAAGTTGGAAGTATTATGCTATTTGATATCACACTATACTACAAGGCTACCATAATTAAAACAGTATGGTACTGGCACAAAAATATATACATTGATCAGTGGAACAGAATAGAGAGCCCAGAAATAAATCCACATCAATATGGTCATTTAATCTATGACAAAGGAGGCAAGAATATACCATGAGGTAAAAACGGTCCCTTCAATAAATGGTGTTGGGAAAATTGGACAAATACATCTAAAAAATGAAACTGGAGCACCTTTTTACACCAGATACAATAATAAAGACCTGAGATTATAAAACTCCTAGAAGAAAACTTAGGCAGCAAACTCTGACTTTGTTCTTAATATTTTTTCTGGTATATCACCCTGGGTAAAGGAAACAAAAGAAAAAAAATAAACAAATGGAACTACATCAAACTAAAAAGGTTTTGTACAGAAAAGGTAATCATCAACAAAATGAAAAGACAACCTACTGAATGGGAGAAGATATTTGCCAAAAATACATCTGATAAGGGGTTCATTTCTAAAATTTATAATAAATTCATACAACTCAATACCAAAAAAGAACAAAGGATCCAATTAAAAAGTGGGGAGCATACCTGAGTAACTATTTCTCCAAAGAGGACATATGGATAGCTAATAGACCTATTAAAAGATGCTCGGTGTCACTATTGGAGAAATGTAAATTAAAAACACCTCACACCTATCAGAATGACTATCATCAAAAATCAAAAAGAAGTTGTTGGCAAGAACATAGAGAAAAAGGAACCCTTATGCACTGTGGGTGGGATTGCAAATTGGTATAGACTCTATGAAAAACAATTTGGATGTTCCTCAAAAAATTAAAAATAGAGCTACTTAATAACCCAGCAATTTCACTTCTGGCTGTTCACTAAAAGAAAACGTAAATAGTAATTAGAAAAGACATATACACCCCTATGTTCACTGCAGCACTATTTATAATAGCCAAGATATGGAAATGACCTAAGTGGCCATCAGTAGACAGTTGAACAAAGAAGATGTGGTACAAATATGCAATGGAATATTACTCAGCCATAAAAATAAAATGAAATCCCACCATTTGCAACAACATGGTGGACCTAGAGGGTATTATGCTAAGTGAAATAAGTCAGACAGAGCAAGACAAATACCATATGATTTTACTCATATGCAGAAATAAGGAGCAAAATAAACAGACAAACAAAACACAAAAGACTCACAAAGAGACGTAAACTGGTGACTATAAGACGGGAGGATGGTTGGGGTGCTGGGTGAAAAAGATGAAAGGATTAAGAAGTACAAACTGGTGGTTACAAAGTAGACACAGAGATGTAAAGTAAGGCATAGGTTATATAGTTAATAATATTATACTATGTATAGTACCAGGTGAGCACTAATTGGGAGGATCACTTCATAAATTATATGAATGTTTAATCAGTATGCTGTACATTTGATACTAATATAAAGTAATATTAAATATCAACTCCAATTAAAAAATAAAAATAAAGAAAAAATCTAGAGAACAGGTGCTAGTAATATGTGAATATGAGCATCTGAAATGTGACTTTTCTGAATTGTGGTATGCCATAAGTATAGAATACATGCCAGCTCACAAATAAGGTAAAACTATCTCATCAGTAATTTTAAATATTAATCATGTATGGAAAGAATTAGAAATGTTGGTTTAAATAAAGTATATCATTAAAAAGAAAAAGAAATAAATAAATGAAATAATGTCCAAAGATATTAATATATGAATATGTGTCTATAGAGCAGAATAATATTCAGGGACCTTACTATTGCCTTCAATCCTAGGATGTTAGGATGTCCAATACGTCTCTGACCTCACTTCTTACCATGCTTCCTTTCACTTATTGTTTTAAAGTCACAAGAGTCTTCTTATGATTTGTTAGGCGTACCATAAATGCTCTTCCCTGCGCCCTTACCTTTGCTGTTCTCTGTCTAGAATATTCTTCCCTAGATATCCACCTTCTCTGATCAATTATCACCGCCTTGGAAAAATAACCTGACTATCTAAAAATGTCATCTCTTAAAACTATCTTCTATATTTTTCTTCATGACACTTATACTGTCTATCTCCCCAAATTGAACATAAATTCCATGAGAGCAGGGTTTTCTGTTTTATTCACAGATTAATCCCAGAGTCTGAAATAGTAATTGGCATATAGTGGTTAACTAATATATATATTTTGAATTAATGAATCTAGAGATAAGAAAAAGAAGAATGCAAGAGTATCTATAGCCTAGTTTAGACTGCAAAGAAGAAAAATCATGAACTTCCTACTGTTATCCCCTTACATGGGGGTCCAGTGTAACTCTGATTTTAACCAATTATTCAGAGTAATACAAAGTGAGGAGCCAAAAGTAAGCGAAGCGTTTCTAATGAGCATTGAGCACCTAGTGTGAGTTGGATACTTTGCTGAGTATTGGGCATTCAGAGATTAATTAAAAATGTTCCTTGAGTTCCAAAGGTTTATAGTTTAAAATACACAAATAGATATTGTGCACTTTGGTAAGTAAAATAATAGAAATATGAGTTCTGTAAATACTTTGTGGGGCTCAAATTGGGAAGGACTCAGACTGTGCTAGATGTAGCTGAGTTAAAGAGGACTTCGCAAAGGATTCTTGTGCCAAATTAGTCTTTTAGCTAAAACTCTGTATATAATGTGCGTTTTAACTTCTTATAATTTGACTTGATAAAAAATCATAACATATTCTTAGAAATTATAATGTATTCTATTGAAAACCTTATTCTAATTAGTATTTCTTCTCTTTGATAGATTAGAGACAAATAGTTTTCTTATCACTCTAACCGAAGGTAATGCAGAAAAAGAATAATGTAGCTAGTGAGGCAGAATATGTGTCAGAAATCTGACATTATCTGAGTTCAATTTTTTTTAATGTTCACACAAAACTCATCAGGAAATTCTGAACATTTCAGTACTTTGGGTGTCATAAATGTAGCATTCAGCTCAATTAAGCAGATGATATAAGCTGAAACACATTTTAAGAAGAAAAAATAGAGTGAAATATTTTAACATTAATTTTTTAATAATCTTTAAGAAAATGTATTTTTAAAAGCAGTTAATCAGAAACAAAATTATTTCTAAGTGGCTTTAACATACCTTATCATATATATTTTTTCTTGTATGCTTAGCTTAATTACTTTGTCTATGCATTTGGAGTAAAACTGCTACAAACTGGTAGATGAAGATACTATATATGAACCCAAATTAGAATAACAACGTAAAACATTAAATAGCTTAGGGTATCGGAAAACTTCTAAAATCTCTTAAATTATCTAACATACTTTCATAGCTTATACTTATAATTTTGGCACATGAAACAAAAATTCCTTCTTTCTATCATCAGAAATTAATTTTTAATTCACATATTCCAGGTAGAGGAATATATGTTCAAATTCACCCTCCAGCATTATTGAATGGCATTAGAAACCTAAGAGCAGATTTTGAGACAACTTTGGGCCCCTGGAAGAAGATTTGAAGTCACCTGGTTAAGTGAAAGAAAGGCTCAAAACACAACATAAAACTAAGCATAAAGTCTCTCTATTTTACAAGTTGGTTTAGGAAGACGGCTGGTAAAAAAAGTAGTTTTAAAAAGGTGCCCCAGAATGACCTCCGGACTTACTCATAGTCAATATTTTAATGTAAACAATATATATAAATTATGGTTATTAAGAATATTAAAGTGTTTTGGCAGAGGATTCCAACATTGATCAGATGGATGGTATCGCCCTGAGTCAGAAAATGTATTGGCCTGCTTACTTTTTTGAAAAGGGTCATCGGTCAATATTATGTCTGAATTTAAGGCCCACTGTTGGTTGTTTTACTCGGAGACATTTGTGCTTCTAACATATTAATAAAAGCCTCAATTTTGTTTTCATATCCATCTGCTCACCTCAATGTGACCAGAATTTTTCCAGAACCAAGATAAATGTAGTAGTCTCATCCTTCCTTTCATTTATTGCTTTAGAGTTGAGCATGTAATCCAGTTTCAGTTAGTAAGAGGAAATCTGTTAGGAGTTTCTGGTAAAGAATTCTTTACTCCTCAATAAAGTCACCAGAGAAGAAATGATTATTTCTCCTTCTGAACACTGGTATCTTCAACAAAGGCATGCACCTGTAAGAGCCATTTTGCAATTAATAAGACTCAGCTTGAGGGGATTACACTAGTAGGAGGCATGAGAACAGAGAGAGAAAAAGAACCTTACCCTAGATGATATTTTTGATTTACAAAATTAATCAAATCTATCTCTAAACTTTTCCTTTTGCCTTTTTCTTTAGGTATGATTGTTTCCTTATTATTACAGACATTTTCGTTACTTGCAGCAAAAAACACTTTATCTATAAAAAATCAAAGGAAAGAATCATGCACAGCAATAGTTTTCAAAATGAATTATTAAATTGCAAGAAGGCACAAAACCCAAGTTTATCCACTACATTTTAAACTGGGATTTTTTCCCCCTAATTCTCACACCCAGATAAAGAAATACATTGCAAACATGTGGTAGCTGCTGAATGACTCAGCCTGACAAGTTTCCTATTTGGAATTATGTGCTGTTCTGAGTACCTGTAATCAAACATTTATCCCAAGAGCATAAGTATATACATTCAATAAATATCTGTTAAACATGTGTTATGGAAAGAAGGAATCATGGAATATATCAGATGTCTAAGACACAGTATCTGCCCTTACGATGCTGACCATGAGGGTAAAAAAAGGCACGAATAAATACAAAATAAAAATACAAGAAAAGAATATTACAGATAGCATAAAACCAAATGTTAAATAAATGATGTCAAAACTAAGTCCTACAAACTGAAAAGAGAAAATAATCAGCATTATCTGGAGCACATAGAAGAGATGATGAACTTTGTATTAGTTCTATTAGATAAGTAGAATAAGAAGATTCAGAAAGGAAGAGGAAAGATTTTCAGTGTTATTTTTTAACTCTGCATTGTACCATTTTGGACTGAGCAAGGTATAGCTAGGGAATATAAAACAGAAAGATAATATTAGAGAAGTCAGACATAAGAGAAACATGAGTTTGGACTGACTCTGGAAGCCTTTAACATAAATCTAAGAAATCTGATCTTGATTTTGTAGGTGAGAAAGTAATTGGAGGTTTTGAACAGGGAAGTACAATGGTTAAAACAATCTATTTTGAAAGAAAATCTGGTATCTGTATGAAGGTTGGAAGGGAAGAATAGAAAGCAGGATACAAATTAATAGGCCATTGTAAAAATCCATTCCTATGAAAAAATGCTTTATTCATAATTCACATAATTAAGCAAGGTTATCATTAAATAGAATTAAATTGACTTGAATTAGATTGACAATTCAGTAAACAAACAAACAAACAAACAACATTTCAAAGTATTTGATACCAAATAGATTAATAAACAATATATTGTTTGATTTTTCTTTTTTGGAAACTATTATTATTATGATAGAGCTTTATGTTCAATGTGAGAGTTTCTAGTTGTAGTAGTCAAGGAAAATGTTGCTCCATTGTTTCATAAACAACAGAAATAACCTTCATTTACCAAGTTGGAAGCAAGGATGTCATTTCTTCATAACAGTATTTTTGTTACTACTTACGGTCTTTAATTATAGGATTCATTTATTCAATCTTTGATTATATAATCTTTAATTATGAGGTTCATTTATTCATCCAAGCATTTACTCATTCATTTATACTTCTATTCAACAAATATTTATTGAATGCCTCTTCTGTACTAGCTGTTCAGTGCTCACTACTAGAGCACTGAACAAAACATGAATAGGAAAGCCTCTTTTTCTTCTGGAGATTAAAGTCTAGTTAGGGAAGAATCCCATGAACTATAAGCTACTATAACTTATAATTGTGATAAGGTTTATGATGCAATCAACACAGATTACTCTGAGAGCACACAAGGAAGGAAATGAACTTATCCTAGAAATCTCAGCAAAAAATCTGTCTCTGTTCTACTTCTATTACTTAACAGTTATGTTATTATCTTGAGCAAATTAACTTACTTCTGCATCAATTTTTTCATCTATAAAATGGTACCTCCTTTAAGGGGGCTATTATAAAGAGGACATATCACATATATGTGTGTATGATGACTGCATTATTATAAACCAAAACTCAATGAATGTTAGTAATTTTACTATTATTTTTATTATCATCATTGTTATGCTGGTTCATGAAAATGGGTAAGGGCCACCTAAGAAAATGAGGCAGTAAAAAGGGGAGGTTATTGGATGTAGAAGAAAAACAGGGTTTAACTGATGAGTGAGGATGGGTAAAATTAAAAGCAGAGCTTATCGTAGGGATGACAGTTCTTTCCAAGGTATCAGTAATAGTAAGATTTTGCTGCAGCAATATTTTCTCTCAATATCCAAAGACTTACTTACTTTCTTAACCCTTATTTTAGTGAATTCTGTTCCTCAAGCACCAATCTATGTGTCTCACCAAACTGTGGCAACCCAAGCATGTTCCATCATGTTCACTGTTTGGTGAAAGAGTGATTCTCATTGAAAGCTGAAACAAACTTAAAATATGATTAGATATTTGTACATATTATGAAATGATTATAGCAGTAAGTGAAGTTAACACCTATCATTTCACATATTTGCATTGTTTTCTTAAGATGAGAATTTTTAAGATCTACTCTCTTATTGGATATTAATTTTAAGCAGACCACCTCCACTCAAACTGCAAACATCTCAAAATTATATGCAAATATTTGTCTATATACAATTTTTAAACTTTTTTTTCCATGGGAGGAACATACATGTTTCATCGGATTCTCAAAGGGGTCTATAGTCACTCAAAATTTGCTCTAAAAGTTAATGATAATCCTGGGCCACCCTTTACCACCACTATATAGAATAATTTTCCACCAACTTTAAAATGATTTACATAGTCTTTAATATGTACTTAAGTTTTCAGCTTATGGTATCTTCTGGTGCATTGAATTTCACAAAAATATTCTCCACTATAAAAATAATTATTTTCATTTTCTTGTACTGAAAATCTTTCAAGCATCAAGCTATATCCATAAATTCTAGCATTACTGCATCTTGGGAACAAGTCCCCAGGGAGAAGAACTGTTGTGCTTCAATAATCTTTGAGGAAAGACCTTTTTTCTTTGTCCCTCTGATCTATTATAGAAAGACACTGCTGTAAAATAAAACTTTAAACTGTGGCAATGTCAAATTTCTGCAAAAATTTCTAAGTGCATGCTCTCAATTTTTTTTTGTATTTACCTGATCAGTAAAAAAATCATTCACAGACTGGCACCAGTCTTGGGACCACACTTTAAGCAGCACTATTATAGAACGCTGGAGATTAAATGCACAATCTTATATAGACATTTGCAATTTATAAGTGAGTTGGTGAAGATTAAAAAGTTTACATGTTTCAGAGAAATTATTTTCTTACTGTGATAAAAACACTTGAGATATACCCTCTTAAAATTTTAAGTATACAGTACAGCATTGTTAAGTGTAAGCACAGTGTTGTATATGGATCTCTAGAATTTTTCCATCTTGCGTAGTTAAAAGTCTATATTTATTGAATAGCAATTCCTCCAACTTTCCTCACCTAAAAAAATTATTTTAATGGTTAAAATTCAATCTTTGAGAGAGATAAGAGGGACAAATCCCTAGTGCCATTGTATGCTTTTATAAAATTATTAAATCAGCTGATATATGTAATTAGATAATAGGACTCAACAAGAATAATGATTGCAATAAAGGTACTTCCCCCTCTAACATGCCTGAAAATATCATGATAATGAGAATTGCTGGATTCTCCATTCACTTAAAATATTAACTATTATCCTGTATATAGCCTTCATTTTTCAATGTTTTCTTTTAAAAATATTGATCTTAATACAACCCTACTTCGAATATATATCGTTCAGTCTTTATAATATGGTCAATACTTATACAGAAACATATGAAAAATGAAGTCTAATTTCAATGTGCTTGCTATATAACATGACAGAGGACACAAAAATAAATCCAATGCAAGGCATGTTGGAACCAACATCTTACAAGGCATACAGATAATAAGAACTATAGTCGTTAAGAGAAAGAAAAAACAGTTTTCCTAAGGATAGGAATGAGGACTAAATAACTTATTTATTTTGCTTCCTTATTGAGTTATCTTGTGCATTTTAATATTTTATAGAAAATATTTTTAGTATTTTTATAATGAGATAAAAATTCATTGTGCAATGATTCAGAGCTATAGGCCAGATATATTTAAGGCCAGAGACAATGAGATTGAAGATGCTAAAATGAAGAGATAACTAGAGAGCCAGATTTAGGGTTGTTCTGGAATGTCACATTTTCAAACTGTGTACCTTATAGATGGACAGAAAACCATAACATGGGTAATGTTAAAGCAAGGGAGAGATTGAAGAAGATAACAGAGAACATATCAATTTTCCTGCATAAAATAGGCAAGATGGAGAAATGAAATAATTTTTGAAGGAAAGAGGAAGAATGATAATTTTTAAAGGGTAGAGACAGGTAAAGAGGTGGAATGAGGAGATGGAGGAAATAAGGGACATTTTAGAATAATTGTTGCAGTGAATGTGTTGGCAAATCATCAAGATACGCATAATGTTATTTTCATCGGAACACAGCTAAAGCCAAAGCACACAGTTCGATTCTTAGAGCAATCAACATTGAGAAAATTTTCTGAATTGATTGTAGGGAGATTCTCTGAGTCATCTTTAATGTTTCTGAGGTAATTTAAACATTTTTCTGCAGAGGAAAGTGCACAAAATTATGTTTGCATTCCTCTTCTGAATAAGCATACAATACGATTATATACATGTAGAAAATGACTCAGAGTCTGTAGCCATGAAACTACAAGCCTTAGTTGTGAAATAGTTATCTCTTTGATTAGATTTCATTAAAGATAAACTAAGATTCCTGTATAATCATGATGATTAGTTTAATGCAAACTATCCACTGGATAAAAATCAAAAACAAAATAAAAAATACAGTTATCTGATCAGATCTTATCATAGTTTATTTACAACATGGTGAGTTGATGGCTCACTCTTAAGCAGCAGGGCTACAGATGTAACTTCTTACTGAATAAGTTCTACCTGCACATCCTACCAACTCGTCAAATAAATAAAATAGCTCCTTATCTTCTCTTCTAGAGCTCTTTTGCCTCCTGTATTCTTAAATTCTGTCGATGTCATTCTTATATCAGGCACTCAAGCTAGAAATCTTAAAATGATTTTCTATTCATTCTTTTGTCTTGACATTTATGGTCAATAAGCTGTCAAATTTATTTGATTTTACAATAATAATAATAAAATAGGCAATATTTTTTGAATACTTACTATGAGCTAGAGGTTATGCTACATACTTTGTATTTATTGTTTCATTAAATCCTCGTTCTCATACAAATCTTAAATAGTAACTTGATAATCCTTATTCGTAAAATGAGGTAAAGCTTAGAGCAAACTTGTCTAAATTTATGCAGCTGGAATTCAGGGAGCTAGAATATACATTTATGCTTTTACCAATATATTGTACTTTTTCACCTCCTTTTCATTCAAATGCCATTTCCTCGCTCAGTATTTTATCACTTTGTAATTCCTTCTACATTTTCTCATATAGTGCTTCCTTGCTAATCTTTCTCACATTTTCCTCACTAAAATATTATATATTTCTATTGTTTAATAAAAAACAACTCAAATGTTATAGAAAAAGGGTCAAAACCTTTCATATTTTAAATCCAATTCATCCTTCCAGCTCTAACTTCCTTTATTTCCAGCTATAAAACCAATACTCCAGCCAAATTAACAATATTGCTTTTCTGCAGAGGATTATCTATGCATGTGCAAAAGCTTGGAAGTCCTGAGTGTTCAAAAAAAAAAAAAAGTGAATCATGCCTTTAGTATGGTGGAAACTACACCGGAAAAGTGATTGCAGCCAGAATACAAAGAAATTTGAGTCTCATGCAAATAAATTTGACTTATGTCCTGGAATCAAATAAGTTTGACTTTTGGTAGAGGTAGGAGGAGGAATGTGTGTATATTGGTGGAAACAGTCTCTATACAATGTTTTAATGGTATTCTGTCTGAATAAGTAAGCTATCTATTTATTTTTGGTTTATATCAGCAAAATTAAGAAAATTGGAACATAGAACAAGATAGTTTAATTCGTTTCAAATAACTCAATGGTTAATATAGATGGACGATCTTGAACCAAAGTATTTGATTTGCTCAAGATATTAAGAGATATCGGAGTGAGGCAAATGTCAAAAGAACTTTATAGCTAATCACATAAAATGATAGTCAAAAGACAAAAGTAATAAATAAAGACTGACCTAGAAGTAGTGTTTTGATGAAATAATATAGTCAAACCAACCTAGTGTGGAATATATTGACCTTAAAAAAAAAAAGACAGTCTGATATTTCTCCAGCAAAATGTATTTATTAGAAATAATAAATAACTGCCATTTGGGATATATGGTCTAAGGGTGAAACATGCTCAAGTCCAGAGAAGAAAGTAGGAGAATGTCCTTTTATAAAGGAAAGGTGGAGTTCAGAGGAACCATTGTAAACAAAGAGTTAATTGAAGAAAAATGGGAGTTCAAAGTATAGTGTGTAGCGGCTTTTTCATGGACTGAGTTGTCTTTCAATACACTGGTTGCTGAGCTAGAAAAAGGTCCTCCTTCTTCCTGCTGAAATAGTAGAGTAGAAAAACATCTTCCTACAGAGAAGTAAAGTACATTCTTTCTTATTTGGATTAATTGATGATGAGTAGGGTGTAAGAGCTCCCACTGTAGGCCCTCTCAATTCCAATTTAAGTGAGGTTCCTAGTTATTAATGTTCATATTCATATAATATGTTAGCAACTAATTAGCAGATATTTCATTAATCAATTTGACGTTTAAACTTTAAAAATTTCTTGTCATTCAAAAATATTTTTGATCAATCTATCATTCTTCGCTCAACTTTCTTGAAAAAATCTAATTTACACAAATTTGTGTTATTATGTTATGCTATGTAAAATCAAACAAAAAAAAATAAAAATCTCTCAATGTATAGGCAGCATCACAGTTTGTATTCTAAATAATGGGACCATTGTTTATTATTCTTTTAGGTTGTATAAAAATATTTTATTAAAAGTTATAAACACAATGGTAGGTTTCATTAAAAGAACATTTTCGATGCATTGAATAGTTTCTATTGGGTGATTTAAAAAATAACTTAAATACAGTACAGAATAGCATTTCGTATCTTGCATTACATGCATGTGAGAAAGAGGTCTGAAGCCCAGAACTGCATGTATTTGGAAGACAGTATTCGATGGGCATGACATTTTCTAGCCAGATAAAAATACACATGCATATGTCTGTATGAGTCATTCCACACAACTCAAAATTGCTGGAGAGTGGGTGTAGCTATGAATATTACTTCACAATGTAGTTTTCAAAGAAAAAAACGCATTTGGCAGATCTAATCTTCCTGGACAACTTTAGATTAATTGAAATTTCAATTAATAAAATACCCAACTAAAAATGCATTAAAGGCACGTCAAGTGCTAGATAACAAATGAGGAAGGATGAATAATACAAAACTAAGGTGATAAATGTTCTATATAAACGCACATATTTTGTCTGTCCATCTGAGTACATTTAACAAAGTTGGGCTATGACTCAGCCAGTAAATTAAAATAGGCAATTAATTACTGTCTGTACTTCAGTTTCATATCTAAATTATAAGATCCAAATATTCTAAATAGTTTTTTTTTAATTTTAAACATTTCTTTGTAAATTGTGACAGTTATTAGTTGTGAATAAGCTATTGTCTAATAAATAAGAAAGATAATAAAGATTGCTTTAATAGCTATCATTTTTTGTGTGTTTTCTTATGCCAGGTACTGTGGTGACTTTACATGCATTGACTCTTTTAAACATAAAATAAAAATATACGAATGTTTTCTTCTTCTTATCCTTATTTTTTGCAGGTGAAAAAAACAAATAAAATAGTATAGCATACTCTACAAAGCTAGTAAATGGCATAGTCAGGATTCAGCTCTAGGTTTGTCTAATGCCAGATTGCTTCTCTAAACTGGCTCAATCTGCAGCATCTCCAAAAAAGATTGTTTCAATTGAACAAAGATTATGAGACCATTAATAAAATTTAAAAAACAGGTGAGGGGATGATATAAAAATGCTCACAAAGTTTTAAAGAGGTATGTGAAGGTTAGTATATGAACAATGATGTATTTATACAAATGCATTTTATTCATTGCATATTTCCATTTTATAGAAGTTGTCCATATAATTCACTCAACTCTAACGTAGCAAAACCAATATAATCACTTTATTTTTTACACAGAGGCTCATATAAACATAGTAATGTACAGAAGTTGTGTAGGAAGCTTCTTGTTGGAAAGTTTATAAGTGTACTAAATTTTATCTATAATAGAGTCCAGTGTAGAGATTTTTGTCTTTGTAAATCATCTGGTAGAAATTTTTGAAAGTTAGATGTTTAATAAAGGTTAAGTCCAGCACAACCAATAATGAATGAACCCACTACATGAAACCATAGCTATGTGAGGGAGAGAAAATAGACAGTTATAAAAAACAGTTTCCATGATTTATTTCTGTTCATCTTAATAGTCAATGCCACTCACTGCAGCTTTTGCTACTGCTACTGATTATAAAATTGGCATTGTCAACCATAAAAATCACTTACTGTCCTGCCATCTATTTTATTGACTTTAGTATGTGTACATCAATCAGCAGATATTTGTTTTGTGTCCATTGAATAAAGCAAAAAGCAAACAAGAAAGCAGCAATACTTATCTCTAATATTGTCTGTGCTCTTCTAACTGAGCCTTGAAGTCTTCATTCACAATTCCACAATTGTCTGTATGGTTGCAACTTACAAAATAGTTTATATTGATCTCACCTCTCCCAACTTTATATATAGCCCAATTTACCTAATACATTCATCCTTATTATTAGTTAGATTACCTCAGCCTCCTGAAGTAATTGCACATTGATGTACATCAATTTTATTAAGAAAAAGTTATATCTAAACATAGATTTTAAACTACAGAGTGAAATGTATAGATTACATCACAGAAGATAATTTATACTTATATAAAATATTTTAAAATTATGACATAATTTTAAGGTTGGAAATACTTTCTTTTAAGAATTTATATCATAAGTTTTAGTGGCATTCAATTATTTGTAATGGGGAAAGCATAATATTATGTCAATCAGAGTGGTGTGGGTATTGAACCAAAAAAATGCATTTATGTAAAATATAATAATAATGCTATTTTATATCTCTATGAAGAGATATTTAAATCCAAATACCCAGGATCTACACTCTCCTATTAGTAAAATTAACTCGTTTATTACTTTTATAGAAAGAAACTTAGTAAATATCTACTCTACTTAATATTATTTATGCTACACTCTTCAGCAGAAAAGGCCTATATATAAAGGAACAGTAGCAGAATATTTCTGAGAAAAATATATTCTTATGTTATCCTTTTAGCACAGAGCATTCAGGAGACAAAATACTTGGAACACAGAGTGATGCTAATCGGTTCTCACATGTTAGTCAAAATAAAATCTTAAATATCCTCTTTCAGCATATAGACAAGTCACTCACTCTCTGTAGAACATACCTTGAATAATATTCCTTTTTCTCAATTTTATGCTGTGCCAATGCTGTGCAGGGAAGAGTCAAACTTAATCCAAAATCTGCATAAATATATAAGGCGCAAGGCATTGAGGCAAAGTTATATGTGTTTTAATCCTTTAGTTATTAACTTACATTTATTGTCTCATTTCTTAGAATAAAAAATGTCAGTTGGGCCTCTATGTAACTTTAGTGAAAAAATTAACTAAATAAATAGATTTTGTACAGTGAATACATTTATTTGCATAGATTTTTAGATTTGCTTAAACATAAAAATTATAATGAAGTTATTATATCACAACTATAATAAAAAATAAAATATTCCTTATAAAATTATAATTTATAATTACAGAATTACACTCTTAATATAAGAATTCCCTATTGTTAATACTTGATAATAAATTGTACAGAAAGTTTGGCACCAATCTGTCCATAAAGTAGTGAATTTTAGTGTAGTTGTAATAAAAAAGAATTTGCTATGATTGGGACATTATCAAGAAAAGACTGATGCCCATAGTTAGAAAACTTAGAAGGTGGCATTTACTTAATGGTCTAAGGACAATATTCTTTCACATGTGTGTGAGAATGCGGGGTGCGAATGCCTGGGATTCATGCATGAAAACTCTTCTTCACCAGACAAAAGTGCAGGACCCTCACCCACATGATCAGAAACACTGCTTTAGAGTTTAAGTCTCACTTTACAGACTTGGAAAGCTAAAAAATAAAAAATAAAAAATAAGTAGATCAAGTATAGATCTAGCAGACTCATCACCTGAGTGCAAAAGAGAGAAGTGTATATAACAAAATGCGAAAGTATTAGTTTAAATGAAAACTAGAGCTCACGGAAAGCAGTACACTTAGGTCATTAAAGCAGGCAATTATAATCAAAAAGTTGCTTAGGAAATACAGACTGAAAACAAAATGATCTATAGGATTCAAATAAAATGACATCAAGGTATAAGTTGTTATTGATCTCACAAAAAATCCTGTGAATTATACAGCCTTGTTATTGCCATCTTCATTTTTCTGTGAAGAAATATGAGTATTTAAAAACTTATAAAAGACAACTATTGCTTCATATTTCTATCACTCAGAATTAACAAATGTTAAAATTATAATACATTTCATTTTTAAATACTTTAATTCTTCGATATTTAAACATATAATTCGTATGATAGATTATATATACATATGTTGTCCCTTTGTTTATAAAACATTACAGGTATAGTTCCTGGTGAAACCATTTAGTTCCTTCACTCATGTATAGTATATTTATAGTTGTTTCCTTGAGTCATGCACAAGCTGTCAGAAATAATGTTCATTTACGTGAAAGTAGTGGGTGTCTGTTGCCATATTGTCACTTTCAGCTGTTGACTGACCATGCTGCTACTGTCCATTTGAAATGCATCCAGGGATATTGACAGCATACTTCATTACAGCAGCTGGAAGTTGTTTTATGGTTGTAGATAAAAACAAATAATATATGAGGAAAATATCACCTAATGACATTTCAACTAGTAACTCATTCTAGAGACATAAACATAAACAAACAGGAAGAATTAAGCAAACAAAAGAATTAGAAATTTCACACCTCAAAATGAAGGAACCACATAATCAGAAAAACAAGATTTATATATAAGAGGATATAATTCTTAAATGAACAAGTAAAACATTTGCATATCTATGATGGCTCTAAAATAAAAGCATAATCTTTTTTAGGCAAAAGAGATAATTAACAATGACTTTTTGGGAGATGGAGATTTTTACCTATATCATAGTGGATCTGGGCAAAAACTGGTGAAGAAGAAAACAGTGATGCTCTTTGCTGGCAACGCTGCACACACAATGTCACAAAAGTAGAAATAAATAAGGCTTGTGTAGGCCATGTCATAAGACCACTTAGAGTACAGCTCATGACAATTGTCGAAGAAATTTAAAAAATGTGTGAGATGCGTAATAGTCAGACTTTAATAATAGGCTTTTTCAAAATGATTTTCACAGATTAGCTTTCTTTTAATGGTGTTTTGCAAAATATTGGTATTCTGTTAGATATTAATGCTATCTCCTTTTTCCTCTAAAATAACATATGCTGTATGCTTGGGAACTGCTACCTACCAAGTGTCGTCATGGTGATTTATAGTGGGTATTAGCATATTTTTGTTTCCATGGGGTTTTGTAGCAAAGAAACACCATAACGTTTGTTCACTTTAGTCGCTGAACTCTTTTTTATAAGATCAACGATCTTTTTGGTTTGATAAAACTTGCAAGAAATGCTGGGAATGAGTACAGATTCTTGAACAAGTTTACGACATGGTAAACATCATCTTTCAGGGGCTGGAAACTGGTAAAAGAAATGTGTGGAGGTGGAGAGGAAAAGGGAATTATGTCAGGAAATTGGGAGGTGGTTAAGGCCCTAGTGACTATGTGAGGCAATGAGTATGAGACTTGCATAGTGCAGAGAAAATTATAAGAACAGGTGAAACCTGAGAGACAACAAAGCAAAATAAATTGATTACTTGAATATAAATGAATGAAACAAAAGGGAGTAACAGGGTTTAAAGAAGTCAGTCAGTGCAAAAATGAAATTGTAGGAATGAATATGTAGGTGCTATGCAGAATAAAAACAGAATTGATAAATTCAAAGGAAGTGGAATATAGTTAACTAGTAAATTAATCAAGAAGGTAATCTATGAAAGTTAGGTCAACTGTGATATTAATATTTATATATTGAATTATATATCACATAGGAATATACTTTCATATCCATGTTGTTTACATATATATGAAAATTCACCCTACCAATATTACATATTTATAGCATATATATATGTTAATAGTATGTACTTTTTTTGTTTTTAAATTTTAAGGTCTGGAACTCAAAGGAGATTTTAAGATTGAGTTCAGAGGACATATAAACTGAGGAATATATATATAAAGTAAATATGAGAAACATATACTCAAATTTAAAATTAATGTGTTCCTGTTCATAGAAAAAAAAATGATGCTGCGATTAATTTTTCTTGAAGCCTGTTACAAAATAAAATAAATAAAAATGTCAGTTAATTCTCTGTACACTGCCAATATTGACTTCCTATGGAATGACAAAGTAAGAGAAGTCAGGCAATAGTAATCTCAATCACCTCAAGATTGATTTATTTTCGATTGCAAGTTCCATCTGGTGAAAGGTGTTATAATGGCAGCTTGAGATTTCTAAAATAAAATAGAACCAGAGAAGCAGTAATTTAAATTGTTCTATATGCAGGCCTCTATTCTGACCTAGAAAATTACTATAGATGTTCAATTTTAGATTCCTTTTTTTTTATAGTAGTGCTACTTATCCTGAATCTTATCTGTAGAGTGAAGGGTCCTTTACGCAATTTCCAACCATGCCTTCAGAAGATAAAATATACAGTGACAATAACAGTTACAATAATGCGACACTGGACCATTGCCACTATGGCACTAAGAAAATGTGAGACATTCATGTAGATGATACTATTGACAATGTGCACCGCACTTTATCATTTATTGAAGTAGTTCTATATTATGATCTCACTTAGTATTTAATAATAACAACATTATATTTAAAATTACAAAAGAATTGAGTACTTTCTGATGACTGTACCAAGGACTACACAGCTACGCTTACACCAAGATTTTACAGACTTGGCTCAATAGCACCCTGGGTGTCACAGATTTACACGTTTTTATATTTATATTCATTTTTTAAATATATAGTTTATATATAAATGTATATTTAATATGTAACTATATTTAATTTATTTTACATATTAAATATATTATATATTTTTAAAATTTTTCTATTTCATTTTGTTAATAAACAATATGAACCTATTCTGAATTATCTGAATCAATATCTTATAATTGAATACTAATAAATTTCAGTTCTTGATTTGGAATTTGGGTTTGCAATCACACATTATTTACTGATATCCTGAAATAATAAAATTTTAGATTAAAAGCAATGCTTCTCAAACTGGAGTCTAAAGATTGAGACATATGTACATCTACTCCTGAATGCTGAATACCTGAGTACAAGCTTCAGTTTTAGAGAACAAAATCCGCTGATTTTGTTTAAGCCAATTTAAGCACAAAACATTTTAGTACAGAGAATTATTAAATGATTTCTAGAATAACTGGAAGGGCAGAAGAAAAAATATTTCAGTAGGAATTATTCCCAAAGACGCTACAGAAATAAGCAGCCAAAGGAGCCACTGCTCCTGCAAGTAAAAGCGTTGCCTGTGCAGCCAGAAAGCTGATGCTACAGCTACTGGTTCCAGAACCCTACAACCTTAGCGACAATACACACCAGCACTTGCACGATTCATCTATCTTCACGTGTCCAATAGACAGTGTTTAGTATGAAGGAGATATTCAGTAGATATTTATTGAAAAGATGAATGAATATTCTTTATATTGCTTAAGGTCCATTTGGGCAAGGGGCTAAAGGAAATAAGAAAACTAATTATGTCCATAGTGAAAGTTGGATAGCAATATTGAGATATATATTGTTATAGACTTTTGTATTAGTTAATATAAGTTGAGTTGACCCTTGAACAACGTGAGCTTGAACTGCACGAGTCCGGTTAAATACGATTCTTTTCTATGGATTCTCACAGTTCACACGAGGGTTGTTCAAGGGTCAACTGGTGGTTGGGAATCTGGATATATATCAGGGCTGACTTAAATTATAAGCAGATGTTCAACTGCATAGGTGGATAGCACCCCTAATTCTTGTTTTCAAAGGGTAACTATGATGAAATATCATCTGTGAAATTTGTGACTTAAGAGAAGAGTAGTTTTATTTTTATAGTCAAGTGAAATTTACAGGCAGTGGAGGAATGGAGATATGCTACTTCATATCTCATTCATAAACAGGATTTTGGAGGAATATATTGAAGATAGCTTAGCCTTCTGCAGCCTGGATCAACATGAAGTTGATATTTGGAGAAGTGAAGGTGCTCATGGTCCAGGTATTGAAGTGGTACACATAACTTCCATTCACACACCACTGAAAAGCATAAGCATACAACTCCAGCTTACTATAGTGGAGGCATGGAGTACAGCAGAGTTGTTTATTTTATCTACATGAAGAATAGGAAATAGATTTTTGTGGACACAGGTGACTTTGTCACAGTGTTGGAAGAGAAACCACAGTATTTTTTTTAAATAAAAATAACTAAGTTAAATTGTATCATAAATGCAGCTTTTGGTATTCATTCAAAAATAATATAGCTAAAACACTTTCTCTGTACAAGTGGTAACGATAAGACTTAAATTTTTTTTTCATAACTACAATACTGGGTTTTAATACATCTTTGAGTAGTAAATAACAGCTTGTGAGATTTATCTTTTTCTACATAACAGAACAAAGTTATTCCCATTACACTATTCTTATAAACATTTTCCAAGAGAAGCAGTTTACAGTTGGTACCTCTTCCTAATGTGGTTTATTTCTGCTGTTTGGCATATAGTATACTCCTCCTCCACCAATTATCTGTGTTTTATGGAAATGCCATTTAACCAAAATGAATATAAAATTTAATCTCTAAGTATGGCCCCTTAAAATGAAGATTGATGCTGACTCTAAGTAGATGTGTTTAAAAAACAGAAAAGATAGATAAAAATTGAAAGAAATGAAAAGGCATAGACCATACAAAGACTTTTAGAAAGGAAACAAAATTCTGTTGCTCCCTGCATATATAAAGTTTGCTTCATTTTATATATTTTTATTTTTCCGAATGTCTCAAATTCAGTGAAATAGTTTCTGATAATAGTTGGTTTTGTATGATATTTTGAAAAATGTCATATGAAAAAAATTGTAGAGTATAAAAGGAGAAATCAGAGATGGCATTCCCCTCTGAAGAGGAGAGTCTGGTCTTAGTCCCTAAAAACAATGAGTTACAGAAAACTTACTTTTTCATTAAACCATACAATTGTATCTATCCTCTTCTAAAAGTAAAGAAAGTTCAGTAATCTCATAGGCAAAAGGTTAAGCTACAGAAACTTAATTTTAGTCTCGACCTTCAAGAATATCTAACTTTCTCCCACTGCCAGTTAAGACTTGGGAATGTGATTTTCATAATATAGTATCTATTATAATATCTTAAATTTATATTGACGATGCATTTTTTCTTATAATCTTTATAATGTGTTTAAATGGGTATCCCTCATTTTCTACATTTATTGAAAATAGTAACATTATCATTAATCTTTTTACAAATCAGATATCTAAAAAATATGTGTTGATGTTGATTAGGTACACATGTATATATACATTTTGTCCTATTATCAGCATGTTGTCACAAAAATGAGGAGAAAATTAGTGGACCCACAAATCATGTGATTTTTCAAAGAAATTGTTTAATTATTTCTACTGTTCACTCAAAGTTGCCTACTTACCTTCGATCAGCAATAAATCATTTCTGATGTAGGAACTAGTACCTTTTTACTTGTCACTGGTGCAGTTTATTTCAAAATTCAAGTATCAATAGGTGACTAACACAGATATAGGATTTTGCTGAACCGCCCATGCTTTCCTCAGGAGACATCTGGCTTTTCATTGGGGTTCTTTAAGGTATTAATGTGTATATAACATATGCCACATGGATAATAATCTTATGTATATCTAATAATCTAAGATACAGCAGTGATAAAAGACATAATGAGTCTGCATCAGTGGATTTTCAATTCTAACAGACAACAGAAATATTAACAGACAAATGAAATAAAGCAGATAGTGGTATATGCATAGAAAAAATAAAACAGTATAATGTGATAGAGACTGTCTCTGGTAGTGTACAACATTACACAGAAGAGTCAGGAGAGAGCTCTCATGAGGTAACATTTGTGCTAAGATCTGAATGACAAAGTTGTCAGCCATGTGAAAATCTGGAAGGGCTCTCCAGGGAAAAGCAAGTATAGAGGCCGTGATGACGGAATGAGCTTGGTTTATTTGCAGAACTGAGAAAAAAAGGAGTGTGGCTAGAGACTAGAATGAGGGGAAGTGGGCTGAGAGAACCGATCAGAGAGGAAGGCAGACCTTACCTTTGGTAATGATTCCCCTGTCTATTGCTAGGTTTGAGGCCTCCAGAGAGAAGACAATGATCTGGACCTAATCATGTAAGATTGTGTCTAGGGATCTTATATAAAAGTTATTTTTGTTTTTATTAATTTTTCCAATGTTTCTCCAAATATGGCTATAATATCTACTTATTGTAGAAATTTTAGGAAATAGAAGAAAGTATAAAAACTAAGAATTATCTTCAACCCCAAACCTATAAGTAACTACAATGAGAATTTCGTTTATGCCTACTTTTCCTAGGTATTTAGAGTAGGTGTCAGCAAACTCTTTCTGTAAAAGCTTAAATACTAAATATTTTAAGCTTTGTGGATCATGTGACCTCTGTTGTGATGACTCAGCTCTGCCGTCGTATTTGAAATCAGCCAAAAACAAATGCAAATGAAGGAGCAGAATGATGTTTTCGATAAAATTTTATTTATGCATATGAAAAGTTGAATATTAGACAATTTTCATGTATCACTAAATAATATTAAACTATTTAAATATGTTAAAAACTATTCTTAGCTGCCTGGTTGTACAAAAAACAAGTAGCCAGCCAGATTTGACCAGGGCCATATTGAGCTGACTCCTAGTTTAGACATGCAGATGTAAATAAGTAGATATCACTATATTTGTGTATGTATATGTAGGTGTGTATATATACACATAAATATTTTTATATATATGGCATAAACAAGTAATTTAAAAAATAGCCAAACAATAGGTACTTATTTTATAAACTATTAATTCTCACTAATTTTTATCTCATTATTTGACAGGTGAAAAAAAAAAAACATTTTCCAGTTCTTTTTGCAATTACCCAGAACCATATGGCTAGTTAAGGTTGCTGGATTGAGTCATTGAAGATCAGGGTAAACCATGAAGTCTTAGGCTGAGCTGGCAGTGTTACCACATGGAATTAGATGGAGACCCTGAGCCACCACTTGCCATGGAACATTGCTGAACCTACAGCAAATGTTGCCTGAATGAGAAATGAATCTTTACATTTTAAGCCTCCAAATTTTTGACGTTTGTTATTGCTACAGAGCCTAATCAGACTAATACAATGTTGTTTGTGTTGTCTGACTTTTAGCCTTTAATAATGAATTCTGAAGAATCATCTTTGAAAATAACATCTTTATATCAATATAACATGTTTTTCATTACATAAGGGTCCATTGTAATACATATAATCAATCATTTAGTTTTCAGACTTGTTATTTTTTTCTAATTTTTGCCCAATGTAAATTCAGCCACAGTAAAAGACTTATAAATAAATATTTATATTTCATTTTCATTTATTTATGAATTATGAAAATGTAATCATTGAAATAATGTGCTAATTCTTTTGAAAACCATTGATATATACTCCCAAATTATTCATTGTACATTGTATAGTTTGGAACATTTAAAACTCTTATTGGCCATATATATTTTATAATCATTTCATTATCATTAGTCAATGTTGTTTTTTTTAAATCTTGTTTGATTTGCTAAAGAAAATGGTCTTTGTATAGTCTACATTTCTTAATTTGAATTTTTTCATGTTTATTATTAGTCTTTCGAATTTTCTTTTTAAATTAAAAGTTTATAGAGGTCATTTGCTCTTTCTTCTATTGAGACATTTATCTATTTCTTACTGATATCTTTAATAAATAAAATTACTTATTTACATTTCCATATTTACTGCATTTATTACTCTGGATTTCTATTTGCTTATTACTTTATATAATGTGATATGTTTAACACATGTATATAGATTTCTTAAACTTGGTTTAAGTCTGTCAGTTTCTTTTTTATAATCTTATTCACTTTTATGCTTATAATATTTTTCCATCCCCAAATTTATATCTGCTAGCATTTTCTTCTTTTTCTTTTATAGGTTTATTTTTACTGTTTGTTGTAGGTGCCTGCACCTTAATTCACAAACCTGTGAATATATTATCTCAATTGGCAAAAGGGACTTTGCAGGCATAAATTAAGGATAATGAGATGGAGAAACAATCTGGTTTATCCAGGTGGGTTCAATGTAATCATGAGTCCTCAATTGAGGGAAGCAGAAGGTTCATAGTTAGAGAAAGAGATGTGATTACGGACATCGAGGTCAGAGTGATGTAGCCACTAGCCAAAGAATGAGGACATTGTTTTGAAGCTGCAAAAGGCAAGAAACAGATTCTCCGCTGGAGCCTATAGAAGAACACAGCTGTACTGATATTTTGCTTTTCTCCTCATGGGGCCCATTTCGAACTTTTAACCTCCAGAACTGTAAGATGACAAATTTGTGTTGTTTTAACCAATAATTGTGTGTTAACTTATTACAGCAGGATTAAGAAACTAAGACACCATTTAATCCATTTATTGCATATAACCAAACCACTTTAATTTAATCCAATTAGAAATTATTCTTTTGTAGATATAAAAGTGAAATTTATGTTTTGTAAGAGCTAGAAAATGAAGAGTCTCAGAATTTTAAGGTGTTTATATCCTGCAGCTTAGTTAAATGGGCTTAGGAATTTTAGACTTGGTGACATGTAATAAAGAGAGATGGTGCTTTGGGAATCCTGCCAGATAAATTTAAGTTCCAACTTGTTCATAACAGAAGTTCTACTTCAAGATAAAGTACTCTCAGGTGGTGGCATTATGAAGGTGACCTGCTGACTGCTGGCTCACTAAAATCTTTTCTCCATCTTTCCTTTCACTGACAATTATATATCTCTGCCAAAGGTTACCTACATAAGGATCTAGAAATGACAGCCAAGGACAGTCTGACAATTCTATAAATATGTTTCAAAGTTTAATTTTATTATTTTGTGATATCTGATAATATTGGAACTGTAGAGGTTACTGCTATTCCATTGTTATCTGTTACTTTATAACATTATTGGCTATTTTGGACAGGGTGTTTCTTTCTTCTATTTTGCTTTCTTTGTAGGGTTTTTAAATGTTCATTCCTTTCTTACCTATGGTTTCCAATAAATAGAAATAGTTTTCCTCATCAAGGGAAGCTATTTGCAATGGTTGAGTGGAGCTCTATAATTGGACCACCTGGTTTGAATTTTTCTTTGACCCTTTCTCTGTCTGTGACCTTGAGCAACAACATATTGACCCTCTCTGAACCTCAATTTCCTTTGCTGTAAAATGGAGAGAACAATAAAACTACCTCATGAGAATAGTTTGAAGTTTATATTAGATAATAAGGGTAAAATATTTAAGTAGTATCAAAGTCTTCACTCAGTTCATTTAAATTTTTTAAATTATTTTTCTCCTCATGCCCATTTCAAACTTTATCTACCCATCAATACCCAAACTAACCATAATTTAAAACTTATTTCTGACCACTACATAGCAGGACACTTTTGTCTTCCTGGAGATGGTATAAGCTACTATATTAAAAATCAGATATTTTTACCTAATTCAATTCCTAATGATATACTGCTTAATTTTTTATTTTTATTTTTCAAATCTTTTTTTCAACAAATGTATGTTTAATAACAGGTAGTTGTTAGAATCTCTGTTACTTAGTTTCCTCATATATAAAGTGGGAATACAAACAGTACTTAGAGGCTTTTTATGAAAACTAAATGAGTTAACCTATGTAAATACTTTGGACAATGTTGGTGCATAGGGAAGGGTAAATGTTAATTTTTACTAAAATTAATAATAGTACATTTAAAATACTATAAATTAACATTACAAAAAGACTATACACTTTTTTAAAAGGCCTATACCTTCCTTATATGACATTCTAAGTTGTGAATAGATATAAAATCAATGAATTCCAAAAGCAAAAATAGATTGTGGAAAATTAAAAATTACAAATAGAGTCATTTAAGGGAAAATTTGATGTGCGATTGGATGGGTGAATGTCTATATATTTCAAAAAGAAAGAAGGAAGGATGTACATTCTGCTTTTTATGTATGATACTGTGAGGATTTTGGCTGCCTATCCATGAAATCGATAGGAAAGAAAACAATAATAGCAGTAACAAAGGTCACACAAGAAACAGCTAGAAACAATATGAAAGAGCATAGGACTGAAGGATGTTTATCTGTAGTCCCATGTTAACACAAACAAATTCAGTAAAAAGGGAGATGTGACAAAATTGACAGAATTTGTGTGTAAGAAGGAATTTAGCTCATAAAATATGAAAGAAGGATCGTTTTTTTTTTTTTTTATAATGCTATGAGAAAAGCAGAAAATTCTCATGAGCTGAGAATATTTGGCAGAAGTATAATTTGGAAAGAGGCCAGAAACGAAGTTTCTTGAGATAACAAAGAATATCTCTAAAGTGCATGCTAATTATCAAGGCCCAGCTATTTTTAGGTGAAGTTTCATCTGGAAGGTCTGTCTGCTACTTTCTAGATATATCTGCCAATCAGAAGGGGAAAAAAGCAATTCAGCCTCTAAGAAGTTTTCATTCTTACGCATCCCAGTTTATGTACATTCTCCTGTGTTGCTAGATTATTCATTAGTGCATTATTTTCAATATTATTCATTCTTTCGTTAGTTCATTTATTAAGCAGTCATTGATTGAGTACTATTCTATGGCACGTATTGTGGTTGATATCCTGGGAATGTGTATGAGAGACTAATAACAGTAATTATTATTATAGTAAACTTTATGGCAAACTTTATAGAGCGTTTATGGTGAATTATGCTGGAAGTTGTTCTAAGCATTTGATTCTCACAAATAAAAAATTACAAGGCAAGTACAATAGTTCTGTTTCATAAATAAAAAATGAGATGCAGAGGTGAGCAACTCTCCCAAGTCCAGAAGCTAGTCAATGTCACAGCTGGCATAACTCTGGTTTGTATCTTTAGCCACCATGCCAAAGATGTTTCTGAGATGATCATGTGCTCTCAAAAGACTTCCAGACTGGCACAAGGAATGAGGTAGTTATAATAAAGAGTGACAAAAGCTGTACTGAGGTATATATAAGGTGTCATGAAAACATATATGAGAAGAATCCTTCACAAGGAAGGAGAACAGGAAAAGGCTCATCTAAACTAAAGCCTGATTCATAAAGTAGAATAATTGGATGTTTGGATAGAAGGTTAAAGTGATATGAGGAATGATTTTTAAAGTCAGTGAGTAAAAACAGACTTTCAAGAAGAAAATCAATATTCCATATGGCTTCAGAGACATTTAATGGAGAGAAAAAGAGTCGAAAAACAAAGGATTTAGAGCTAAAATAGCAAAAATGAAAGTACAGATGAGAGAATTTGTCCATTCCATCAAGATAAAGAGCATTAAAAAAAATCAGACAAGAATAAAATCTGCATAAAACATAGAATATGCAAAAGAGAGGTTGGGATTAGATTTACAATATTAAAAATCGACAATAAGATGGCATAGAAAAAATTAGAAATCAAGAAAATGTTCTTTAAGAAAGAAAATTATGTCATATAAAACAGAAGTACTGTGTGCCAATACCGAAAAAAAATAATCAAGAGGTTAAAAATTATTCTGCAGCAAATATATCAACTCAAAAATTGCACTAAGGTAGAATTTAATGTTTCTCTTAGATTTGATACTTGATGGTTTTCTGCTAAGTCTTTCAGCTCTTTAAAAAAGAATTCTAAAAACCCTTTGGATTAAAAGTGTATGAATAAAAGGTGAAAGGCTAGTATAAGGAAATTACCAGTAGAAATTACAAAGGAAAGAAGAAAAACATTGGAATCTAGAGACCACTGACATTACTGGACACTGATCACAAGACTTATGTAGACATCGCGCTGCAAAGGTTGGCAAGCCTAGCAGAAAGCATGACACACAGGTCAAATGATATGCCAGGGATCCAAAAATAGCTGATTGTGAATTTCAGGAGAAATCTGAAACAGGCCAAAATGAGAGGTAGGAAAATCATTAATTTATTGAAAAATATGGCTTTGATGATGAACTACAATGATTCTTTCTTTAAATCTGGCTCCAAAGCAGTGTTTGCCAGATAAGGCTGCTGAAATAAGTGAGGATGTTATATATCAAAGCGACCCATATTTTAATTCTCAATGGGTGGAGGAAGAAATAAATTATTGTGACAGGGTGAGTGAGGCAAGTCTATCCACATAGTCCTTTATCTTCATGTGTACTCTGTAAAAGAAAAAGAACCCTCTCGAAAGAAAATAAATAACAAATTGGAGAGAAAACAAATAAAAATGATTTAAAAAGGAAGATGCTATCATAGGTTAATAAGTCTATATACCAGATGCAGATAACATTTTAACAACAACAGACAAACCAAAGATAAAGTTATTTAAAATCTAAAATGGGTACTCTAGCAGAATGTACCACTGCCCAGTAGAATGTACCACTGGCAATGCTTGACTTACTTTGGAGAGGAAAAAGATATAAAATGACATTAGTGCAGTGAAAGTAAGACAACAGAAGATAAACATACAGATAGGGGATTTGCAAATTTTGGAGAAGCAGGAAACAGTACATATAATTAAGCATTGTCAAGTGCTAATTCATATTTGCACGTTATAGCTTTTACCAACTGCATGCAGCCCCTTCATTAATGAGTCATTTTAAAGTCCTCATAGAACATCCAGGGGGAGAGAACTTAACACGAGGCTTCGTATTTCTCACAAGAGGGTGGAATGATCAATGTCGAAGTATTTTATCAGTCAATGTTTTTGTCTTTCAAATACACAAAAGCGGAAGATTGGCATAGACTGGAAGAGGTGATGATGCACAGCATGGTGGGAAATCACCAGCTTTGGTGGACACAGGGCCCCTTTGATATCAGGCTTTATGTTTATTAGCTGTAAGGCTGGGTTAGTTCCCCATCTAGAGTTTGTTTCCTTTTCATTTGTAAAAAGACCATAACTGTAGTATCTCTGTATCCTAAAATTATAGTGAGGGTTAAAGGGATAATATTTGTAAAGCATTTAACATATGGGTGCTCAAATATTTTGGTAGCTTTTAGGAGAGGTAGAATTTTTAAATCTAAAGACTAAGAAGAGGGGGAAAGACAACATTGAAATAAAATAAAATTGAAGCATTTGAAGTTGCAAGGTTTAGAAATGTTTCTATATAGCTACTGGAAATCATTGTGATATGGAATGTTTTACAAAGAACAAAAACAGAAGCACAAAAAACACCTCCCAAACATGAGAAATGTGAGAAGAGATAAGGCAACGTAATGGAAGGCTTTTGGAGCCACTGGGTTATGGAGGAGGAAGGAGATGGGATAACTTCCAGTTGCAAGTACATCGTTTATGGTGCATTATTAAAAGAATCGTGCACTTAAAACCTATATAATTTTATTAACCATTGTCACCCCAATAAATTTAATAATAAATAAATTAATAAACAAACAAACAAACAAATAACAAAGAGAGGAAGGTGGGACATGCTCTCAAGGGAATAGAAGAAAGGGCGAATATTATTCATTCATATCCATAGATTTAACAAACATTTACTGTGCTACGCATAGTACAATAGCTTAAAAAAGAACTGATAAAAGAAATTATATAAAGAAATAGCATAGAAAAAAGAGATTAATGAGCATTACACACATTCGTGTGCACTATATTAAATTATTACATGCTTGATGGTCATTGAAACAAAATAAGAATCTATATCAAGAAATTTAAGGCACTATGTATTTGTCACAGCCTCACGTGAAAATATATGGTCTGATTTTCACAAATTTGCGAGAAGGTTTTAGATGTTCTGACTCAATCCGTAAGTTGGAGGAGAAGGAGCAGAAATGTCTGAATTTAACAATGATTAGCTCTCCTTCTGAACAATTTCTGAGAGGCCAGCTAGTTGTGAATCACATATAAACAATCTTTAAACTATTCACTTCATAGTAGATGTAAAAGAATTTTGAGAAATGTAAATCATAAAAATTATAAGAGATGATTATTTGCTATAAATCTATAAACTGCACAATGTATTCTTCTGCATACAAATAACCAATACTCAGTGCAGTACCTGGGACTAAAATAATATTTAGTGTTTGTGGAACTTAAGTATTTCTGTTTTAGTGACCCTATTTACTTACACCTTTGTACCTAATAAATTAAATACCAGGGTATTCTTTTAAAGCTATTTCTGGCTGACAAGAGGAGGCTGAAGCCATATTTACTCAAATATTTCTCTAATAGAAACATTTAGAAATATTTCTCAAAATTAAAATAAAAAGATTAGACAAAATAGTGACTTGTCACCCAGGGAACGTAGTTGAGCTTATTAAGTTAAATACCATTTTAAGGACTTTTTCTCACCACAGCAAAACTAAATAAGAGAAAATAAAACAACTGCTATTGTATTTAAGATATAATGTCAAGATGACACATAGTTTCTGTAGTTATAATGGTGCTATCACTCAGCAAGTGTCTGAATAAATTAGAAATAGAGCACAATATTATTCATTTAAAAAAAAAATAACCCAACACAAAAGGTTGCCAAGATACTGAGCTTTTATCATCTCTAAAGCTTGTTCTCCTGGTTACTTTTGTTCTGTCTACCCTATGTGACAACGTTTGTTGCTATAGATAAATCCACTGTTCATTTTTAGTGCCGTTGCATGCTGCCGGAATGCACAAAAGGCTAACAACACTGCGTTTTTAAGCAAAATCCCTCTATCAGGGTTCAACTTAAGCTTATTTTCCATAGTAATTTTTAAAAGTCTAAATGTCATCAAGATTGCTTTGCTTGTGCTAAGTTTTCTCCAGACAAAAATATATACTCACTTATCTTGGAATTGTGTTATGGGATAGAATTCTCTCTTACACCCTCATGTATCATTTCTATCTAATGTGTAATACTGACTGTGTATTAAAATGTTGCTAGGTGGGAGTTAATACTTAAAAGGTCTCATCTTCATACAGACTTCATCTTTGATCATGGATTTAACATGAACCTTGAACATAACCCACTTTACATATTCGAGGAACTTACAGACTAAAAGTGGGATGGATTCAGACAAGTGAATTGCAATGGTTATCTTTGGGAAGTGGAATTGATAGAAAAATTATATATATATATAATTATATATATATTTGTATACACACATACATATAGACATATAGTGATATAAATAAATGTATATGTAATTATATAGGTAATTCTGATATAAATATACATATAAAATTTAAATCAAAGTTGCTTTTCCACACTTTTGATATTTTCTCTAACAAATTGCTTTTATTTTCCAAAAAATAAATAATATATGCCACTGAAATACAGCTTGAAAACTGGCATAATTGGGGTCTAAGCTGATTTGGAGACAAATCTCCCAATATTTAATTGGGGAAAGCAAAGAATATTTCTCAAAAAAAGTAATATCTCAACTAAAATCTAATATACATTACTGACCACTTTGCTTCCTCCTTACCCACATGCCATTTGCTAATTTATATCCCCATGTCTTTCTTTCTTTCATGCTGCCATCAGAAAATATTCTTTCATTATCATTATAATGTCCATCATCTCTTCTAAGACTCAGTTCACAAGATGCAAATTATCTCATGAAACAATGTAAATGCAATTTTTTTTTATTGGAAGCCTATCCTGAATAATCTCATTCTAATATTAAATCCTGCACTCGTTTAACAAAATCAACTTCAAAGATTCAAGGTTAGAGAAAACTCAGATTCATATCAGTATTAGTGTGCCAAAGTGTGGTGTAGTTGGCAAAAATTAATGCATCTGTGTGCTACATTTTAGGTCAACTTCATAGAATTGTAGGCCTTAGATCAAGAAAGATGACAGTATAATTTTGCCCAAAGATAGTATGATCACTTTTGAAGTATTATAACTGTCACAGTGACGTATTTAAACATATTCATGTAAGAGGGACCACAATGATAATAATCTGGAACTCTGAAGAAAATGGGCATATTTAACCTGAAAGAAAGAAGATTTGATGTATGGGAGCTCTTTCTTCATGTATTTGAAAGATTTTTCAAGTAGGGAAATAGAAATGTTATTTATGTTTCTAAAAGGAAAGTGCCAGGACCAGTGGGAGGAAGTGGTAACAGAAAGATTGTCAGCTCAACATGAAGGAGAACTTTCTAATAATTTTAGAAGATATTAAAGAAAAATTATTCTGACACTTGTTTAAATGGTAAGTAGTTATTCAAGACTACTACAATAGGGGTATTGTAATAGTGGAGGGAGATTGGACTCAACACCAAACATGCCAAAGACAGCTGAGGATTTATAGCCAGTGAGCAGAGTAAGTGGATCAATGGATGGAAAATTACTAAGAGGAGACATCAAGAATAGGGGGATTCTTACTAAATTTACATAACAGAATTCTTACTGAATGCAGATCAGCAATAATTATACATTAAGGCAGGGGATGAGGAATATGATCATCTATCAGGGTTGATCAGATATCAAGGATGGGAGATTCTTGCTGAAGTGATATGGAAGGATTCTTGCTAAAACTGGGCTCAGCAAAGATGGACACAAAGACCTGGTTGAGAAGAAGTCTCAAAGGATCCTAAGTAAAATTTAATCAAGGAGTCTTTGTTCAGTAATAGTAATAATATCTTGTTTAAAAAAATCATAAAATTGAGGATTACAAAGGTTAAGTAACCTCCTGAAGGTCACTCAGCTGGTAAGCAGGGATTCATACTCAGATATGTATTACTCCAGAGCTCTAATGTTAACCATGAAATAAGTTGCTTTATAAGATAGAGCACTTTAGGGTTAGTCTTTAGCTAAAGGTTGTTTAATCAATGATATTAAAGAATTCCTGAACTGGACATAAGGTGAAATGATTGCTGAAGTATGTTCTAATTTTAACTGTCCATGGTTTTCTGATTCTACTCTGACGATTGTTTTGATTTTCAATCTATGCTAGAAGGAACCTTAAAACAATCTAACCTTTCTCCACATTCTCACCATTAGTAGTTGGTGTGTGTGTGTGTGTGTGTAATGATAGCATTCTAACAGGTATGAGGCAATATCTCACTGTGGGCAGCCTAGTGACTATAGCTAATAACACTGTATTGTATATTTAAAAGTTGTTAAGAGTAGATCTTAAAAATTATCACAAGAAAAAAATTTTGTAACTGTGTGGTGATAGATGTTAACTAGACTTACAGAGATGACAATTTTGCAATATATACATATATCAAATCATGTTCTACACCTGAAACTAATATAAAATTTTATGTCAATTCCAACTAAATAAAAAAATAATGCATATATACAAATCTAAAAAATCTAGCTTACCACCCTCGTTTGAGAAGTGGTAAAACTAAAACTAAGAAACATAAGATAAATTGTCCGTTATCACAGAGTAGGCCTGAGAAAGAGCAAAGAATAGGAAAATCTACTCATCATGTGTCTAAGATTATGCTTGTCTATTATTTTGTAGTGTTCTAATCCATATGTCAAACATTATTGACTAATTTTTCTTAAACAGTAATTTTCACTCTTGCAGAAGAAACTGTGGTGGTTCCCAAACACATCCAATATAAAGGTTTCAGGACTTTCAAGATCTTTAGAAGTCTGGTTTTTAAAATTTTTCATAGTGTTATACTTTTGTTCACTGTAAGGGAAAAAGCAATCTAATTGAAAGATTTTTATAACTAAGGTATTAATACTTTAATTGTTCCAGGATATTTGCATTTTAAAAAATGACATTCTAATCCAAATGAAGCTGGAAAAGGAGTTTTCATCCGTATGGCTGTTATTAAGTGAAAGAAGTTATTGTGGGATAGAATCGTCTCTTGCAGAAGAAGTGAATTGCTTCATCTTCCTGCATACTGATTCAGAAGCAAGAACAAGCACCATGTTTTCTCACCACAACTAGTCCTAGACACACTAACATAATTCTAGATTTTATAAGCTTTTTTTTTTCAAATTCAGCTCTACCTAGATCAGTTTATTCTTTTGGGGGTTATGCTATGTAGGTATGATGACCTTTGGTTTCAATCAATTGTTTCAATAAGATGATGCTAGAATTTCACGCGCCAGCTCTTGAAGATGAGCCACAGCCTGGAGACCTGGACTGTCAGCAGAGCAAACCTCTGCACAAGATATTAAGCAACATTTGATTGTGGATGTTCACTATTATACATTGTTGATGATGAAACCTAAATATTTAGGCCCAATTAAACAGCAAATTCTTTAGAACTGTTTTCCAAAAGTAAAGTATGGTAGTTTATGGCACTAAATTATTTAGCTAGCCCTAGGGAGAAGAAAACAACTAAGAAAAATAGCAATGAATATAATTTTTCTGTACTTAGTACTTAATAAATAATTTATTTTGTTTTGACCAAAATTCAAACATTTGTTCATAAGTTCACAGTGCTCTACTGAATTAAATACAAATAATTTTAAAGTGCTTACTTGAAGAATGGGAGCTTAATTTTATTTTTAATTATAACTTAAATTATTTCTAATAACTTAAGTAAGAATAAGAATAATATTGAAGAAAAAGCTTTTACAGCATTAAAGCAAAAGATTACAAGTTGTGCTTTGTTAACATATATAACTCATAGGAATATGGGATAAATTTTGCTCTTCCACCGCAGAGATGCTCAATTTCAAAGTTAAAAGCAATTCTTTTTTATTTTGGATGGGACGATAAAAGGGCTACATAAGAGCTTCTTTACTGTTTCAGGGAACTGGTTCTCAAAAGTAATAAAGAAATAAGTCTGAAGCATTCTCTATAAACAGTCAATATTTTTGAGTTCAATATAGTAAGTGGACTTGTGCAGAAAATGCGAAGTCAGAAAATCAGTTTGGAGTGGAAGTGTAGCTCTTGGAGTCAGATTTCTCTAATTCCTATATTATGCTTTCTTCGGAAATAAAGAAACTTAGAGTATTTTATCAAACACTATGTAATTTTCAAAAGAAAATGGGGTGCTTGGCAGAAGACCAATTAGCAAAGTAGAAAGAACACTGAGTTTAGAGTAAAAGGATAGAAGTAGCTTTGAGCTTTAGCTCTGTCACATTCTAACAGGGCACCTTTAAAGTTAACTCTGCTCCCATCCTCCTTATGTTTCCTTATATGTTAAGACAGAGAGAGAAAAGAAAAGGAGGAAAAAAATGCCCAGTATCGCAATTTTATACGTGATTTAGTTTGCTGTGAGAATCAAATGATAATATAGGTGAATCATAAATTATGAAGTTATGCTAAATCATTTACTGCTGAATTTTTAAAGCATTTTTTATGAAATGTTCTAGTATTTAAAATGGTAAGAACTAGAACAGATATATGTACTTAGTGACATTTTGTTTAAAATGCTACTAGTCTCTTCAATTTGCTTGTTTTAACAGCCACACCTAATTTTCTTTGTTTTAAATCCAACACAAATGACTTTCATCCTAAATATAATGGTTTAGGGTACTGGTTCTGAATCAAAACTTATGAATTTGACTTTCAATTCTGCCACTAACTAGAGACCTATTTTAATTCATGTTACCTTTCACTGTCTTAGGGCTTTTTCCTTATAAATGAGGATAATAATAACAATACTTAATTAATAAGGTTATTTGGAGGATTAAATGGCATAATATATGTCCAGTGCTCACTACAAAGCTTTACTCATCATAAGCACTCAACACGTTGGCTATTTTTTCTTTTCATACCAACCCACAGAGTCAAATAAAGTAGAAACACTTGTCTTACCTAAAGCTAATTTAATCTCTCTACCTGCATCCTTCATCCCATTCAGTTCTGTTTTTTGTGTTTAATTGTTTGTTTGTTTATTTGTTTGTTTTTGAATGTAGCAGGGTTTTTTTTTTTCCATTAAATTTATTTGGGCAACATTGGTTAATAAATTTTTCTGGGTTTTAACAGTCAAACTAGCTATCATTACATGAATTTCTATCATGGACCCCTGCCTAAAAACCTAATGTTCATTAATGTTACTAAAGCAAATTTAAACTCCCATGTCTAATTTTCAGATTTCCCAATGCTTAAAAAAGACCTATATATGAATGTTCTTATCTCACTTTTTTGAAATACTTCTGTTCTATTCAGACCTACCTCTTCATTGCTCCTTGAAAACATATGCATCTTTACTTTACTCATGTTTGCTATTGTTATATGAGACTGTGTCTTTCGTGCCACCAATACAAATCTTACCATTCTGTATTAGTCAGCTTATCTAAGCAATGCCGTAGTAACAAAAAACTCCCAGATCTTAGTGGTTTACAACCAAAAAAATTTATTTTTCACTCATGCTGTGTTACTTTCAATGTCTCTGTGATTCTCTCTACATAATCTCTATGCTAGTATTTAAGTAGATAGAGTAGCTCCTCTGGGATACCAACACGAGCATTCTAGACAAAAGAAATAAAGACATGATGGAACTATTAAAGCTTTTGCTCAGATAATAGCATTTCACATCTGTTCACATTTCACTAGGCAAAGCAGGTCACTTGGTCAAGCAAGAGCAAGAGGAGTGAAGGCCCAGCTCTGCAACCATAGAAACCTCTTTCGAAGACTTTTCTTAAATACCTCTGAGAAATACTTTCCCTTTAGGGTTATAAATTACCCCAAATCCTAGAGCACAAAGGCCATAAAAACTACTGGCTAAACCAGCTACAAAAACACATGCACAGAAAGTACTGCCTCCAACTTCAGCCTCATTATATCATCACTATAATACCATGACTATGCCTAGGAGTTCATGAATCTAATAATAACAGACTGAATTCTGGGTAAGCACTTACAAACTAGGCAAAGTTATATAGCAGCCAACTGTCAGTCAAGGTGACCTCACATAGGAATCATGTAGGCCCTCCTATCACTGCCCAGATATAAACAGACCTTCCCATTTCTGCTTTGTTACAGCTCTCCTGGATAGAAAATCGTCCCTCCCTTTGGAGCTTATTGTCTTATCTTTTCATCTTCTAAGTTCCACAGGACTGTAGCCTTCTTTAGTGTAGCTAGTCTCCATCTAAAATGTACTTTCAATAAATCTTACTTTTTCTAAATCCCGCCAACCTATAATTCTTTGCTGCGTCGGCAGGGAAGAACCTAGGGACAACACACAATGCCACTGTCCTCCTCCTTCTCCCCAACACTGCTGGGGTGATGCCGGATTTCACATCAGAGAGGCACAGAAAATCCCATGGATGAGCCCAATTTCAACTAAGCCTGAGCTGCATATATAGCACTTCCCTAAAGAAGAGCAGCTAATATTTTGAAAAATTATAGTCTACTACAGTCTACCTCGTTTGTCACAAATACTTACTTTTCTCTAATGCCCACAAAAATACACTTACTCTCTCTCCAAGAGAGACAGCTTAACAAACAACACATAAGATCAAACATTCTGATCCGATGATATTCTATGTTTACCTGAGGTCAGGATATGACTCCACTAAGAAGATAAATTGTATGCTACCACATACCCAATAGACAATGGTAATACAGGGACATGATAATGCCAGTAAATATACACGTTTGGAAAAGGCAAGAATAGGCAGCATATGACAGCGATGGGTACAGAGCAATATTCAAAAATTGCTAGTGGGGTGTTATGGGGCATGCTACCCAGGAGAGGAAGTGTGTTCTTAAGCAGATCCTGGTCTACACCTAGCCCACTATTTCCCTTCTCCAGGGCACACTGATTTTCATCTTTCATGAATTCATGAGTACTAAAGGTGTTATCACATTTTAAACATTTTAAATATTCTGATGCTGTTTCATGTATATTCATATTATCTCTCCAATTTGTAAACTCCTTAATTTAGGGAAACCGAATCTTATCAGTGTGTCCAATGTATTATTATAGCATTTAGGACAAATTAAAAATACAGTAAAAAGACAGGACCATTTGATTCAGGCTGACCCTTTACAACAGTTTCAATAACAACTTTATAAGAATTATATGTATGTAGCAAAATGTACAGGTATACATCTAATAAGTTGACACTTGGTTTAAGTGCAACTATGACCATCTGGATATATCTCTTTATTTCATGTACCTTTTATAGTTTTTGTTTATGTTTTTATTATGGAGACAAAGAAATTTCTTGGAGCATAGTGTAACCCCAGCAGACAGTTGTCCTGGTACCTGACTGGCCCTCACCCTATAATGTGATTTTGAAAATTTTAAAACCTTTATTCACAGCTCTATTTGCAGACTGAGGAAATTAGCTCTGCCCATCACCATTCCTAGGGTATCATGAGATTCCCTGAGGTTACATGATCAACTGTTTTGAGTTCTAAATAGTAAAAAAAAAAAAAAAAAAAAAAAAATTATTGTCATTAAAGTCAAGTCTGATAAAGCTATGAAGTAAGTAAGTGTGCCTTTAAGTTTTTTGGTCTCTCGATGCATTTATGTAAGATTAGAAAAGAGACAATACTATAGAAGTAATTAACTTTGGTTATGTCAATGAGAAAGATGGTTTTATACAATGGGCCATTTATGACCCATCAAGAATATTTTTCTATGTCATTTACATAACATAGAAAAATATCTCCTACCACAATCTTGTGAGATAAATGTTAAGAACTGTTAACAGTGTTAGTACATAATATTAACAATTGGCACTATACTATATAATAGAATTTAGAGCAAACTGCGCTGAAAAGCTGATGGCTTATGAATATGAATTTTCATCTTTTTTTTAATTCTAATTTGAAGTCTTCATAAAGTTCCTATTTCCCACAGCTTTGTTATTTCTCAATGACACTCCTTAGTTTTATTCTCCCCTTTACTTATAATACCTTCTACTATGTTCTGGGTGTTGTGGTATTTTAAGAGATGTTGTAGGGACTTTATAGTTTAGCATGTTATGTGTTCAAGGCATGTGAGAAATAAGAAAGTTATCAAGCTGGTTAACAACTGAAGACTTTTGATGTATGCATATTATAAATTGGGAAAACACATATGGACTTTAAATATTGAGATGCTAAGCAGTCCAGGAAGATTGTAGACTGTAAATTAATTGTTACTACTGTAGATCCTGAAATGCTGATGAAAAAATTAACACTTCCCAAGGATTCAACATTAAAATCAGCCTTTTGATTAAGGAGTCTAGTTGTTTTTTATAAGGTGACACTAATAATAACTAAAATTTGTTGAAGGTTTGATAAATGTCAAGCACAATTCTCAGACATTGCATCCATTAATTCATTTAATACCTATAACAACACTATGAAATATGTACTATTATTATATTTTGAGATTAGAAACTGAAGCACAGAAGGATTGAGTAATCTGCCCAACAACATTCAGCCAGGATCTCATGCAAGCAGTTTGGTTTTACAGCCTGTGCATTTACCACTATGCAAAATGGCATTCCAGGGGATAGAAGCTATTTTAAAAACAGTAGCAAAGTAACTGCTGGAAGCCTGGATACAGTATGGTAAAGGTGACCTAAAGCTTATTATTATCATCTTAATGAAAATATCATTCTCCAAGTTAGACCTGAATTTATGGCCAGCCTGTTCAAAGGGAGCTCCAGAAATCATGAGGTATATAAAATTCCCAGAGATATATGAATGAGCTGGAATGTCTTCTTTGTGTATCACTGGAAGCCAGGGTGCAATAAGGAGGCTTGAATTGATGTGGAAAGAATAGGTTATCATTAGAATAATGGACATTTTATTTGTTGAGGCATCATTACCTATAATGTGTAACACTAAAGAGTCTATCGTTTTTTATTATATACAAACATAGTGAAAATTCCACAATACAAATTATTAGTGTGAGTAAGATTTTAATGAGAGTATTTAACACTTATAAGAGTAATATATGCATAGAATTAAGTATCCTGATATTAGTTACAGGTTTACTAAAATTGTATTATTGCCCTTTATTACTATACCTAATCCCTTAGTAAATGGTCCAGAATTTTCACTTTCTCTTCCTTAAGTCATCTAGCTACCTTCCCATTGTACTCTATTCTCTCAATTTATATTTGTTGCTATCTGATAACTGACATCCACCTTCTTTGGACCTCTGAAATATATACCTGCTCTAATCATTATAGCTATGATCTATGTATTCTCTTCTTATCTATTATTATATACTCTGTAGCCAGATTTTGCTTCTTCACCTCTTTGTATTTACCTTACGAATTTGTTGAAAATGCCTTTCAGCATTTTCATAACAGGATATACAAAGAAAAAGATAATTTTGTCTACTCTGGGATCCTTTGATGAGTGGGCTCATGTCAGAAGCAAGAAGCCAGAAATTCCAGCTGCTTCAGGCCTTGTTGGCTGACCTTAAAGACAAGAGGATTAGTACATCCCACCTATAATATATTCTTGCATTTATTGGGAAGCCCTGATGTTGTTTGTGACCAGATAAATAAGGGTTTGCATTTTGATTTTGCTATGCCATAGCTCTGTGATCTTGCTAAAATAAAATAACTTATCTTCTGTTTTCTGCTATCTAACAAAAGTCACAATGTCTAAGGAGAAAGTACACTTTGGAACCTTCTCCCATTGGTCCCAGTCTGCCTATTTTTTTCAATTATTTTCTGAGAGAGAAGTTGGCAATTCAGTGGGCGAGAGTTTAACATGTTCATGGAGCCATATTAATAGTAGTTAAGGACCAAAGGCATGAATACATCCTCTGCTTCTTGCCCTCCAATCTGCCTCTACCATAATGTCAAGCTGGAGCCTTGAAACCCATTCATGGGAAGAAGTAGCCAACACAGAGATCTCTTCCTTTTAAACGTTTCCTTGAAAATTGCATTGGATTTATTAAAAGTTTACTTATTCAAATACTAGCTATGTTGTAGACATGATTTAACTCATTAAAAAAAATAAATTTAGTTCTCAATGAGTTTAGGGCTTATCTAAGAGATGAAAGCAAATAAGATTTCATAGGTTCTATAATCTAAGTGTGGGCAGAAAACCAGGTTAGCAATGTCTGGAAGGACATTCCAGGAAGAGATGTCTACAACACTTTTAAGATTGTTGATCAAGTCCATTTAAACTTTCTCTCTTTCTCCACACTTATGTCTGTCTGTCTGTACCATATTTCAGGGTAGGGGATATTTCTGCCACTCCTTTCAAAATTTGAAGTGAATAGAATTCTATAATCTTCAGGTAACCATTAATACTGTCCTGATACAGTTCTCTATCTGGCTTAAAATTTTTCTCTAAGTTTACTATTATTCTCAGCTATACTTTGTAAGTGAGGAATACATTTATTTTAGTCTCAGATTCTTTAACTTTTTTAGAGTTTTATCATGTCCCCATGGAAAGGAGAATTGATAACAAAACCCCTTCTCAGAGTCACACACCAGCAGCTCCCCTCTTGTTCATGTCTCTGCTTCCCATTTCATGCAGCCTGGGCAGCATCATCGTGTCCCTTTGCTATTCACAGTTCATGGTATGCACTTATACACCTATTTCTAAAGACTTAATATTTGATAAGCAAATGCAAAATTAGAGAACTTAACCACTTGCAAGTCTTAAAATATAATTCTTACAAATCAAAGAGCTATATTTTTTAATGTTATTTTTGAAACAAAACATTCTTGTTTATTCTTGGAATTAGGAGTGGGTGGGTAGGGAAGTATCATGTTTCAGGGGACTCTGAAAGGTGAGTTTGGGAGGAAACTTGGCAGATCAAATAGGAGCACGTTTCAAGGAGATAATATTCACCAGAAAGAAAAAAAAAGGGGAGGAGGGGCAAAGGACATCAACAATCAATTAGAAAAAAAAAAGAAATGCAAAAGGCCAATAATCATATGAAAGAATATTCACCTTCAGTAATAGTGAAAGTGGTATAAATAAAAATAATCAGGAATTACTCGCCCTCACACTTTCACATTTGTTTTTAAAGCATGACATTATTTGGAGTTGCAAAGTAACTATTCCTATACATTGCTCATTAAAGAATATACAAGTACAGCTGCTTGGGAAAGTAGAATGGGTAAAATATGTCTAGCCTTAAAATGTACATAATCTTTAATCTCATATTCCCACTTCTAAATATTTGTAAAAATGAAATAACATTTTAAAATTTTTCTGCAGAACATTTATTTTTGTGATTTTTATAACACTTGAAAAAAACTATAATGTATATAAAAATCATTTATATACACTTATATCAATTTTTATATATTGATATGCATAACTACTTACTATATATCATATAATACATAGTGTATACTATATGAATATAATACATATTATAGAATATGTCATATATGACTTTATATTCATCATATATTAATCACACATGCAGTGTACATATATATAAAACACAATATATGTGCATGTAGAATTAATTAATTACTTTTAAATGGTGGTATTTTTTAACCAAATTCCTTTTTTCTCTCTTCTTTTATACACTTTCTACATTTTTAAAATCACTGTGTTATTCCTATAACAGAAAAGTCATTAAAATGAAAGAAAATGATGAGCAAAGTTTTCAATGTTGGAACAAGGTTAAATAAGGCAAGAGTTAAAAGTGTTGATTAGATTTCTCATTTCAAACATAATTGATGACTTTTATCAAAGTGATTTAAAGATTATGGCTAATTTTTATTGTTATTTCAGTGGAGGTGAATTCATGCACAGTGCATCTAAATCTCATTTTCAATTTATTTATCTCTTAGGGTACAATTTTAATAAATGTTTGAGCCCGATACTATGTGTAGTAATTCTTACTTTTTTTAGTATCAAAGTTATTATCTCCAGATTTTACTCCCCAAATTATGATACTTTTTATTTAGCAATGTAAGGAATACAATTTAAATAAATGAGACACAGCAAGGCAACAGTTTATAGCTGTCAAAAGAAGTGGGCAGGACAGTGCCCAGTAGGAGGAAATTAGCAAATTCATTTGGAAGAACATAACTCAGGAAGATCAATGTCACTCTTCTGTGCAAAATGTCTTAAGGAAAGAGAGAAAACCATGGTATGAGGAGAAGAAAAACATGATTGTTTATTTATTTGTTTATTTCTTTTGGCTAGGTAATTCGTGTATAATATAATTTAAAATAGAAATGAAGAACAAAGTACGGATTTTTTTTCTCTCTTAGATTTTTCTTATGACATTCATGTGTATCAGAGTAATCAAGAAAAACGACAAGAAATTTCAAGTACCAATATCTAGAAAAACAAGAATTCAAGTAATCCACTTACATCTCTATTGGTTACAAGACAAAAAAAATTTTCAATGGCATAAGAAGGAAACTGACACATCTTCACTTATAATGAAGAAAAAAATGAAGAAAATTTAAAATGTTGGAAATTATTACTATAGAAAAGATACTAAATAGCTTTATTTGCCAGCTTGTGGTTTAATGTTGTTATACATTTTTAAAAAATATGGTCCTTAATATTATAAACTTGGCTAATCATTGTTCATTCATTCAACAAATGCTTTTTGAGCATCTGCTCATACACTCTGTTTATCTACCAGCTACTCTTTTAGCATCAGGATAAATCAATATATATCACAAAATCCCAGCTCTCTTGTAATTGAATTCTTGAGTGAGACAGAATTGTTCTTCAAAGGTATCCACTCTTAAATTAACATTGGTTTGTCTGTTGTACATGACAGGTTTGTTGCCCAAAGTAGGACTATGAAACAGGTAGCAGATACTGTGAATTGCCGTAGTATCATGAGGTCACTATTTTGTCCAGTTCAGTTCTGACCTTGATGCTGCCATCCATAACCCTTCGTGTATATCTGACTGAGTTCCTAAAGCAAGTCAGTAGCCTCTCTTGGCTGCTGAAGAACAAGTAGCCGTCGTCTCTGTTGGTGTAGAGGTATCTTGATAAATTAGAATTGGCAGGATCACAATGTATGAGAACGTTTTCTTGGCTCATGTTGTCTGCCAGCACTAAGCCCTGTTGTGCAATATCAGCAATGAAGGAAAGAACTTGGAATAGTCAGATGAGAATCTGAAAAAGATTGTTACAGTTTTTGGCTGGAGTTGAAACTGAAGCTCCTATGGCTTCATGTTAAATACTAGTTAGTTTTGCCATTGTTACCTCTAATAATCAGTTCTACTTGTAAAAAGGATTACTTTCCTACTACTGATGTACAGAAATCATGTTAAAAATAAAGGTTCCATATTGCTTCATGGAAAAAAAAAATATAATGTCTTGCTGTCCTGAGGAAAACTGAAGGACCATTTAGCAGAATAAATGGTGATATTAGGAAGGATGGGTATTATTTTAGATTAGATAAGTCAAGACATTAAAGGTGAACATTTAAACAAATGCCCAAATGAAGTAAAGGATGTGAATTAAGAAATAATTCAACAAAGAACAGCATAATAATAAGGAAAATAATTGAGGGTGATGATCTGAGATTTATTCACATATAGACTGATATATAATTTTAAAAGGCCTTGCCATTTCATGACAAAATGCTTCTATTGTGAAAGGGATAGAGGCTGAAGGTAAAAATTGTCCAAAACTATCAAGTGAGAAGAATGTGGACAAGTCAATTCATTAAAGAACATTATTTTTAAATTTTGCGATTTCTATATTAAAATAAAAATTTACATATAGACACAGATCATTCCTCTATCCCCTGAATGTATTTTGTAAGCAATGGTCAAATATTTTAAGAATAATTCTTAAGGCAGGAAGTACAATTTGATCAAATAATAAAAATAAAAACACCATATGCTGCATAGTAACTATGTTTTAATATATTCAGCACCGATTTAAGACACCTAAAAGAATTACTGTGTCACAGATGTATTTCTATTAAGAATATTCTGGAAAGACATGTCATTAAAGCATGAAGTGACTTTCATCATAAATTTCCACATTTAGAGCAGAGAAACTATGATGTAGAAGAGAGAGCTTTTTTTGTTCTCTCATTTAAGTGTTTCATATATTTTTAAAATTCAAAAACTTATTGGAGCTTCCTTTTATGCCGAGGATGTACACTTCTGGAAAAGGGGTTGCCACCACTCTAATAACAATTAGAAACAGTCAGATAAACCACAAAATAACAACTTTTCTTAGTGCATTAGGGAACTGAACTCCCAAATCAAACAAGAAGCCGGAAAGCTAAGGAGGAACAGGCTCCCCCAAGCAAAAATAGGGTGAGCTTGTCACAGACTGGCAGATTATGAGAACAGATAGTACTAATACACAAACAAGAAGAAATCATCTAAAATTTTAATAAATTTCTAAGGACTAGGTGTAGGATAAGAAAATCCCACCCCCCCCCCCAAAAAAAACCCTAGAGCTATCAAAACAAAAGACCTCAGGTCAGCTCTTATCCATGGACCTCTGCTGGGTGCTTATAGGGAAAACTGGGGACAGGTGAAGAAACAGGAGAGGGTCTTGTCTTGGTTTTTATTTCCATGTAGACATGTAGAAAGGTATAAGTTCCCCCTAGGAAAGTTATAAAGTCCCATTTCCTCCTCAAAAGCCTTAAATCTCTGAAGGATGGGCAACAAACTGTATTGCTCACAGGCACACACAAAGCTCATCATTACTAGAATGGAAACATCCCTTACCCCAGGGGAAGGGGCAGCTAACAGTCCTAAGCACAACATCCTGGTGCATTACTAGTAGACATCTCCTACATCCAGGGATGGAGAGAAAGAACTTTCTGCTGGATACGACACCCATAACTAACTTGCTAAAAAATGTGCTGACCAGGATTTGTAGTGCATTCGGCAAACTTTTAATTGATGTATAATAGCATATTAAAGAAGCTGAGTGCATAACTCTGCACATTTTCTTTTTGTAACAATAAGATTAACCTTCAGACTGACATAGCATCCTCTTTCAAGAGATCTCAACCTGAACCTCACCTTTTCCTAGCAAGTCCATATGGAGAAGCCATTCTTCTACCTATATCTGTTGTATGCATAATAGGATGTAGTTAAATAGGGTAACAATGTGTTTTGTTGCTCAAATAGGGACACTTTGGAGAGGAAAACAGGATGCTATTACTCATTAAATCAGGCATAAATAGGGAAGTCCCAAGAAAATCAAGATATAAATGACACTAGAAATTGGTACGGGCCAAATTAATTACTAAATTTGAATTTTGTGTAGTGAAACCTGAGTTCATTACTAGATTACTAGATTACTAGATCTCTCAAGAGATCTGTATATGAATATTTCAGAATGACTTAAATGAAGTCCCAGCTTTACTATTCCATACTTTCAACAATGAAAAATATCCTGGAAAGTTGTCAAGGAATATATCATGCTTTCACTTGACTCTCATGGGATTCTCCTTGTTCTTTTCCAATAAGTTTCTTTGTTTCGTTCATTTATTTTAAATAAGAATTATGAAGGTAATATTTAAATGCATTAAAATATACTCTTTTTAGGTGTATAGTTGCATGAATTTTCCCACCAACATCATCAAGATGTTGAATATATCCATCACTTTACAAAATTTTTTTATGTTTTTTAGTAGTCACTGGTGGACGGTTTTTTCTCAAAGTTGTGTTCCATTCTCAGTTTTGGCCATCCCTGTATGCCTGAGCTACAGAGTTCTCTTATACAACTCTTGTTCCTTCCCCTAGGTTGAACTCTTATGGCTTATATTTGGTACTCACTTGACTGTTATTGGGGTAGTGTGTGTTAAAGTCTTAGGTAGGCTCTGTGACCTCAGGAAAAAGGTTCTCTCAGTTTTCCTATTCCTTCTTTTTATGGTAGGCAGCCAAAATGTGCCTTGTGAGTTATACACTCAGCTTCTTTAATATGCTATTATACATCAATTAAAAGTTTGCTGAATGCACTACAAATCCTGGTCAGCACATTTTTTAGCAAGTTAGTTACTTTTTAAAATAGGAAATTAAATCATTAATGGCTATAAATTAATTCTAAAACCATATTTAACACTGGCTCCCACAGAACGTCAGTGGAGAGCTAAAAACAAACAAACAAAAAGATGATGTTAACGATAAGCTCTTGTCCAGAATTTAATGAGATCAAGTTATAAAATTGTCCTTGTTCTTAGGTCATTGGTCTAAGGGTAGAAAGGAAACACAAATTAGTACTTTAGGTATTTAAACTATTTATTAAAGATTTCATTGAGAGAGAGGCATGGCCTCATTTTACATCTTACTCTATGTCTTAAAGAAATAAATTCACATGAAGCTGCTCGGAAATTCACAGGTAAGATGATAGGGCTAGTATTTTCTCTTGATTACCACACCCAAAGACAAAATTCATGCATGGATTAGATGTTGTTGTTGTTTTTATTGTTGTTGTTTTTGGTGAGTGGAAACGAGATAAACTATTGGGGAAAGTAGGAGTCAACTATATTTTAAAAGACTATTATAAAGAAGTTTCTGTGTAAATATAAAAATATTCACTCCATTTCCCTTCTTTGGATCTTATTAAACCACACACTATATTTAACTTATTTTCTTTCCTAAAGCATGGTAAATTTTATTAGCATGGAAAATTAATTCTTCAAATCCTGTGAAACATCTGAATTTTTCTAGCAGTAGATCTTAAAAAACCAGAATTCAAACTGCAATTTGAAGAGTTAAACAACCATTAGCAGAACAGTTAATACTCAGGACAAGTTAGAATAATTCCAAAGCAATATTTAAGTTGAAATGCTCCATTTGATATATTTTATATTTTATTCACTCCTCAGCTGTGAAGTAGAAAAGGCAATATAATTTACCTCAAGAAATAGGTGAATCATTTTTTTTAGCAAAGTATATATAATAGTAAAGTGTTCCAGAAAATGTATCGAGGGAGCAGGACCTGGGAAGCAAAATATGGTAACGGCAACTTTGCTAAAATATGTATGGCTTGTATAAGAAGCAGATCTTCTTCATTGCTTGGATTCTCATGCCTGCTTAAGATCTAGCCTTGTGAGAAAAAAAAATATTCAATAAGAATATGTAGGAAATAAACCCAATAACTTTATGCCATGTCAATTAAGGGATGTGACAGTATTTGACAGGAGAATCAACATTCTTTCAATAAATGAACCTTGGCCTTAAATAAGTCCTCAAATACCAAATACTTCATTTTAACACAAAGCCGTCCTAAAATTCCACCATAGGATTCAGTTAAAACATCCTTTCATTCTTTAAATAACAAGACAGCATCAGCTTCTTGGTTAGACTCTTTCATGTACACTTGTATTATTTGAACTTTTATTTTATATATTAGATTGTCCTATTTCACTGTGGATTTTATTATTTTATCTTATATGTATCTTAAATATTGTACTCTATTGGTATATAGAGACCATCTTTGGAAGGTATAGATTTTTTTTTTTGTATTCAGCCAAAAAGAAAAAAATTATAATTTTGAAAAATATTGATATAAAACATGAACAATACTATAATCTTATAATTCATATATTAACTAAGGAACCAGGTGAGTCTTTTTTCCTTCAGCTAATTAAGTTACTTCCACGTTAATTTTGTTTGGTCTATAAGCATCAGTAATAATGATGTGGCAGACTGTGTATCAGTATATCCAAAGTGTATCAAATCATTGGTTGATTTAAAAATCTTAAAATTCAAGATTTTGACATTTTGACTTCAATTCAATACTAATCTTTTAACAAGTGACCATGAGTATATGTAAATATTTGTGTTGTGTTACTGTGACTGAAAGCTTTTTTAGACTTCTAAAATTCTTTATATTGAATAAATATCTTCTTAGTGAGATTAAAATAAATGAAAACAATATGCCATGGGAAACTTCATGTTGGAAACTAGGCTCAGAGATGAAATAAGCAAAACTAAATTCCTCAGAACCAGGAAGAAGTTGCAAACAAGCTTCCAGCAGTAAATAAAGGCAGAGAAATCAGGCAGTACAGTGGAATATAAAAGTAGCCTATCAGTAGCTTAGTGCCAAGAGTGTTCAGCAGAAAACAAGGACACAAACACTAAGGATGAGTCTCAGAGATGACTCCATTTCTCAGAGGAAGTGAGGACTAGGTAAGCAGGACCCATGCCTCAGGAATTATCTCACGGTACTATACCCCAATTAAGATGGAGAAAGTAAAATCAGATAGTTATAGAGTGTGAGTATGGTGAAGGAGAAGAACTTTTATAAATTTCAGACTCTTAAATACAGCCAAATCCCAAACCATAGAATTATAGAATCACGTTCCAAATGAGCATATTAAGATCTCTAAAGAAGGGAGAAGTAACTATCAGTTTCATATACCTATATGGAAACCCTGGCAATGATGAGCAGAGTTGGGACTTATGTGAATGAATACCATTTGCTCCATTAGCCTATTCACCAACCTTGTCTCAGAACTCAAATTTTTCTGATAGAAGGAAGAGGTTATCCTAAAATTTAGAGCAGTAGACCTCAACAAACACTGAATGCCCCCATCCTGGTATTTCAGAGATTTAAAAGTCCGTCTCTCACAGTACAGACCATGTAAAGTTACGAGAGAGAAAAATCTCAATCATCAATCCAAAGGAGTCCCTTGAATTATATAATATTAGGAAAAGGAGTACTAAAGGCTACTATAGATGTTAGACAGTCAAAGAAATTAATTGGCCCCAGATCTTTGAGTGGAAGTGAATATCTAGGTAGGAAATAAAATTTTTCCGACAGTGATAATTAGAATAGCTCATTTGTTCCTTAAATTCTTAAATCATTAGTTAAATAAATATTTGTATAAATGTAGGCTAGTAGAAAGACAATTGCAGTAGTCAAAAGATAGATGAGTAAGTAAGGTGGAGACAGGGAGAAATAACACCCAGTAATAAGGAAGGTAAAACAGATAATATATAATAATGTTTGGGGAATCAGTATTAAGAAGAACTTTCATATTTCTAAGTTGAAAACTTGTGTGTTGGTGATAGGAGACTATGGAAAGCAGAAAGGATTGAAGAAATATGGAGTCATGAGTTCAATTTTTGCCATGAAAATGTGAAATGTTTTTTTTTTTTTTAATCCAAGTGTTGATGTTAAATAAATAATTTCATGGATCTATAACTCAGAAGAAAAGTTTTGGCTGGATATATAAATATGCAAATATTTAGTTTATGGATATTGATTGAAGTCCTGGGAATAAATGTGATCATATGAGGTGGTTAGATTAATGAGGGAAGAAAAGATAAAAATAAAAGAAATAAAGAAAAATAGAGCCAAGAGACAAGGATGAGCAATAAAGGAATTTAAGAAGAAAATGAAGAGGAATGTATTAAAAACAAAGAATCATAATGCTTCAAAATTAAGTAACTTAGTAAATTAAGATTTTATAGGTTTCTTCAGCCAGCATAGGTTTATTGAAGTGGTTCTGTCACTTTCAATTCAGTAAATTTGATTGGAGTATATAAATGTAAAGAAAATGGAAGCCCTAGGCAGTTCTAGAGAAAGAATGTTTTCTCTATTTTAAACATGGGAAAAAAAGGAGGATGGCTGAGGATTCAGGGAGGTATTTATGTTTAGTGGTGGGAGGTTGAAGGAGTTCCAAAATGCTGGCTTTTATTTTCTACAGAAAGTAAGAGACTTCTGAAACTCTACTTAGTGGAGTGAAATAGAAGAGGTTGAGAGTCTGGATAGAAAGGAAAAAACTGAAATTGTTATTGTGGAAAGTAGAACAATTAGCTGAAAAGAGAAATGCCATTTAAAGTTTAAGCAGTGTCTATAAAGGTGAAAAAAAATTGACAATAGTGTCATTCAAATATGGTTGTGCACTTTTCTTCAACCATGCTCACTCACCCAGGTGGAGATGCAGAGAATGAATGGTGGGCTCATCAAAGAGGCAAAGAGTTTCAGGTTTGGAGACAACGACTAAAATAAACATTCAAATCAATTTCAGCTGAATACGGCAGAAAGTAAAGAGGAAGGTAATAATGGATAATGAGAAAGATGAGAAATTAGTGAGTTGAAAGTCCCAGTGAAGCCAGGAAAGAAAAATTGTTGTGGAAATGTTTAAACAAGCTGTTTGCAAGGGTAGGAAGTTGGGACTGGAGAATGAGATGTATCAGTAAATAATTTTGGAAATGAGGAAGTTGGGGTGATTGCAAGCCCCGCAGTGTGACTGGATGAGGGTGTGATGAGATGGATGAGTGATACTAGGGAATCTGTTATTTACACTGAAATGCGGTAGAAACAGAGGAGCAGGCACCAAAGTTCTCAATGAAGATTCCACAGGATGAACTAATACTACCCAAAAGGAGACATGCAGAACAATATAACAACTAAGAAGATAAAAAGGGATTTCACAAGCTCATAGGTGAGAGTCTCAAGTGGAGCCTGTCTTGTATAAATTATCCACTTAAGGGGACTGCAAAGAAAGCAGTGTCCATGGGAGAGCAAAGTGGAAGAAGTAAATAAATGTAATAACTATTAAAATTGAGGCTGATGATTGTGCTGAAATTACAGGAAATAAAAGAAACCAAAGCAACAGTAAGGAACTTGGAATTTAGAAGAAGGAAAAGGAGGAGAAGAATGAAGTCCAGTTACTACCATTTCTGTGGCATTCCATTCAAAACTAATAAGAATATATTTCAAAAATTGTACACACACATTGAATTGACACCTTTACCAGGATCATCTTTCTATGTTTTACAATTACCTGTGATATTTCCAAGTGTGTAAGTCCTTGCTTTATTTCTCTGAAACATTAAATATACTTATTGTAAAGTCAGGGTTTATTGGTTCTATTAACTTTGTTCCTTTGAGTGAAAATTCTATTTATTTGCTGTGTGTTCTCTCTCCTAAACTTGGATTTTTAAAAATATGTGGCATCTTCTACAAGTTTTGAACTGTAGCTTCCTGAAGCAGTTGTGGGTTTCACCCAGTGACATCAGCTACCTGTGTTGGCTGTCTTTTCCAAAGGTAGTCATGAATTACGAATGATGCACCTCTTCTACTTTGTGAGGTGTGTGTGGAGGGATTTATTTTACTTCCTGTTTATTGATAATTTTCTTTTTTACTTTTTAGCATGATATATACTTATTTATATTTATAAGGTCTTTATTGTTTCTGAGTTGACAGACATGAGGGAAAAGTAGAATGAATGCAGTCTACTAACTTGCAGTTAGAAATATTAACAAAGCTATACATATACACGGAAATAATTTATGAAATATAAGAATTAAAGCTTCAACAATGCTTTTATTCACAATAAAAGCTAACAAAAATTATTACTACCTAATTGAAATAATTAAAATTAGTATTGACTAATTAAAAATTAAAATTAGTATTGTCCACTTATATGGGTAGTCAGTATTTTGGTCATATAATTTCCAATTTCTGTAATGAGAATCAGTATATACTTATTAGATGCAAACTTCTGTTACTTATTTGTAAAATTCTAAGAGCTTATTAGATTATCTTTGAAAGATTTGTTTCCCCATTGAATTATACATTTGGTTTCTCTCCAAGTCCATTTAATTTAATAGAATGTCTAGATCATACCCTATTATAAAATAAATTAGAAACAATCTAAACTATAGCAAGAAAACAACTTAATTAATGCATAAATATTAAAAAAAAGAAATTGCATTTGAACTTACAAAATTGTGTGCAAACCAAAGCATCAAGCAAAATTATGTATCTTAACACCAACAATATACATCTAGCTTACAATGTATATTTGAAATTCTGAAGTAAAGATAATATTTCAGTTATATTGATATACAGTGTATTTGCATTTTTCTTCTCATGAAATATCTATTTCATTAAAATATCATTATAAAAGGAATCACCCAACACCATATCCTTTTTGAAAGATGCAGCACACTTGGGAACTAAAGCCACAAATGGCTAGGTTGACATGATAAAATATTTTAAAAGATAATCTAAAACTTAAGACCATATAATATTAAAATGTTGAGGTGATCTAGATTTGTTAAATTCTTATTTAAAAACCTGTTATCATGACAAAAGGTAAACATAAATGTTGAATGAAAGATATTTTCAAAGGTTTGTTCAAAATGAAATTGTTAAAATGTACTGAATTCTTCCTATATTCAAGCATTATGTATTTAACTAATATTATCGTAGAAATGTGTGCTCAGGGTGAAGTTTAGTGGTCAGGACTTGGTCTAATAGTTAGAATTAAATCTCAGTGGGAGATCTTCTCTGGCCCAGGCTCAGGTAGGTTGAGGTAGAGATATAACTAAAGACTGAGAGTCACAATATTTCAGGATAGCAGGTATACGGTAACTAAATCTAAGAAATTGATTGCTGCTTGAGCAAATGTGCCCCAAGCAATGTGGAAGTTTTCAGTCATTGCCAAAAGATTGTGGTTTTTTTTACATTTTTTTCTTTTTGAACATGTTCTAGCAGTCCACTAGGTTGTGAGAGATACCAAAGAAGTTTAAGACAACATCCATCTCCTTGAAGAGCTGAGATAAATAGTCTTGTTGGGGAACAAAACATGCACAAATAAAAATAATTACCAAGCTCCTAAAGCCACCAAAACTTACTAGAAAATTATAGAATCATGTAGAGACACTAATCCTGAGAGGATTAATTTGGAGGAAGAAGTTTCGAACATGTAAAGTCGAAGTAAGTTTTAGATGGACTTTGAAAAAGTAGAAAATTTAGATTGGCAGGTATGAGAATATTTGCTTTCCTGGTGGTTGCAAAGGCATAAATGTTGTCTCCAGGAAAAAATTTCTCCAGGAAATATTCATAGAATGTTAACAGTACTGTATTGCAGAGATGACACGATAAAAGGGGAAAAGAAAATAAAAAATTGCTTTTTTTGTTTACTTTTTTGTATCAGACACTGTAGTAGGCTTTATCTGCTCCATTCATCTCAACAAATCTAAGAAATAGGCATTAATGTGAACTGACAGATAACAAATAGAGCTTAGAAACATTAGATAAATTCCCGAAGGCTAGAGTGTGGATAGTGGTAGAACCAGGATTCAAAGTCAAGTGTGTTTTTCTCTAAAATCATTCTTCTCCTATAGCACAGAGCACACAATGGCCAGGGATTTGTAATATTTCTGACTAAAGTCCTATACTTCAATAATATACACAGAGACATATATATGATATATGTGTATGTGTACTTGTGTGTGTGTGTCTATGGGTAAAACTCTGCCTGTGAGTACATGTGTGTTTATAATTCTCCTTGCAAAAATATATACATATTTAGAAATATGTTTTTGTATATGTATGTGTGTACACATGTACACGCATACATAAATTCACAGGCAGAGGCTCATTTATTCATTTAACAAATACTTTTGGTATGACTAATATGTATAGGAAAGTTAAGTGACTTACAAATGTGAATCTGTTAGCTCAAAATTTATCAAAAATTGGGAACCAATACATTTCATTTCTAATCTTACATGTAATGGAAATCTTTGTTTTTGCAAAGGAAATGAGCACTAATATAACCCTGAAGGTTTTAAGTTTTTGTTTTATGTATGTATCTAATAATATTTATTTTATCTTTCCTCCAGGTATTTTTGGTTAAAATTTAAAGCAACACAATATTTTTTTTAAATAAATTTGTTTTATTGCTAATCCTTAATTAAAACTTACAAAAGGGAATACAAATAAAATTAAGGCCAAGGATCCTTCAGAAGTCCATTTCTGTACTATACCCAAATTTCTCCAATTATTACCATTTGTCTTCTTGTACAGAACATCCTGCAACATTTGCCAAGTACCTTTTAGAATCACAATCAAAGAATAAAAGTGAACCTCAGTGATTTTTGGCTCATGTAGATAGCGTCTTCAGTAGCAGCTTGCAGCATTGATTTGCCCCAATGGAATGTTGTTTCCGGAAAGAGAGTGAATGAATCACTTTTATGAGCTAAGAGTTTTTCTCTGCACGTCACCTTGCATTATTAATGGGTGATTCAATTTTGCTGGCTAGAATTAAAGTTCTTTCTAGAATAAGGTTAAATTTAAGTCTCTGTCTCATGATTTCCTACATAGCCAATGATTAGTATTATTTAGACCCAAAAGCTTCATTTATCTTTTCCATATATTTGAATATATTATTAATTTCTATGTAAACTTCTAGAAGATATTTTTAGCACTTTTTATGCAATACTTTAAGACATGGGCTTTGAAGTCAGACACACCTGGATTTGATTCCTGATCTACCATTTAAGCTTTATAGCCTTGACAATGTTGATATCTCTAAGGCACAATTTCCTTGTTTCAAAAATAAGTAATGAAAAAAAAAAAAAGAACTGGAATAACCTATCTTGTTAGAGTTGTTATAAATATGGAAAAAAAAAGACAATAAAGGTTTCTACTAGGGTTTTTGGCATGTAGGAAGCCCTTGACAAATGATAGGCATAATAATTTGTCAGATACTATTATGCTACATAATGAATAATACATACAGCAACAATTAAGTTAAAAAATACCAACATAGGTCTAAATTATAATTGCACAACAATTTCTTTTTATTTTCTTGCTCTTTTGCTCTTTTAGGTTCAGAATTATGTTCTATTTTTATTAATGTAACTTGCTATTAATTGGACAAATACTATATGGGTGGAAATATGCTAACTTTTTGAGTGTTTTATGATTCCAAACATTAAGGGGTTAAAATCTATTTAAAAAGAAAATATAAGAAACATGAAGCCATGAATAATGCAAATGATACATATACACATGTTGCAGTATGTGATGAGAAAGTAAATGTATAGGAATTAAAAAAGAAGGAAATGAAAAAATGAAAATTTAATATGGTCAGGAAAAGTTTGATAAAGGACTTAGGAACTTGAGTATGTTCTTGAAAGGTAGTTAAAATTTCTATAAATGGCTGGGAAAAGGTTAATTTGTATAGCTTATAATGAATGAATTAGTGTCTCACTCATAGAAACTTAGAGTTAATTGTGCGTATGTGTTATCACATACGTATATGTGTGTGCACGCACACGCACACACAAAATCTCCCTCTCTCTCTAATATGGAAACCCAGAAAATGTATTTTAGTAATTCAGGTACTTAATTACTAGTCGGTTGTAAAGTTCAAACAACTGATGTCTAGAATTTCTTCCCCTGTCCCAGTACTTTTTCACTGCAATATTTCGAGTGAGCAAGGCTTCAAAAGCTTCTTGAATTATGCATATGAAATATGGAAAGTCCTATGTTATCACATAAGGCCATTTCCATTATAGATATCAGGACTATTATGACTTTTCTTTTTTTAGCCATCTCAATGACTAATCCCTTCAGCATCAGTTTCAGTAGTGTGCTGGAGCTGGGTACTACAAGTTCATGGAAGTCAATTCCGTACATTATTTCCTAAATCCATGTTTAGTGATGTCATATTTATAGCTTGAAAAAAGCCATGGTGGGAGTATTTACACCATGGAAACAAGCAGAAGCTGCAAATTAAGTCTCTCTTTTTATTTTCCTGAAGAGTCAGTTGATAAAAATTTACCAGCATACCACTGATTAGAATAGTAAATTCTATGTAATGTCACTATTAAAATAGCTAACGATATGAAATTATGTCTTCAATGTTATATAAATGGACTTTAGAATAGAGTGAGATATGAAAAGTTTAAATAAATAATAGTCTTTGAATAAAAGTAGCAAAAGTAGAGGAATTATTAAGTTCCACTACATGATTCTCTCATTACTAAAGCAGAAAAGTATTTTGAAATATAATGCATATGGAATTTACAATTAAAACAAATATTGTTACATATCTATGCAAATTTACACAAATTAAATAGAAATAACTTACCATGAATAAACAAATTTTATCCCAGGAACTCAAGGTCATTACTATTTCAGAAAATCTACAAATTTAATCTGATATTTGTCAGTTGGTAAAATATGAAAATAATGACTACAATAAGTCCTCACTTAACTATGTCTATAGGGTCTTGGTACTTCAGTGAAACAACATATAATGACACCAATGTTACCATGGCTAATTGATAGAAACAAGAATTAAATTCTTACAGCATCTAATCAATGTTATAATGCAACAATATTGAATAAAACAATGTTATTATAGGACCTATTATATTTAGTAGATGAACATAAAGCGCTTGATTAAAAACCTTAGTAATTAGATATGATAGGATGATAGCATATGCAAGTTACATATAGTAAAATTCAGTACTTTCTTTTATATATGTAAGTAATAATTACAAAATATACTAATTACATACAATCAATAAAATGTTGCATTTTTTTAATATATGGATACATAGACCTGGAAGTTTATGATGAAAACATTAATCAGAAATATCATTGTTGGTGATTTTTACTTATTTTTTAGAATTTTCCTTATTCTAAAAGATTTTCTACATTGAAACATTTAGGCTATGTAACTAATGAAAATTATTTTAAAAAAAATATAAACACCAGACCTCATTTATTCACAACAGCAACACAAACTTAAAATATCTAAGAGTAGCATTGGTGCGAAAATTAAAGTTAGATAAATCCTAGGCATATAAGAATAAAAAGGAAGAGGAGGAGAAGGAAAAGAAAAAAGAGTGATCAAAGAGTAATATGAATTTTATTAAAGTGTTGATGTGGGAAAAAAATTAACTTTAATAGTAGTATCTCAATGATATGGGTATATGTATTTGGTTTTTCTTTTATATACTTTTAAAATATTTTCTAATTTTTTACTACATGCATAAATTATTTTAATTTTGTTGTTAATATTTTTTTTTAAAAAAAGATGTTATATAATTCACTTTCCTCATTTGTCTCAGGGCTTCTGGCAGAAATGCTTCCCAACCACACTGTATTCCCCCAAATTTATTATACATGGCTGATATCCCTTGTTATTCAGGTCTTGGAGGTGATCCTTGACTGTCTTATCTAATATGAACCAATAATAGTAGATACTCCTACACTTTGTTTCTTTTGTTGTCCTTACCACAATAAGTACATATTTATTTGCTTATATGCATTTTAGATATTTCTTTCTCCTTCCTTCACTTACTATAAACTCTAAGACAGCAGTGATCTTCCTCTTTTTTTTCACCAATTTGTAGTCATTGCCTAGCACAACGATTGGCACATTAGATAGGCATTTGATAAATGTATTTGAATGAATAAACATGTAAACTAGGAAAGTGAAATCATAACATAGTTTGGGGGCACAACTGAAAATCTGTAAATGTAAATAAATTTTTTTTACAAGAACAAAATACAAATAGAGTTGCGAATTAGAATCAAAAATTGGCCATTAATGTCCAGATTTATTTTTAGTATGTTTTACTATTTTTTGCTGAGATTTGCTATTCTCAAACAAATATAGCCATATAATATAAGAAAAAAGTGTCTCTGAAATAACATAAGCACCAGAACCAGCACTAAGGTGAATCAAACGATGCATCTTGGGCACACAATTTAAGGAGGCACACATGGCTAGGTTTGTGCAAGCCCTGATCAGATACTGCATGGTCCTGAGAGTGAGCACCTCCTTAAATGGTATACTCTAGGGGTATCACTTGTTTCACCCTGTGGCTCTGGTAATTTATCTATTATTTATTCTTTCTGTAAACCTGTCCTGGAAGGAGAAAACTGGCTCTCTAGGCTCTCTCAGCTCTTTGACAATATTCTTTATGGATGTACCTCCCTCTATACAGATTTCTTTCCCTTTCTTGAATTCCTGCAAAACTCACATGTGAAAAAAATTCTGTGTTAGATAGAGATACTTTCTTTCCTCCAATCCCATCCTGCTAAATATGACCAAGTTGATTGGCTGCACTATCTAGTCTTAGCTGTTCTGTAATGAGAACTGTTTATTCTTTTTATTTTCATTACTGTTGGATTGTGCAGGCCAGAGATTAAAAACAAGAGGTCTTGAGTCTCAATTCAATGCATAAATATCATAAATACTTTTCTTTGCCTTCATTGTACTTAATTTTAAGTACTTTCCAACATTTAAAAAAAGTAATTTTACATAAAAATCCAGATGCATAAAATCTCCAAAAAAAAAAAAAAGAGAGAGAGAGAGAGAGAGAGAGCAATAATACAGCCTCTTTTAGTGCATGGCTTACAATAAGCTGGAACTTTCTTACCACTTTACTAAAATGCCTTTTTGAAAAGCTGTTAATGAGCTTACTACTGGCAAAAACAAAGTTTTCTTCCCAGTTGTCAATTAACTTCAGACAGCTGCAGTATTTTTTAAATAATACTTAGCCCTTATGTATTAAAACTCTTGTGAAATATTCACAATGAGACATGGAGACTTTACTCTTCTATCAAACAAAAATTACTGCTCAACTCACTCCAGGAAATACAAGATCTCAAACGTGTCTAATCATGCTATGAATATAAATTCTCATGCTGACAAAGTGTCCCTCTTGCACCCTAGGCAGTCATATTACTCCTCTTAAAAACCTCACGTGTCTAGTCTTCTAAAACCTCTTTCCAGAAAAATGTGAAAATTCTAAAACATGTGCCCCCCATGAAATATACATATCTGAACACAAATGTGTATGTTCATATCCTAGGACCACTCTTTACTTTCATTGTGGCCATGAGTCATGCTCACAATTTCATTACCAAAGAATTTTTCCAGCTTATAACTTTGGTGGTCTCTCTAGAAAATGCTTTTTTTTTTTTTTTTTTTTCATTTTAAAATGTGGAGATAGGCTAAGAATGTTCTGAATATTCAAAGTCTGTTTCCTTTTTACTTAATAATTTCTTCTGCGATTCACCTCTCCTCTGGCGTTTTATTATAAACAGTAAGGAGAATCCAAACTTGTATTTTCAACATTATGCTTAGAAATCTCCTCAGTGAAATATTTAAGTTCATCATAAACAGATTCCACTTTCCACAAAACACTAGAATATAATTCAGCCAAGTGATCTACCACTTTATAAGAACCACCTTTCCTCCAATTTCCAAAAACATATTTCTCTTTTATATCTGAGATCTCACAGTAATCACCTGTAAATTTTAATATTTCTACCAACAGTCTCTTCAAAGCAATCTAGGTTTTTTCTAACATCTACCTCAAAACATTTCCAGCCCCTACTCATAACCCACTTCCACAGTCACTTCCACAGTCTTAGGTATTTGTTACAGTGGCACCCATATCAGAATTTGTATCAGTTTTCTAGGGCTGCCATAATAAAATATCACGGAGTGAGTAACTTAAACAATAGAAATATATTTTTTCAAAGTTCTGGAAGCTGAAATTCCAAGATCAATGTATTGATTTCTCTCGAAGCCTCTCTCCTTGGCTTGCAGATTGGCCACCTTTTCACTGTGTTCTGACAGGAACTTTCTCTATAATGCACATCTCTGATGTCTTTTCCTCTTCTTATAAAGACATCAGTCTTAATGAATTCGGGATCCACCGTTATGACCATATTTAACTTCAGTTACCTTTTTAAAGGCCCTATCTTTGAACACAAACACATTCAGAAGCATACTGAGGATTAGGAGTTCAACATATGATTATTTGTGGGGAACACGATTCAGTCTTTAACACCTGACATTTTCTCCATTAAATTGCGAAAGCATCCAGGAAAATGAGGCATCTACTTATGAACAAATCTGCTCAAGTTTTTGTGTTTGACAGTGAGAGCTGTCGCCTAAAGAGGCACTTGATTGCCACAAACCACCAGTGCCATCAATGCTGCAGTTGCCTCACATGGCACTGCTTTTCCTAGCCCAGACTGGTGGTACCCAAACACCTCCACACCAGGTAAAAAACCATCATAATTTCCCATGAATAAAACGACATTATGTCCCTTCAATCCCTACTGGATCTTGATGAATCCTGTGAGATTTGTTAAAATTGGGAAAATATTTTTTCTTTCATAAGGTTCAGACCCAGTTTGTGAGGCTAGTTTCAGGAACATATGTGACCCCCTTCATCCTGTCCTTGTGATAGATTGAATTACTCTTATTAATTCTTCACCTACCCTACACCTATATTCATGCTATACCACATGGTAGGCAGAGTATACTCCCTAGCCCTTGACATTAGTCTTGGCCTTTGGCCAATGCAATATTGGCACATGTAACAGAGGCAGAAGCCTTAAATAACCTTGCATGATTTGGTTTGTCTGTTGTACTACAGGAATCTTCCATAAGAAGAGTTTTTCTTGGTAACTGATATCTCCTCAACCTGATCCCTAGAACAAACAATACAGAGTAGATCTGAGCCCTGAACACAGCTGAAAACCTGGAACCAAGTTCAGTTTATCCACAGCTTAAAGTAGAATGCCCAATGGAGCCAGCTTAGATCAAATAAACTGCTTTTGACTTCCTGACCTGTGATCATATGAATGAATAAATGTTTATTGCTGTAAACCACTATATTTTGGTGTGTTTTGTTATATGGTATTATTGTTGATAACAGCCAACTAATACAGTATTTAAGGAAGATATACAGCAACTGTTCTCCTTGTGGTCCCTTTTATCATTTATGTAACAAAAACAAAGCCCATAGACAATTAGGGGTAACTGCTCACTAGTTTTTCAGGCAAACTGACAGTGAGAGTTCAAGTTTATCAGATTTCAAATCACATTCTCAGTGAGAAATGCTACTTTGTGGAACTTCACTATTAAAGATGGATTTCTTGCTTTTCATGGATTCATAAGCCTTATGATGGCTAGAAGGCACAGTAGACACCATATTATGATTCTCTCCAATGAATGAAATAGCTGAGGCCCAGAGAAGAAAATTATTTACATCAGGCTACACTATAAGACAATGGCATCATCAGGGTTACACCTTGGGTCCTCTGTCTCCTAATCTAAGACTCTTCTGTTATGACTCATGATTTGCATTTGGGGAGTAGGAAGCCTTTACTGTGAAAGATTTTTACAGAAAGCTTCCATAATGACAACAAATTATAGAATTATCGTTAATTCCCTGATTAGATCATGTCAATTATTTTATTTTTGTAGTTTACTTCAAGGTCAATCTTAGATAACATTGAATCATATGTTGAGTAAAACTTGACTGAAAGGAGTATTTTAATTAAAGAGAGTGAGATATACTAAGAGGAGTGAGCTGGACCAAACACTGAGATCTATAAAGTACCTGAGAACCTCAGAACAGTCACTTACTTAAATCTACTCATTCTCCTTACTAAAGAGTCATCTAGAAAAATGAGCTAAAAGGAACATTATTGATAGTATTTGTTTTCTTTCTAGTGTTGAGTTTTTCAGTTGCTGATTAAATTTTAACATTTTTGGGAAAACAAATGCTTATATTATTTAAGGGGAAATTTTAACAGTATGTTAATGCAAAATATGTATCCATGTGACAAAATCACTTTCTGTTATACTGTATTTTTCTACTAATTCTGCAAGTGTGGATTTAAACTTCTGAAAACATGGTACTAAGATAGAGAAGAAAAATTATTAAGGATTGTCTTTGTCTTTAGAGGCAATATAAAACTTTTAAGTTTGTATATCAGTTTATCTTTCAGTACAAGACAATATGGCATGGATTTTTTGAGCTCAGATTCCACATCTATCTGCATTTAACTCTAGCTCTATCAATTATTAGTTGAATAATCAAGAACAACTGTTTACCTCTTTGTGTATCAGTTTCCTGAAGATAATAATGGTAATACCTATCACAGAGTTGTTTTAAGACATTAAATAATTTTATGAGTATTTTTGATTGAGTACCTACTATCTTCCAGGCATTGCTTCTCTTGGTACCTGAGCTGCATAAACAAAAGTGACAAAAGATTTCTGTTATTGTGGAACTTATATTCCAGAAGACACAGAGAGACAATAAAAAGGAAACCTAATAGATAAATGACAATATACAGTGTACTTGACAGCCATAAGTATTATGAGGGGGAAAAAAAAAGTTGAGCAGGATAAAGAAAATCAAGAGTGTCGCAGAAAGGGGTGAGTTGCAATTTAAAATAAATTAGAAGGATACATTTCAGTGGGAATGTGCCTTTTGAGCAATGACCTGAAGAAGACAATTGCAAGTCATGCATGTATCTGGAGTGAGCATTCTTGGCATTAGCTTCCCAGAGAACTCAGAATGACACAGGAATCTTTTGATAGTTCCACAGTTTTCCTCATCTGAATTTCAGCCTCAAGCCAGGCTAGAAAAACAGTTCCATAGACTGGAAAACACATGAAGGGTCAGCAGAGCAGCATGCATCTGCAATTCTGCCACTACCAATAACACACATTGACTTTGAGCATGTCACTGCCTCCCTGAGGCTGCTTTCTTTTTGGTAAAATGAGACTGTTGAATTAGATAACCTTTAATACTTTCTTTTTCTTTTTCTACCTTCACTAAATGTAAAATAAGAGCAGATACTACAAATGACTTAAGGATAAGTAAAAATAGAGGGCCCAAGAGAAAAGAATCATAATGCCACATTGGCCATTGCAAACAGTCCCTGGCTTACATTTTGATATTTTTCGTTTTGAAATTTTTGGATCTAGTCTTGATTTAACTAGTACAGTTACTGGCAGGCTTGCTTTAGGCCATTTTATCACTTTTCTAGGAATTTCAGATTGTAAAATCCCCGGGGCTGTGAATAAAGTAAAACCCAGATTGCTGCGCTTTTCTTTTTTCCCTGTGTGGTCCCCATGGACCCAGCCCGCTTTTTCTTCTTCTTAACTTGTTGACACTTCAGACTCTTTCTCTTGGGGCTCTCTCCCATCCCTTCCCACGTTTGCCTTCTCCGTAGTTTCTTCTTTCTCCAGCTCAATATATTTTTGATATATTCTAAAATAAACACATTCTTTTTATGGTTTTAAGATTTTGATTTCAAATCCCTTTGGGGAAACAGTCAGAAGAACACAATAACAAACCCAGGGAAATTCCAAGTTTTAAGGAATATTAAGAAGTTCAGAGAGTTATTGTCCCTAGTCTGTACTGCCTACTGCTATCACAGCTATGTTACCAGAAGGAACATGGGACTCCAATTCTCCTATCTATTATTTCCTCCAGTCTCTATTTCCTGCAGTCGCACCCCCTTCTCTAAATCTGAGTACCCTCTTCTTCACAAAACACCTTCTTCCTTATAAAGAAGATGAGATCCTGAACAGAAGTATGGAGATGAAAACTGTTTATTCAGAAGGCCATTGGAATCAAATGCATTCTTATGTATAAATAGGAAAGAGGTGTTGAAGATGATATTTTCTAAAAGTAACCATAACATCTCCAAACATGGTCTTTTACGTTAATGGCTAATGTTATCGCACTCCATTAAGAAGCGAAATCTATGTCTTTTCCCTTTGAATCTGGATAGACTTGCAACTAATTCAACTAACAGAATAAATATAGCAGAGTTGATATTGCATGACTTCTAAGACCTGGTTCTACAAAGCAGTGAAACTTCTGCCTTATATCTTAGGACATTTTTTATGGCATTCTGAGTGGCCCCATACAATTTGTAACTATCCTGAGGCCACCATGCTATGAGGGAGTTCAGGCCATTTGGAGAGGTCTCGTGAACGTGCTCCAGTTAACAAGCTCAGTTGAGGTTCCAGCCTATAGCTAGTACCAGCAGTAAGTCAAAAATGCCAGCAGATAATTTTATCTTCTAGCCATGTCCACCCCACCAGTGACTGAGTCTTTCTAGTTTTAACATGAGGATCTCCATCTGGATTCTTGACATGCAGACTCTATAACCATGCTAAAATAGTTATTTTAAGCTGTTGAATATTGGCATATTTTTTTAATGAAGACATAATAACCAGAATATGGTTGGAGCCCATGCATTTCAAATGGGATGCTTTAAGTGACTGGTCCCACTCCCTGACTAGATCCCTGGTGCTGCTCCCATTTTTTTTATTCTAAAGCCAAATTCTTTAGCATTTTGTCATCTCATAGACTCTTAATATATCATCTTTTCATTTAATTTACCTAAGGTTGTTTTCTCTTGCTTACAATATATTAATATAAGTTGATTCTGTATTCTTTTGCACTGATACTGTACTAACAAAATGCATGAGCTAGGAAGCATGCTTCTAGTAATGGAAACGAGAGGTCTACCACCCCAAAACCTCCATTCCTGTTGGCATTGAAGTAAAATTTCCGACAAGGTAAAAGATTTTTACTTTAGATAGCACAGATATCCAAAGAAAATGGGGCACAGAACAGTTGCATTTTAATAAACAAAAGGAAGAAAATTATCAAGAGACCCAGATTAGATATCATCTTTTACACTTTGAGTTCAAGGGTCATGTTAAAAGTTAATAGTTGAAAACTTCCCAGATGTGACTTGGATCAACCGATCTGTTAGGAATTTCTTTTCCATATAATATAATATGTCTGTAAATTTCTAAGTTAATTATTATGTGGTCTCTTTTCAAAAAAGAAATTTCATGTCCCTCTTATTTATTTGATACATACAGATATGAAACTAGATATAAATTCACTATGCTTATTGCTGCTCTAAAACTATAAAAAAACAAGAACATTTTAAAGTTGAATCCAAAAAAAACTATAGGTCCTATTGAATTTATACTGCAAATTGCTAATTTAAAACAATAAATTTTGATGATGGCACTATATAACAATCTACTTCATTGTGTTCTTGTTTAGGTGTATTGGATGAAAATACAAATCTCCTAAAATATATTTTTTTTTACTATAAATCTTTTGTGTGATGTATCATGATGTCATTTTGTGTGAAGGTAAAATTTACATATTTAGTCATTCTCTCTTTTTTCTCATGATCATAAAAAAGTATTGGTAATAACAAAACCCAATTTAACCACAAGCTTTAACTTCTAATGAAGTACTCATGTAAAATTTGATTATCCATTGGAAAATATATTATTCATCAAAACATACAGTATCAGTTGTCTGTGTATGTCTATATGCATATAAATAGGTGAACTATGTTCATAATATAGATATATATATATATATAACATCGTATATGATATATTTTGGACTTATCTATAAATATTCCTAAGATTTCATAATACAATAAAGTTACTTCAAAGTAGTTTGGTCGTTTCATATCTTACATTTATTCTTTGTTTGGCAGGACCAAAAAACATTTATTTTAGTACCGTATTGCCCCATTATTGAGGCAAAGGTTTTCTGAGTTCACGACCTAATGCCTCATGCAATATGAGGTTTTCCCAATCTGGCTGTTGGGAACATGCAATTCTTCTGGTCCATGTGAACTCCTGGTATTTTTCTCTCTTACTGTTTTGCATCTTTTCTATTTTTCTCAAACCCAGGCAATTTCACATTCATGCACTCATCTATGTTCCACTGAAGATTCAAGAGTCTGGGACTTTCGCCAGAACTCCAGAACTCGTTCTGTACATCTTTTCTCTCTACTACTCTGCTCTGTAAATGTTACCTGCCCCCTAGTAAGTGAGTATAACAAAATTCCAGCCCCACGTCCTCAATGCAGGGAGACCACTGGCCTCCTCCGGGTTTCTCCTTCCTGTACTGCAGCTTGGAAACTCTCCCCAGGCATTATGCTGAGCCAGTTGCAGGTCGCCCCACACTCAAGGATTATTGCACTCCGTAGCCTAATATACAATCATAAAAACTATAGTTTCATATATTTTGTACAATTTTCAGTTGCTTCAAGTAAGGGCTAAATCCCATGCCTGTTACTCCATCCTAGCTAGTGGCATAAGCCATATATTAATTTTTAAATGAGATAGGGAATTTTTGCATGATGATGGTAACATATACTAATTATCTCAGTAAACCTTGAATATTGGCCCTATTTAAATATATTTCAGTTTTTTCTATATGATATAGTTATCAAAGAAAATAATTAGTTTATTTTATATTGAGAAATAAAAGATACAATTGTATAACTGTACCTTGTCCAATGTTAACACAAGAGAGAAGATGACACAGAGAAGACTAAGGTCTATATTCAAGGTTCATTTGTGCTATTTAGTTAACAAGCTTACATTTTTTTTAATGCTTTTAGATTATACTTCTTTGACTTAAATGTCTCTTATTTTACAATATATTTCTTTTCTGTTGTTGTTTAGTAAAATTGAATTAAACTATAGCCTGACCACAAAGACTTTGTATTGTTTTATCATTAACATGTGCTGAAATGGATGAGAACTATACATGACTGTAAAAGTGTTTAGATGCATACATAACTTTCCCAATGTCAATAAATCACTCTATCACCAGAAGTAGTTCAGGGTTCACTCACACCGATAGACCCAATTGACCTTTTGACAATGAATTATATTCAATCCAGGAAATGTTCTTTTAGATTATTATATAGGACTCATGGCATAAATGTAGACATCATAAATGATTTTTCTGAAAAACTTATATCTACAAAAATGATTCTATCTTCTCTTGAGAGAAAAGCTGGCTAGCAAAATATTCCATAGCTAATGGAGTGTATTAGCAATATTTTCAAAATAAAGACAGATGGAATTTTTATACTTCTTTAATATCAAGTTAATTTAATATCTCCTTTATTAATGCAATTATTCTATTAATTAAAGTAAAACTTCACATTTAAATTTAAATTCTTTGAATACTTACACAAAGAGAGTTGAAATGACTCCATTAGATACTGTTTATATACATTTTATAATATAGGCATTGATTGGGTTGAGAACAACAGAACAATTATAAATATCTATTAAATATTAAAAACATTGTTTTAGATTTTTATTTTATTATTTTTTTCTTTAATGTTCACAATGGAAGTAACTTCCATCATTTTGTCATGATATTTTTATATAAACTATGACCTGAGAGTTGTTCTTCTGATTCAATGTCTAAAATCACAAAAGGGAAAAAAAAACCTTAAATTCTAATTATTTTTTTAAAGAAAGGGCTTGTTCACTTTAAGACATCTGTTTTTTTAAAATATTTCTGAGTTTATGTGGTATAATATTAGCAGTCTTATATTACCATATAATGTGAATTCCATCTGACCTAGAAATTTTATTTCTAGGAACAAATTTAAATAATAATAGCTAGCATTTATTGACAATGTATTCCAGGCACTTTTATAAGTGGTTTACATGAATTGTTTTATTTCATTCTTAACAGAATCCCATGAGGTCAATACTACTAATTCCACATACATGAGGGAACTGAGACACAGAGAGATTAAAAGACTAGCCCAAACTTACATAATGAGTGAGTGGTGGAGAAACAATTCAATTCCAGGAAAACTGAGACCACAACTCACATACTTAACAATAAACTATGTTACCCTTCAAAGGATATAATCAGACAGGCAAATAGGACATATGGAGAAAGATAGATAATAGAGGATAGATAGATGATAGATGATAGATAGATGATAGATAGATAGATAGATAGATAGAAAGAAAGAAAGAAAGAAAGAAGGAAAGAAAGAAAGAAAGAAAGATCTAGAAGTATATAGATATTCATTGTTATGTTGTTCACAGTAATGCAAAATGGGAAAAAGTTTCACCATAGAGGATTAGCTAAATACATTATAATATTCTTACTGAAGACCTACTGTGCAATCAGTACAAATAATGACATAAATAGATATATTTTTAACATAACATATCTTACAAGAAAAATTTAAACATTATAAATGGTTTACATATTGTTATCTTATTTTTGTAAATATATGCCAAAAAAAATTAGTGCTGGAGTACTGGAAAGCTGCTCATTAAAAATCTAAGCAGAACTAGAGATCTCTAGACTTCCAGGTGGTAAGATTATTTATTTTCTTATACACTTTATTGATTTCTATTTTTCTAAAATAATCATGAATGGCCATAAAATATCAAAAATTCAATTAACAAATTTTTTAAAAAATAATTAAAACAAAAACACTGTCTTTCAATGTCTTTAAATATTTTTGAGATGTGACAGTCATTATAAAAAAAGAAAACTATAGGTCAATACTTATGATGAACACAAATGTAAAAATCCTCAACAAAATATTAGCAAACTGAGTTCAGCAATACATTAAAAAGATCATACATGATTAAGTAGGATTTTTTCCTGGAATGCAAAGTTTGTTCAATATTTGCAAATTAATTAAACACAATGCTCAGCAGTCCCTAACCGTTTTGGCATCAGGGACCAGTTTAATGGAAGACAACTTTTCCACAGACTGAGAGGAGGCGGACAGGGTGAGGGTTTCATGATGCTTCAAGCACATTACATCTATTATACACTTTATTTCTATTATCATTACATTGTAATATATAATGAAATGATTATACAATTCACCATTATGCAGAATCAGTGGGAGCCCTGAGCTTGTTTTCCTGCAATTAGATGGTCCCATCTGGGGGTGATGGGAGACAGTGGCATCCAAAGAGTGTTGCTCATCCGGCCTACCCTGTAATCTCATTTTGGTTGCTGTCATTACAGAAATCCCTGCTTCAAAAAGATAGGATGTTGGAAATGGAAGAAGGCTTTTCAGTGCTTTTGCAGCAACTCAGGATATTCCTTCTTGACTTTAATCCAGATTGTATGGAGATTTGAAGTTGTCTCATACATTTAAGGCCATTGTCATTTGGGATCTCAAGCAGTTGATCCTCTTCTAGTATGGACAAAGTTGATTCACCTGGCTTATTCACAAGTAGGTAATGGATCCATTCCTTTTCAGTTTGGGGCCTTTTGTGGTTAGGAAGTAATGCTCGAACTCTTTTGAAAGCTGAGATAGGTGATCATGCACTACCTGGAAGTGCTAATGTTTGAAATGTCAAAAATCCCAATGTTCACTTGTCACCCCATAATTCCAGTTTGACTTTGAATGCAGCCACTTTATCTGCCAACTTGAACAGAGTAGCTGTTCCTCTCTGAAGTGACAGATTGAGTTGGTTAAGCAAGTTAAATATGTCACACAAGTAAGCAAATTTTGTAACCCATCCCATGTCACTGAAATGTGCTGCCAGTGGTGACTGTTTTTCTAAAAGAAATCTCTAAAGCAACTCTCATAACTCAAAAATTCTGGCCAGTGACCTACCTTTAGAAAGCCATCTTACTTCTGAGTATAAGAGAAGATGATATGCTCTGCATCCATCTCCTTACAGAGTTGCATGAACAGATGTGAGTTAATCGTGTGTACTTTAATGTGGCAGATCATTTTAATCACATCTTGCAAAATTTGTTAAGTTCAGGTGACATTTTTCAGCTAGCCAACATTTCTCTGTGGATGACACAATGCATAAACTCACATTCAGAAGTGATCTCTTTGACCCAAGTAGTGAAACCAGAAAGCTGTCCTGTCATGGCAGCTGCTCCGTCCATGCATATAGCAACACAAAATGACCAATTTTGAATGATATGTAATCATTCAAAAATATGAATAGTTCTGCAGCTGCAGTGTTGGTTGGCAACAAAAGTACATATAATATATCCTCATGCACATCCTCTTGAAAAATATATCACACCAAAAAAAACAAGCTTTGTTGCCAGATCAACAGGAACTAGATTTTCATAAGGAGCGTGCAACCTAGATCCGTCACATATGCAATTCACAATAAGATTGGAGACTCTTGTGATACACCACATAAACAAAATGAAAGATAAAAATTATATGATCATATCAATAGATGCAGAAAAAGTATTTGACAAAATCCAGAATCTATTTATGATAAAAACTCTCAGAAAAGTGGGAGTAAAGGAAACATACTTCAACATAATACAAGCCATATATGACAAACCCACAGCTAACATCATACTCAAGAGGAAAAGCTGAAGGCATTTCCTTAAGATCAAGATCAAGACAAAGAAGTCCACTTTCAACACTCTTAGTCAACATAGTATTGAAAGTCCTCGACACAGAAATCAGACAAGAAACACATTGGATTGGAAAGGAAAAAGAAAAACTGTCATTATTTGTAGATAACATGATGCTATATAGAGAAAACTCTAAAGATTTCAACAACAAAAAACTGTTAGAAATGCTAAATTAATTCAGTAAAATTTCAGAATACAAAATTAATATTCAGAAATTGTTGCATTTTTGTATATCAATAATAAACTATCAGAAAGAAAAATTAAACAATCCCATTTACAATTGCATCTAAAAAATAAAATACCTATAAATAAATATAACCAAAGAAACTGTATTTAGAAAATGATAAAACATCGAAGAAAGAAACTGAAGAAGATACAAATAAATGGAAGCATGTGTCATGCTCATGGATAGAAAGAATTACCATTGTTAATATGTCCATACAACCCGAAGCAATCAATAGATTCAATGCAATTTCTATCAAAGTATCAATGGAATTTTTCACAGAACTAAAACGATCTTAAAATTTATATGGAACCATTGAAGACCCTGATTAGCCACAGAATTCTTGAGAAAGAAGAACAAGGTGAGAGGTATCACACTACCTGATATCAAACTATACTACAAGATGATACTAATCAAAACAGCATGGTCCTAACATAAAAATAGACACATAGATCAATGGAAGAGAATAGAGAGGTCAGAAATAAATCCGTGCCCATATGGTCATTTAATCTATGACAAAAGAGGCAAGAATATACAATGGAGTAAAGATAGTCTCTTCTATAAATAGTATTAGGAATACTAGATAGATGCAAGTAAATAAAATGAAACTAGACTACCTTCTTACACCATATCAAGAATAAACTCAAAATGGATTAATGATTTAAATGTAAAATCTGAAACCATAAAACTCCTAGAAGAAAACATAGGTAATAAACTCTCTGACATTGTTCTTAGTAACATTTTTTTTTCTGGTATATTTCATCGGGCAGGGGAAACAAAAGAAAAAATAAACAAATGCGACTAAAAAGTTTCCGCACAGCAAAGGAAACCATCAACAAAACAAAAAGACAACCTACCGACTAGAAGAAAATATGCACCAATTATACATCTGATAAGGGGTTCATATTCAAAATTTATATTAAAAATTCATATAACTCAACAGCAAGTAAAAACAAATGATCCAGTTAAAAAATGAGCAGGACATCTGAATAGACATTTCTCCAAAAAAGACATATAGATGGCCAATAGATGTATGAAAAAATGCTTAAGGTCACTAATCATCAAGGAAATGCAAATTAAAACCACAGTGAGCTATCACTTCATACCTGTCAGAATGACTATTATCAATAAATCAAAAACAAGTGTTAGTGAGAACATGGAAAAAAGGGAACCCTCGGGCACTGTTGATGGAATTGCAAATTGGTATAGCCACTATGAAAAGTAATTAGGAGTTTTCTCAAAAAATTAAAAATAGATCTACCTGATTACCCAGTAATTCCACTTCTGGATACTTATCTGAAAAAGCCCAAAACACTAATTTGAAAAGATAAATACACCCCTATGTTCATTGCAACATTATTTACAATAACTAAGTTATGGAAGCAGTCTAAGTGCCCATCAATAGACAACAGAATAAAGAAGAGGTGGTACAACTATGCAATGGGATATTACTCAGTCATAAACATGAAATGAAATCTTACCATTTGTGACAACATGAACGGACCTAGAGGATAATAGTATACTGAATGAAATAAGTCAGACAGAAAGAGGCAAATGCCATATGATCTCGCTTATGTCTAGGATTTAAAGAAAAACAAACAAAAAACAGAAACAGACTCATAGATACAAAGAACGAACTGATTTTTACCGGATGGGATGAAGTTTGGGGGACTGGGTGAAAAAGATAAAGGGGTTATGAAGTAGTAATTGGTAGTTATAAAATAGTCATAGGGATGTAAAGTACAGTATAGAGAATATAGTCGATAATATTGTAATAACTACGTATAGTGCCAGATGAGTACTAGACTTGTCAGGGAATCAATTCATAAAATATGTACATGTCTAATCACTATGCTATATACTTGAAAGTAATATAAAATAATATTGAATGTGATATTGAACTAAAAAATAAAAAAATAAATAAATTTAAAAAATGAATACATGGCACAAAAATGTTAATCATTTCAAAAATTTAAATCAGTTGGCCTGTAACACCACCACTATAGCCCAAATCAATAAAGTAACATGAGATTTATTAATAATGTAGTAAATATCTGTGATTTGTAAACCTTTTTCAAGATTTCATATTCAGTAAAAAATTACCTAGAACTAATATGTAAAACTAACTATGCACACACTCCTTTTTCTGTTTTACCTTTCTAAATTCACCTACCTTCTTTGCTGGAGCCCGCCAGCCTGGGTCGAACAGCACCTGAGATGAGGAGTGAGGATTAAAGAAAAAGACAGAGACAAGAGATAGATTCGGGAGGACTCACAGTCAATACTGCAGCAGCTCAGAGTTTATTTTGCAACACATACTTATACCTTACTGAGTGGGTAAGAAGCAAAACGCCTCTAAATAACAACCAATCACGGGAACTCTGTAGCTATTCAAAAAACTTTCCGTTATCCACCCCCACACCAGGTGCATTTCCTCCTGAGTCAGCAGACTGCACAGCTGGCCAACTTCACAAAAACATCCTGCTTAACAAACAGTCTTGTTTTCCTCAAAATGGCTCCCGACATCTCCCCCTTTTTAAATTTACAAATGCCATAGCCTAACCCGCTATGGCGCAGATAGACTGTGGCTGTCTTAGGCGACCCTCCACAGGCCTGAGCCTTACCCGTCATCGATTGGCACATGAATCTCTTGCATCCATGCCCTGTCTTAGGTTGGTCCCAGCCCTGGAACATTCTTACCCGTCACTGACTACCAGCCTTTGCTAGCGGGGAGATCAAACCTGCTCAAACCTGAGCTTGGAGACTGAGACCATGCATTTCTGCACAGATCCTCAAGAAGGAGTTGAGGAAATACTTTAAAAAAGGAGGAAGCAGACATAAACCTATAACCACACAAAGGCCCAGTGACATTAACTAGAAGCATAACAAAAGAGGGTTGATGGAGCACCATTACAGTAGCTCCATCAAAAACAGAAGAAACACAATTGGTCAAAGTACAATTATTACAAGTAACATTAAATCTCTTATCTGCTATGGTGATGTTAATATTAATTTACACATGCCAACACATTTTTTACTCTGTCTATAGATACAGAGCCTTGCTCCCACTCCCACTCCCGCTAATAACCACGTCCATAACAGCGGCAAGCTTCCATTTGTAAGTCTGTGGAAGACCATCATCCGTCCACCACAAACCGACAGACAAATTCTTTTCCCTTGTGCTGTTACCCTGGTTCCCAGACCAGTCTATAACATGTCGATCTGCCCCTGACACATTATACCTGACTGGTTTGTTCATATAACAGTTCCTCCATAACAAAGTCTTGTTGTTGGCATGTGTCCTCTTCCCGCACGGGGAGAGTGCCTATGGAGGGGGAAGGGCTTCCTCAACTTTTTCTCCTCTACCTGGTGCACGAAGGCGCACGACCTGAGCTCCTTCAGACAAAGAAATCCATAATTTCTGGGCCTTCCTATATGGCAGGTACATGGGCCCAATACAGCTCTCCTTCAACCATCAGAAGATGGCCTATTGGCATCATCATCAGGAGCAGCCTTCGTGGTAGGGGAGGTCCCCGCAAACCGAACCAATCTTTCTGGCAGCCACCTGGCATTTTCAGCATCCTGTGGAAAAACACAAACATGCCCTCATCCCCATATTAACACCGGGTCAGGGCCATTCCATGCGCCTGTGAGGGGGTCCTTCCACCTTCACCTGCGTGTATGTACTCTGAGTTTTGGGGTGCCAGAAATGCTCTGCAGCAGAAAGTCCCTGAGGATCTACAGTTAAAAAATTTAAAATAAAAACTGTTTTGTGGGGAAGTAGGGTACAGCTCCCCCTTTTTTATTTTATGTAATTGATTTTTAAGAGCACCATGGGCTCACTCTACAATCCCTTGACCTTGAGGGTTATATGGAATGCCTGTTTTATGCATTATAGAGAGCTGAGAACAAAAGCGCTGGAATGCTTGACTTGTATACCCTGAACCATTATCAGTTTTTATTATAGAGGGTTGACCTACTCTAGCGAACCATCGGAGGCAGTGAGAGAATAAACCCTGAGTAGGTGTCAACTGTTAAGTTTTTCAATTTTATCAAACCATGGAACTTAATATGCATAACACACATCTGTGAGGTAGTTAAGTAAACAGAATAGATCTAAATGAAACTTTTCCAAAAAACATAAAAAAATATAGTGTAAAGGATCTCCTCATTAAATACAAACTTTATACATACTAAACAGAAATAACATTTTAAATTGGAACTATAGAGGTTTGGGGCCCTCTCATTCTAACCAGAAGAAAAGAAAAAATAAAAACCTTAACATTTTAATTTTTCTTAAAAAAAAACGTTACATCATTTAAGATTATTTAAGATTTTGTCTTTCTTTTCCATACTTTCTTTCCAAACTGCCAGGGCATCCTCCAATTATCTCTCTCATACTCATGCCTAGGATCCAAACTATCAAAAAGCATGCTACTGTTTCCATTCCCTATTTTCTTTTATTCTTTTATTTATTATTATTAGTATTATTATTATTTTATTTATTTCTTTTTTTTCCTCTTTTTTTTCTTTTTTTTTTTTCTCCCGAAGATTATTCACCGCAACCCTTACCTTTCCGAGTGCTCACTTTACGCGGTGTCCTTCACCGTGTCCCTAGGTCTCTGGTCCCTGTTTGGGTGCTACCTGCCGGAGCCAGCCAACCTAGGTTGAACAGCACCTGAGATGGGGAGTGAATATTAAAGAAAAGACAGAGACAAGAGATAGATTCGGGAGGGCTCACAGTCAATACTGCAGCAGCTCAGAGTTTATTTTGTAACACATACTTATACCTTACTGAGTGGGTAAGAAGCAAAACGCCTCTAAATAACAACCAATCACGGGAACTTTGTAGCTATTCAAAAAACATTCCGATTCCCGCCCCCACACCAGGTGCACTTCCGCCTGAGTCAGCAGATCACACAGCTGGCCAACTTCGCAAAAACATCCTGCTTAACGAACAATTTTGTTTTCCTCAAAATGGCTCCCGACACTTCTTTCTGTGTTATATTCCCTCAAAGTCAAATTCATATCTGCTATTGACCTATAGTAAATTTTCCTTTGTGTATCATGTATCTCCATGATATTTTTTCTACTTCAATTGGATATAATGAAAATGGTATGTTATAGTTTGTATGAACCTACAATCTGATCACCTGTACTAGCATCAAAAGCCATATCTTTTTGATGCTAGCATCAGTTTGTTTTATTTTTTTTATCAACCTAACATCTTACCAACTTCATTTTGCCTTCAGTTTTTCAATTGTTCTGCTTGTTTTTAATTGACTTACGACAAAATTACTATTTCAATTTAATCACAACAGTATTGAATGCATCAAAAAAAAGTTCGGAAATAGCTGAAGTAAAATCAATGAATCACGGAAGTAGTACATTAGTAAAAGTTTATTGTACACATACCAAAAAGACAGTTTGCAAACCAGAAGCACTTAAAACAAAATGTGGAATGAGGCTCAGGGGTATATTATCATAAAACAGACTGTATAATGAGAAAGTAGTGACTGTTTATTCTTCACAGTGATTGGTTATATTTGAATTTTTAGTGGTTTTATATCAACCTTGGGAAACAGTTAAAATTTTGCTTATGATTTCCAGAGGCATAAGCAAGAAATGACCTAGGTCAAGTTAGTCTTATAAAATAAGCTAAATTAAGCCTATTTTTATGACTAAACTGGTTTTGTCTGCCCAGGGAATTCTCAAGGCTCTTCTCTATTTATTTATTTTTTTATTTTAACACACACTTAATATTTTTTGAAGAAAATAATTAAGTATTCAATACAAGATGTTAGAAGGAAAATAATTTTTAAGGAAAAAATTATAAACATGAAAAGAGAAAGTAATACTCTTGAATATAACATGAAAATAGAAATTAAAAATATTAAATGTAATATCTTAGTTTTAAGAAATTGAACATAAACTTGTTTTTAAAAAGAAAAATACCACACCAAAATAATTAAAAATTTTAAGAAATATGTAAAATAAGAGGTAGAATAGTGATTAAGTGTAGACACAGGTGACAATTATGTAGGTTTGCATTTAGAATAAGTATACAGCAGGTATGTTATTTGGGGTATTAACTTACCTTTTCTATATATCAAGAATCATAATACAACCTTCCTGATAGGGTTGTTTCGAGGATAAATCAAATAATATTATCATCTATGCTAATAACTTGGCAAACCTTGATGAAATAATTGATTTTCTGAAAGTAAAATTGATTCAAGAGTCAGAATATAGCATCAAAAAGCAAATAGCTTGCTTTTAAAAAATAAATTTATCTCCCAGCTCCTTGATAAACCCTTCTTTTAGAATCTTGCCTACATAATCTTTCTCTCTTCTTTAAATCTCAATTTAAACTTCATTTTAAAACTTTCCTTTCAGGATTTATTGTAGGCAGAATAATGGTCCCCAAAGATATCCACACCATAATTCCCAAAACTTGTGAATATGTTACCTTACACAACATAAGGAACTTTGTAGTTTTGAACATTGAGGTAGATGATTTTGGATTATCCAGGTGAGCCTAATCTAACCAATGAGTCCTTAAAAGTGAAGAACTTTCTCTTCTGGACATGTAATAATGGAAGAAGGCTCAGAGAGAAATTTGATGTTACTGACTGATCATAGAGTAGTAGAGCCTCAAATAGATGAATATGGACAACAACGTCTGGAAGCTGGAAAAGCCAAGGAAATAAATTCTCCCCTAGAGCTTTCAGAAAGGTATGCAGCCCTGGACACCTCTTTATTTTGACCTGGTGAGACTTTTAATCTACAGAATTACAAGATAATAAATTAGAGTTGTTTTAAGCCACTGTTGGTGATAACTTGTCACCAACTTGTCAGCAGAAATAGAAAACTAATAGTGTTATATTCTAATGTTCTATTAAAAAAAAAATGTGTATAGTGTCTAGCCTTGCTAATACAGGCTCTCTGAGGTCAAGCAGAGCATTTACTATTTCTGTCTATAATATCTAGCATCTAACATGTTGTTTTGCATTTGTAGATGGAACTGTTCAGTACTTATTTGATTGGTTTGATGCTCTCCTTACAGTACCATACACTCCCCTTTTCTTTTTTTCTTTCTATATCCAATGTATCTCAAGTAGTCTGTGGGGCAAGTCATTCAGGTTTATACTGAATAAGTGTAGTTAGGCTTTTATTCCTGGGATTTGGCATTAGCACACGCATCTAAAGAACACAGTTCCACACTCCTTCCAGAAATAGCTTCTCTTCAGACACACTCTGCCACCTGAAATATTAATACAACAACTATCTTTTATCTAATCACATGCATTTCCCCCTAATAATCCATGATTGCAATAGCTGCTTGCTTTAATTACTCCATAGACACTTATGCACCACAAAGACAATACTCATTATACACAGACTGCATCATTTCCTTCAGAGAAATGCACTTCTGATTGATATCAGAGAGCCATTATCAGATACTATTTTGGCTAGGCTCAAAAGATAGACTATTTATAGCAAAATAAATAACATATACTTAGAAATAGAAATGTAAATAGCAAATAGAAAAAATAGTAATAGAGGGGGTGGCTCCATAGTGTAGTGGTTAGCACATCTGCTTTACACACAAAAGGTCCTGGGTTCACACCCCAGGTGGAGCCACAGACCATACCCTGGGTGCACTAGGCCCCCCAGGGTGTGCCAGGCCCCAGAGATACACTGGGAGCTTGTGGGAGGAGACGTCCCACCTTCAGAGATCCAGTTCTTAAGGGAAAACAGCAACATCCATAGGTCAGGGGTGGAAGTGTGAAGTGGAGAAGTGTCTCTTGGGGGGGGGGGGGTGTCCTCCAAGATCTCTCCAAGATCTTTTCTCATTTGTTAATATTGTATATAAGATTTACTCTTCTTCAAGTCATACTGGTTTATAGTTTAATTATTTCTGAATGATAAAAATTACTTTGTAGAAATTATGCTGAGTTACATTTTTTTCAAAGAAACATAATTTTAAATTCAAGATTTTGAAACCCTATGTATGATTTCCTAGAGCTTTTCCAGAACAGAATTAGTAAAAATAAACCTTTATAATTTATTCTTTTTTATTTTTAACGGTTCTGCAAAGTTAATACATTTGTGAATGAAGATATTTCTATTTAAAAATAATCTATGTATTTTTTTAAATTGACAAAAGTAATATAGTAAATTCAAGACATTCAGAATATTAGCTATTTTAAAACATGATGAAACTTTATTGAAAAGTTCTGGTAAAAGTGTACTCACTTGTTCATATCTATGTTCTCACTAAGAAGACTAAGAAAATCTAGAACAAAAATAAACCCTATTTGGTGATACTAAATAGTTCTCAAGGCAGAGAAGAACTGCAAGGACAAAATCAGAGAAAGAAGTAAAGCCCATGCAGGTAAATCCAAAATATGGGACCATATTCTCCCCAGCGGCAAATGCCCATTATAGAGGAGATTATAGAGAGTCTGAGAAGCCAAGCAAAGCATTTGATAGATTCATGCACAGCAAGGACGAAACTTGGAGTCCAGAGCCCACTAAGAATGAGAAGCTGTAGTAAAAACCAAGGTTTTAGTTTAGGACCCAAAGGGACAACATTTTAAGAATAAGAGAAAAAAGAAAATAGTCTTTCTGGCATTAAAAATAAAACTTAAAACAAAAGAGTGAAGAATAGAGATGATAAAGAAAAGAAGATAAAATAATAAAATAGAAAATAAAAGTTCCTTGGAGATAAATCTGCAATGCTAGGTCTACAAATACCAGTTGAGCCAAAGAAGCTAGGGCCAAAATAGTGCATAATACCTGATTCCATCTCTACACATTTTTTTTAAAGCAGACAGATGTAAGATTTTAGAAGTCAGGAAAGTAGTATCTCTGGGAGGAGGGAAAAAGTATGATTTGGAGAGATCACAAGTTGAATTTCCGAAAGTGATGGAAATACTCTATTTCCTTACCTTGATATCAGCGATGCAGCTTTATTCACCTTGTGTAATTCATTAAGCTGTACACTTATGATCTGTGTGTTTTTCTGTATGTATTTTAGTCAATAAAATTAAAAGAAAAAATCTTTAGCAATAGAACAACTGATAATGATATAACTCTACTTAAAAAAAGACACAATTTTCTTGTAAAGGGTAAGTGACAAGTCTGTTTTTCTTTAATTTCATAGTTATAAAGGACTTATCTATACAGTGTATAATCTATTCTATGTAATAAAAAATGTTCTTTTTAAAACACAAATTAGCTCTTTCCATAACCTACTCAAAATTCTCAACGACTTCTTATCACTCTTAGGATAAAATCCACAGTATAAAAAAGGTCTACGTGATCTGGCTCCTGTTTATTACTCTGACTTTATTCATTATTTCTCAGTTCACTCTACACTCTAGATTCTTCACTAAAACCTAAATATAATTAGTAGGATTCCACTCAGGCAGTTTGTGCTTTGCCATTTGGCCTGGCATGTATATAGTATCCCAGTACTCTTTTGTCTTATTCATGATGTTACTCAAGTGCTACTTCCTCAGCAAGGCTTCTTTGAATCACTTATTTTAAATAGCACCCCCAACCCCCTAGGTAAACTATCATACCTTTCTCAGTTTTATCCATTCTCTTATCACTGATAACTTATATTATGTTGCATATTTGTTTGTATGTTTTGCTAGCACAAGGAGATTGCCTGTTTGTATATCACTTTTTTTGTTGTTGTTAACATATAAAACATGTCTGGCATCAAGGAGGCATATAGTTGTGAAATGACTAAATGAATGAATAGGTGAGTTAACGTATGAATGTATGAATGCAATGTATTCTGCAGAGTTGGCACTTTTATACCCTGAGACCACTATTGTTAAGTTTACTCAAGTAAAGGCAATTTGTTTTCTCAAAGGGGAAAAAAAGATGTGAAACTCCTTCCTAATTGAATTGCTATGAACTAAAGAACACAGACTTTGTTTATAATATTATTGACCAACTGTTCACATCTGTAGGTGTAGCTCACAGCACTCACAGAAAAAAAAAAAAAAGTCATGCTAAGGCAGTATTCTGCACAGATTGTTTACTAAGTTTATCTTCTCTGAGCATCAAAATCTTTATCCCCTAGCCTAAGTGTCTGTATTAGTCAGAGTTTTCCAAAGAAATGGAACAAAGAAGATATACATATATATCTACATCATATACATATACATATACATACGCATATATGATCTGTGTGTATATATATTTGATATATAGTTTTATTATGAGGAATTGGCTCACATGATTATGGTGACCTAGAAGTCCCACTACCTACTATCAGCAATCTGGAGCCCCGGGAAGCAAGTGGTGTATTCCAGTCTGCGTTCAACAGCCCAAAAACCAGGGGAGCTGATAGTATAAATCCTAGTCTGATTGCTTCTTGGCCTTTTGGCTAAGATCAAGTGAAATCTCAGTCTGAGAGCAGGAGAAAGTAAGATGAGATGTCTCACTCTAGCAGTGAGGCAGAAAGAAAAAAGGATGAGTTCCTTCTTCTTTTACCTTTTGTTCTATTTACAGCATCAACAGACTGGATGATGCCCACCAACATTTCAGAGGTTAATTTACTTTACCGAGCTCATTAATTCAAATACTAACCTTATCAGGAACATCTTCAAGAACACACTAAGAAATAATGTTTAATCTGGGTATTTCATGACTAGTCAAGCTGACACATAAAATTAACACGGCACCTTTATGTAGTATTTGGTAGGTCTCTTTTAACTTAGAAATCTATAAGGTTAACATTATTTTTAGAATAACTGAACCTAAATTTAGACATACTATAATTGAGTATGTGTAATGGAGACAAACTATATATACATACAATTAGTGGAAGGGCAATATATAAATAACTCCTGATTTCTGATAGAGGTCTCTAGTGCCACACTATTAAGAAACAAGTGTTGACCCATTTGAGTTCTTTCCCTAATACGTGGTTTAGTTGCAGACTATGACAGTCCATACTTAAAATGTCTGCTTCTTGCTTTAGAGTCGTCCACATTAGTAATTATGAACATGAGATTCAGAGTTAGTCAGAACTGGCTACAAGTCCTAGTTTTGAAATTACCAGTTACATGATTTATAGCCATTTGCTTAACTTCTCTAAACTCCTATTTTAAAAAATAAGGTTGATAATTGTATATATTTCTTATGATTATCAATGGGGTATAAAAGCAATAATATTATGAAGTATTCAATTCAGTACTTGGCATGTAGTAATTAATCAATAAATGTAAACAGTATAAAATGAGAATGAATAATTATATGTTTATAGAAAAAAATTTAATGTATAATTTTATGTGCTTCCTCAACATAAGACTTTAACTATTTGGTCTTTATTTGTTAATTCTAAGAGAGATTTTATTTTCTCTAGTATGCTCTGCAATTTTCTGTCTTTTACCAAGTTGCTCTATGTTTATCCCCAGCAATTCTGTAGAAACATAGTTCTTTATTCAATCAATAATAGGCGAGAGTTTTTATTTCCTTTTTGAAGGAAGATTCCATTCTTGTTTGGCAAAGAGCTTTCCCAAGGTTCAGAGGCATTCTTATCAATACCACTACACTTTCCTCTAAAAACATAAGTTAGGGAGTTCCTATTTATCCCTTCGTGCTCTTTGTCTGGGATATGTGGGCTTTAATACATACTAAACATACTGTCTTCTGCTTAGAATTTAGTCCTGTATTGTCATAGGCTATTCCTACTACATCAGATTTGTCCAAAGTCTAATCGTGTCTCATATGTTTTGAGACTTGGAAATGAAATGTCAGCTCTTCAGTGCCAAAGGGACCACCTGAGGCTGTTGTATGATTTAAGCATTTTCATCTCCTTCTGCTCTTTTGCTTTGAAATCAGTAAGGTTGTGTGTAATCAAAGAATAAATATGATCACTCAAAGGAATTAGTGGCTGGTAAATTTAGAACTAACCCCTCATATGTGACTTCACACAGAGATTGCTTTTTATCTTTCTCTGCGTGTCACAGAGCTTATCAAAATGAGAAGTACAAATATTTTCAAAGGCAACTCTATACACAGCTCAAAACTGTGAACTAATGATGAAAAAGAAGCCTTTGGTATATTATCTGTTCTACCTAACCTGACTTCTTACTTCACTCAAGATACATCAACGATGTGACTAAGCTTTTAATGATTTATGAATTGAAAAGGGTTACATAATTTAGGAAAAAATATTGGAATATTCATATTTGAATGAAAGCATGCAGAATTAAGAAGGAAAAGTTAATCAGCATATATTAATTAAATATCTGCCATATTAAAAGCATCTTGATAGGTTTGGGGAGAATATTAAAGACAATATGTTAGTCAGCTTGGGCTGCCATAACAAAATACCATAAACTGGGTGGCTTATCAAAGATAGAAATTAATTTCTCATAATACTATAGACTGGAAGTCAGAGATCATGGTGCCAGCATGGTCACGTTCTGGTGAGACCCTCTTCCAAGATGCAGATGGCAGAGTTGTTATTGTATCTTCACAGGTGTAAAAAGACTAGCTATCTCTCTAAACTCTCTTATAAGGGCATTAATCTCATCAAGACAGCTTCACCCTTGTGACCTGATTACCTCCCAAAGTCCCCACTTACAAATATTAGCACACTGGTTTTAGGCTTTCAAGAATTTTAGAAGGACACAAATATTCAGTTAATAATGGATAACTGAAAATATCTACTGATCTCATGATTTCTCTATTGAGTTGTAAACAAATAAAATATAAATCTATGGACTCATAACCCTCAAGTACTTAAAATCCTGTGCTAAAAACCCAGATTCAATGCTTGAGGAAATCATACTGCATAGGCCTAAGCCTATAGTACTCAATATATCTGAGAAATATGCCATATTGAGTAGAAAGCAATCCCTTATTAAAAATGATCTTAACAAAAGGTAGAAGCAAGGTTAACAGAAAAAAAATATGAGACATCAACTCAAAAGATTACATGTGTCAACTAACAGTTCTATTAAATCTCAGTGTTTTACATATCAATTTCCATCGCTGACAGTCTAGGGAGTAAGCAGCAGACACTGTTTTGGCCCTGGCCTATTTACAGAGCTATTAGTGTCCCTGATACTTTGCTAGATTATCACTGAGGCTCAATTCTTGTGTCTCTGAGACCTATTATAGATTCTGTTCTCTCCATACATCTTCAGTTCTGTGTTCTGCTTTCCTGAGTGTTACCTTTACGTGAAGTTTGAGTCTTATGTAGAGCATACTTATATCCTTTGCCTTGGTCTCTTTCTCCGCATTATTAATATTTTCTTCTTTTCTTTCTCCTTTGCTGCCCTAGTGAAAAATGTAAAGTTCATCACCACATAAAGCTTTAGGAAACTCGTTTCTGGAGCTTATTACTCATGGTATTACAGTTGGCTTACAGCAGTGGATCTTACTCAAAGATTTATACACGCAGGAAGGTGCCTATTAGCATCAATTTTTACAAAAGAAAATTAAATAGAGCAGTATCTGAAAAAGAGTTCCATAGATATCACAAGAATGTGCCTGGTACATTTGCAAATGATCTATTCTGGTAGTAACTAGAAGTTCCATAAATTTATATATATATAAAAAGGCATTACTGTATGTGAATTGGTCTAGAAATGTCTCATGAGTTATAAAGAACCTCTTTTAGTCTCCAAAGATGGATAAAATTTAAAAAGTGAAAATGAGTAGAAAGGTTGTCCCAGATGAAGGAAATCTGTGATTAATGTTGGATGCATAAATGTACTGTAAGCTGAACTCCACTGGGAATAGTAGGATATATGCAGCTGAAGTCTAATTCCATCAAAATTCTGGTCCTGGATCTAATTCTTTCTTCCTCTATTTGCCAGGTGAACTCTTTGGCAGTATATAGAAAGTAAGTGTGTGTGTGTGTGTGTGTGTGTGTGTGTGTGTGTGTGTGTGTGTGTCTTCAAACACCAATGAGTTTCTTCATGATGGAGTCAGATACTGTTTTGTTATGTGCCTCTGTACTGACTTTGGGGATTGGATTCAATTGCAAAGCAATAAAACTGTAGAGAAAGGAATATTACTATATTAAAGGGTAAGCTTTCGAATATATTCCAGAGAACATTGTTAGGGGCCTAAGGGAAATCTCATTTCACTTGCTAACTCTTCTAATGCAGGTCAGGTATATAACCTGTCTCCTGAGAAGATAGAAAAAGATATGCTGAATAAGGCTGAGTGAAAACAGGAACATCGAGGAGAAAATGATGACCATTCTCTTATCTTTTTATGTTTAGCAATAATATGAAGGAGAAATAGAGAGATGTTTGTTGATATCATTGGTATTGCAAGTAAAAATATTAAATGAAGTTCTTGCTCAGATTGCCATTTCTAATTATACATGTGTATGTGTACACATACACATACACACATATATATTATATATATAATGTATATATACATACACACATATATTTTATATATTTATATATGTATATACACATAAACACATATATTATATATATATATATATATATATATATATATAATATATACGAAGACAGGAAGATATATCTCCCTAAGAGGCACAATCTTCCTGTCTCTATCACTACTGGTACAGTGGTATAAGGAATACAGATTTCCATAGCTGGAACTCTCTATTTTTACACGAATAATTGAAAGCCTACACCATCCTTTCATCTTCTTTTCATTGACCCTTGAGATAGGATGTGGCCATTATACTTTTCTACAATAATCAGATTAAGCCATAGTTGCTATTCTGCCTCTAAATGGCACAAATAAAAAAAGGTAGTAATCCTAGGCGAATGACATTCTCTTTAATGATTCTACAGAGTGAATTAGAAATACCGACCAATGGCAGTAGTGCTCCATATGTGAATCATATACATTTCAGTGCACCAATGATTTTTTTTCTAACTTCATCATAAATCAGAAGACCATAGTGCTGTGACTAATTTCACAGATTTCTTTCTGATGATAGAGCTCTAACTTTAACCCAAGACTCTAGCTTCCTATGATAAATAACTTAAGTAATAAGAGTTTTATTCAACAGTGATAAGTATCTCTCAAATTTCAAAGTTTTAAAAGTATGAATACATTAGGTATTTTATAATTTGTTCACTTTATGCAAGAAAAACTGATCAAGAAACCAGACAGCATTTTGCCTAGCATTAATGATGTAAATGTTCCTTTATTATTATACTAATTTTGGATAATTTTATTTACACTAAATTCTGCAGTCATACTACCATTGGGGATTCCTAGACAGGAACGTCCTAGAAAACAGATATTACTTTTGTTTGGTCCTCGAGCATAACTTATTATGTGCTTAGGCTTTTTGGTTAAGTTAATGAAGTAATATGAAGTTTATGCAAATAAGTTGTAATAATACATTTCCATTCTAGAATAAATACAAAAGAAATTAACGAATCATTGTGGAAATGTTGAATTACCACTTAATAATCTAATTTTCCTAATTTTGAAGAACATGTTATTTGAAATCACACCTCTAATTTTGAGAGATGTTATTTGAGAACTCACCTTATCTCTGTCAGAACTGGATACTAATCAGGTCAATAGAGTTCAGCTAATCCATGTGGATTCGTCTTTCCCTGTATCATGGAGGAAGCCTACATCATGAAAACAAACAGTAACCTAAAAGTACTATAGGTTTAAGTCTTATGCCTTCTTAAGTGTATAATGCTGGAGAACCACTTACCACTTTTTAACTTCAGTTTCACCACTGACAAAGAGAACAATAATACTTATCTCACAGTGTGATGCAAAGTTGAAATGAAGTGGATATGTGTGAACATATTTTTTAAATTTTTAGGCATTATTATAAAATCACGATATTAATTATATCTTCAAAATTTTAAAGTTGATATAATTTAGAAAACTTCAGGATTGGTGACACCTAAAATAGCTCTTGAATAAGAAATACTGTGATTGCAATAATTTCAACCATTTTAAGAAGCTTCAGTATGTTGCCTAAACCTCAGTGAATTGATTTTAATCAGCCAATGAAGTGGGCAAAAATACATGATAAAGTAATTAAATGTATAATTCCAATTCTACCTAACAACTTAAAATTTGCCAGTGACCTCGAAGCATACTATTTTAGGAAATGAAGTAAACTTAGCAAGGCATTTCTTGATATATAAGTAGGTACATAGAATTTCATGTCTGAATTGTAATCTCATAGCTTAGTAATGACAACTAATAATTCCAATATGGCTATAAGATTGAGTAAGTTGTCAGCAGACAAAGACAGTAGGTCATTGTCAAAACAACTAGAGTCTTAGAACCAGACATCCATGGTTTCTTTCTGTGAGTCATACAACACTGAGCACATTATGACCTTTCTGGTCTCGAGTTCCTTTTCTTGAAATGGAGGAAATAATATCTATCAAATAGTAACATGAGCAAAGTTCCTAGAACAAAGTAGGGATCCTACCAAAGTTGGTTTGCTTCCACCATCCTTAAAATGTTTTCCAATTCTTTAGTCTCATATTGGGTATACTAAGCAACAGTTTTGGAAAACTATATTAGTTTAATTCGTTGGCTTACTGGTAAATAAATGGGATGCAGAAGTGAAAAGAAGCAAACACTTATTGTGATAGTTTTTGTGTACATTATCTAGAAAGTTTTTCCATACTTTATCATACATCTATCAAAGAATTTGTGCTAGAAAGGTTAACATCTGAGATATCCAGAAATTGAAGGCAAAATGAAGTCCTACTACAAATTTAACATTATATAAATTAACTGAAATATTTTTACATCTACCATTTTGTTTCTCAAGTAGCCCAATATTGCCCTTGGTTGAGAGGTTTACTTTAATAATAGTAATATTAATAATAATAATAACTATAACAACTAGTGATAGTAGTAACTATTATTTATTGAACCCATACTTAAAATGTAATCTCATTTCCACAAGAATGACATATAATATCCCAATAAGCCTACTAGAGTAACTATTAAGTAACCAACAGACAAAGATAGTGTGGGTCATTGTGAAAACATCAGGAGTCTTCAGACCAGACAGCCATATTTTCCTTGCTTGAGTTATATACAATTGAACATGTTGTTGACCTTTTTGGCTTGGAGGGAAATGCCATTTCCCGCTCCAGTCTCCCGAGAGCAGGCATTTTCCCTTAGCTCACTCCAGCCTTTTGCCACTTTTCATTCACTTCATACTAGTAGAAGTGAAATAATATAACTAACCGGTTACCTTGAGAAGAGTAACTACATGCTTGATCTAGTTGTACTCTTTTCTCTTTTGGTAATAACTCTGTCCTCAAAGAGCACACATTTTTCTTCATTCTTCTGCATTGCCCATGATTGGTAGAGTAAACCTGCCCATTTCTGAGTTCTGGATTAGCAGGAACATTGCTAACAAACCAAGAGCCACACCTGGTTTCTAGTGTTATAGTGGCCTCCATTTACGGCCTTGATTTTTTTTTGTCTCAACTTCAGATTACACCATTGTGAGAAGGGACAATAGTAATTTTGCAGTGGTTTTGTCAAAATTTCAACATTAAATGCATCTTCCAGAAATATTGAAAATTAAAACACCAAGAATGGAATTTAGGGAGGGAGCAAAGTATACACATAGGATACCTTTGGCAGTTTAAGTATATGAGGTTTGGGCCTTGGTATTCTATAATTTATAGAGGCCATTTATAGATCTAAGTGAGTGTTTCTATTCTGTGATTAACTAGATTGAAATATTTTAACCCAAATTCATGGTATTCAGGCTATGGGAGGTGATCATAGCATGTGATCTTTTGTTTGAATCAAAAGGCTATTTTCCTGGAGGCAGAGATTTAAACAAAAGCCTCTGAGCTTCAGGAAAGAGACTCAAAAGGGATATCAATGAGAGGAAGACTGTGAGAAATGATTTAAAATGAAGCGCAGAATGTAGGTGTTTCAGCAAAGTGGGATGGGATCACTCAGCTCTTGGCAGAGGTGCAGAGTCTGGCAGACTCTGGGGCCTAGGAAGGAGAGAGTTCCAGATTCAGGAAATTGCAGTCTTGTCTGCAGGCATAGGAGATATGATTGGGACAAAATCCCACCACATTGAAAAGAATGTAGGTCTTTTAGATCTTAGTGGGCCAAACAATATTTGATATGTTTACATTGTCAGGTAATAAAGTCCTGTATATGCCTCTAAAGCATGAGCAAGGTTTTAGCTGGTCAAATACCTGGTGACAGAAGGAGACTAGACTTTGGGTGGTGAGCACACAATGGAATATACAGATGATGTATTGTAATATTGTATATCTGAAACTTATAATGTTATTAACCAATGTTAGTCCAATAAATTTAATTTTCTAATTAAAAAATAAATAATTAAAATATTTTTAAATGAAAAATTAAATAAAATAAAAATTATTATTTCCAGACTTTTCTGGACCAGATGTGCAAAATTCCATTCTGTGTGTAGGGCCAGGAAAACAACTGTAGGAGGACAAATTATGAGGATTGTCTACAAACTCAAACTCATTTCCTACTTTATAGTTTCAGGGTGGCACTAGATTGGTGAACTCCAGGTTGAGGGAATACACTTTGCTAGGAGGCATGCTTCTCGGCAAGATGCACTGGAAACATCCACAATGCACAGGACTAAAAATGGATATTTGCAAGAGCATGCACCTGTTTCCTGACCTGCCACCTTTGCAAACTCCTAAACTTTGTAAGCAGGCTGTGTCACTCTCAAAGACAGGAGACCAGCTGCATAAATGGATATCCCCTTAGAAATTTGTTTGCCGAGCACCAAATTAACCTCTGGGTAGAAGAATTCTTCCAACTTAGTTTAAATTCACACTTTTAGAACAACCGGAACAGACTGAGTGATGTCCTGGCGAGGCTGCAACCAAGAAAATGTTCTCCTTCACTTGAAAGGAGTTTCTTCTCTGGTCTTTGGCATCATTAAAAAATCAATTCTGGGAACATTTTTTGTTTCTGGAATAGCTTTTTAGAAGTAGGATGGGCTTGTTACCTTGAGAAATATGACAATTTATGTTTTATTAACTCAAATTCTTTAAAAAATGAAGCCCTACTAATTGTGGTTGAACTAACACAACTTCTCAGACCACTAAAAAAATTTGGCTTATTCCAGAAACAGTGAAAGCTGTAGCTACTGATAGAACCTAGGTCTACCCAAGCATGAAGACTCTTTCTAGCTAGGAATGATCTGAAGAAGTTGGTGAGAATACGTATTGCACTTCTATTTCTTCGAATTTTGATTAAAAAGGTAAGAGAACTGTATTTCTTGAATATGAAAGTGGGTTATATGTTTAGACTTTAAATTCTTTCTGAGAAGTTCATAAGAGTTTACATTCAAATGTTAGTATCTGATATTGGCATCTTGGAATATCTTAATGATATTTAATCTCAGCCTAGAATCTCTAATGTATTATGTTATCTGGCTGGACACATTATCGGATACAAACAGAATAAGGAGTGAACTTGTGCTTTGGGCACTGAGTGTCCTTGGATTGGGTATAATTAATAGTTGATTTTAATCCACTTCATAACTTTGAAGGCAAACTCATATTGTCCTCACATGATCCTAAGAAAATTCTTAAGGGGGAAGTTAATATGTGAGGGTGACATCTTAAAAACAGGAGACAGTCCAAGTACATTGCTGATCACTTCTATTGAGAGACAGTAGCCAAACCCACATTTTGTTAAACCTCATGAATTTATGGGAGAAAAAAAGCAGGCAATCCTTTTCCCACTCTTGACTTCTATGAGGAGAGATTTACCTTGAACGTTAGTCACCTCTTACACTGTTTCCCTCCCCTCACTTTTCTTCACAGAGAAGAGATAAGCCATACATACTACTTGTGTTTAATACTGCCAAAACATCTTAGAAACTGTGTGACACCAGAAAAATTTATTAACTTCCCCGTGCCTCTCATTTCTTATTTGTAGAATGTGGATATTAATACTTTCTACTTTATGAAGTTACTATAAGGATTAAATCAACTACTGTAAGTTGTTAGAAGAATACCTATTCTTACAAAGTGTTGTGTTTAAGTATTAACTATTATTTGTTCAATTTGTCTTCAATTTTCTGTAAATGGTACTTGTTCAAACATTTTATGGTTGCTCTGCTTCTTTGAAATGATGGAAATGGAAGAGACTATTTTTCCTCATTGCTTTTATGTATCATGTTCCTTAAATTATGTCTTAGTATAACATCCCTTTGTTCATGATCTGAATGAGACTAACCAACCTATAAATTATTCTGAACCATTTATGAGCAGGAAATTATGGGACTGTTGAAACCTCAACATAACTACTCTTCTCTTCATTACCAAATCTAAACTGTGTGAGATGAATATTTGGGAGAGGATTCCAGATGTGAGGTATAGGAGCTTATATGAAATAGATAACCAATAGAATGGTAGAGTAAATAGATTAGGGAAATCTAAAAGAGTTTCCAGGTAGCAATGAGGGCCTCTGTGAGGTTAGTGGTCACAGAGAATGGTCAAGAGGCTTAGAGGAGAAGCAGACTAAGTGAAATGTTTCATTTATTCAGGGTAGGCATTTTGACAGGCAAGTGTAATGGCCTCCATACCATCACTAGGAGGATGAAGAAGAGCCTGTAGACACTCTGGTAAGACTCACTAGTGTTCCTGGTAAGTGCTCCTAGTAAGAATCCCACAGCTTCCTTCCAAGCCTCCTAAATTAAATATTAGTAAAATTACTTAATATTGAAAAACAATTACATCGGGATCAAGTAGGGTTAACCTCAAGTTGTTATTATAAAATCTATTAGTATAATTCACTTCATCAACACATTTAAGGCTAAAATTAATATGACTGTACCAATAGATGATAAACATACATACAATACATTTTTGGAAATTCTAATAAAAATTATAATCAAATTTGTGCAGAAGAAAGTTGATTAAATACGATAAAGACTTTACCAAAATAAATTATTACCTCAGATAGAGATGTCAAAACCATTTCATTTAAATTCAGGAACTAAATGCCATTTATGAGAAACCCTCAGCCAACCTTCTCTCTAAGATCAAGAATAAGGAAGGCTGTTCACTATCACCACTCTTATTCAGTATAACATTGGAGGTCCTAGAGAGGACAATCAGGCAAGAGAAAGATATAAAAGGCATCCAAATAAGAAATGAAGAAGTCAAACTGTCACTATTTGAGAATGACATGATTCTCTATATAGAAAACCCTAAAGACTCCACAAGAATACTACTAGAAACAATAAGTTAATACAGTAAAGTTTCTGGATACAAAATCAATGTCCAAAAACCCATAGTGTTCCTAAACTCTAATAATGAAGTGCCAGAAAAAGAAGTGGAAAAAATAATTCCTTTTGCAACTGCAACAAAAAGAATAAAAAACCTAGGAATAAATTTAACGAAACATGTGAAGGACCTATATAATGAAAACTGCAAGACCTTATTAAAAGAAATCAAAGAAAATACAAAGAAATGGAAAGATATTTCATGTTCTTGGATTGGAAGAAGCAATATAGTTAAAATGACCATATTACATAAAGCATTGTACAGATTTAATGCAATCCACATCAAAATATCATTGGCACTTTTTAAAGAAATAGAACAAAAAAATCATCAGATTTGTATGGAAGCACACAAGACCCCGAATTGCCAAAGCCATCCTGAGAAAAAAGAATGAGGCTAGAGGCATCACTCTGCATGACTTCAAATTATACCACAAAGCAACAGTAATCAAAACGGCATGGTATTGGCAGAAAAGCAGACACACAGACCAGTGGAACAGAATTGAGAGTCCAGAAGTAAATCCATATTTATATAGGCAAATAATTTTCAACAAAAAAGCCAAAATCATACAGTGGAGAAAGGAAAGCCTCTTCAATAAATGATGCTGGGAAATTTGGAAGGTGACCTGTAAAAGAATGAAACTAGACTGTTGTCTATCGCCACACACCAAAATTAACTCAAAATGGATTAAGGACCTGAATATAAGACCAGAATCAATAAAATACAGAGAAGAAAACATAGGAACTAAACTGAAGGACCTTGGACTTAAAGAGGATTTTAAGAATTTGACCTCAAAAGCAAGGGAAGTAAAAGCTAAAATAAATGAATGGGACTGCATCAAATAAAAAGCTTCTGCCCAGCAAAAGAAATTGTCAATAAGGTAAAAAGAGAACCATCCAAATGGGAAAATATATCGTCAAGCAACACCTCCGATAAGGGCCTAATATTCAAAATATACAAACTCATACAACTCAATAAGTAGATGATTAAAGGGAGTCAAATATAGGGGAGTAAAGGAAGGGTGAAGTAGGTAAAGGTGATCAAATACGTGGTAGCTGAAGGACACTGGAGTTTGGACGGTAAATGCACAATAGAAGTCAAATTATAATGTACACCTGAAGATTATATAATTAATTGTACTAACCAATGTTACCCCAATAACTTTAATTTAAAAAAAATAAAAAATAAAAATAAATTCAGGAACTATACTGGGAGACCCGTCATTATCATTAGTATTCAATATTTCCTCAGATTTCCTAACTAGTGCATTCAATAAAATAAAACAATATTTATAAAAAATAAAAGTTAAGAAATAAGATTCATGGTAGAGTTGATATTTTCTATAGAGAAAACAAAAAAACACAAAAAATAAATCAATAGAATAAAGAAGATAATAAACTGCATATTTGTTAAACAAAAATCAATAACTTAATATTGTTTTAATTTGGAAATGAACATCTAGTGCAAGAAAAAAGAAAAATAATTTTGTATTCATTCATTTTAGCTACAAAAATTATGAAATTCATATTAATGAATTTAATATACAGACAGGATCTGCATGTATAAAATCTTATTGGAAGATAAAACATAATGAACCAATTAAAACCATGTCATATTCTTATACAGGAAACCTTAATAACATTAATATGTTAGTAGTTCCAAATTTAATGAGTAAATGTTAATACAATTCTAATGAAATCCCAATAGAGCTGAATTCTGGGAAGGAAAAGGGGGAGTTTGAGAGAAGTCGAAAAAAATATTTATGTGAAGAGTAATTGACTACTAATCATCAAGAAAGTTTTGAATTAAAAAAGAGGACAGAAACTCCCTTATCAGATGTCATAGCACATTATAAAGCCTCTGTACTAAACACACTATTGGCATTGAGATGGAAAAATAGTGAAACAAACTACTAGAGTCCAGAGATAAATTCTAGTGTATATGAGAATACAGTACATGAATATTGTTTGATAAATGCTACAATCAGCATTACCATCTGTTACGATCATCATGTTCATAATTATATGATCACTATTATCATTATCATCATCACACTCTCCCAATACATGGTTGCTGGCATTGAGTCAGCTCGCATCAATATTGTTGGAATGGAATTGATTCAAGAGTGATATGTCAATAATTAATTGCATTATATAAGAAAAATAAATCTAGAGAAATATAGAGGTTTTTGACTAGTTGTGATGTATTCGCAGTTAGTGAGGTAACATATGTGAAAGATTATTAAAGATGATAAAGTAGTTACGTGTTATTTTTGACATTAATATTATTTTATATCCTGCAAGGTCAGGATATGTATGTGTCATATGTAATGCAAATCACAATGTAGTACATATGACACATACATATTGGTAAATGTGTTAAATCGCTATTCTGTCTTTAGGAATAAACAGAAAAATCTACAGCCAAATTTTTCTGGGTAAAGGATCAGGAAAGGAGCCTTGTTACATTCTCAAGAAACTAATCATTTCTGGTAAACACCTATGTCTATTCTAGCTCCTATCTTGAGATATTTACATATTCTATTTACATATTTTACTTCAAAGAACATATAAGTTCACACAAGGAGAACAAATAGCCTGAATAATTTGCGTTGGTTTCATTATATACTACCTCATCTAAAAAGAATTTTCTTAGAGGTGAGATAAAAAAAAAGTGAAATCCGTTTTATTTCTGATGAATTATCCATTGTTGACTTCGTATAAACCCTGGGGTATTGTTTACAAGCTGTGTTCAGTTTTTTCTCCTGCTTTTAATGGTCCAAAAAGTTACAAAATTTTTATAGTCCAATTTACTTTGGATGTTATTTCATTCCTTCAGAAGTAAAGCTAACTTTAGATACACCATTTTGTGTTTTAATGGGTAGATTTCATTACAGTCATAAGGAGTAGGAAGTGAGGAAGAAGTTTACTAGCTGGTCTCTAAGTATTTTTAAGTTTGTAAATTTTATATGCACTTGCTTTGGCATTCTTTAGGGGTGTAACAAGAGCTTTAGATTTCTGTTTTGCTTCTACAGTGTGCAAAGTCCTAACAGATCAATCATTTTGAAGCTTGCATGTCATCCTATAATGGTAAAACCATGGTTGCCATTAAGAATGCCGTGTTCTTCACTTTTCAGTATAAAAGTGCTCTGTTTTTGTAGTTGAGAATGCAGATCATACCTGGGGAAAAACAAATCCAAATTTTTATTAATAACAATGACCTAGACATTAACTCTATGTTTTTAAAATCCTACATTATTCTTGTGTTCTACCCCTCTACTTCAGATTGGCTTTGGTCTTAAAGCAACAAGGATTGAAATATAAATGAGTGCCTCCTATGTGTCCAGTGTACAATTGCTTCCATATGTTGTTTCATTTAATGTGTACTAACTCCCTGTCTTTTAGGTATTACCACCCATTTACCTGTAATAAAACAGAGACAGAATCAAAGGATTTTACATAAAGGTTCACAAAAAATAATCTACAATTAAGTCTCTGTGTTTTTTTTCTTCATAAAAATAGGATTGCAGTCAGAGTTGCAACATCTAAAAAATGTAGTGCTCTTTTGACACTTTCTTCTTGAACATTAAGAATAAATAAATAAATAACTGTACATTCATGTGCTAAAGATACCCTTACTATAGGAGAATATTTTACATAATATGGGAAGTCATTGGCAGTGTCTCTGAAAATTCAGCTTAGAAAAAAAATTCAAATATAACAAAAATTTTAAAAATCTGTAAATTTTATTTTAATGTCGAGAAGAAAACAATTCTTTAAGCAAATATCTATTATTTTGTTGCTTTTGTTATTATCATCAGCATTATCATCCTCATCATTTCTATTATAGAAATCTTGGTTATTAAAATATTAGTTGCAAGTGACAAAACATAACTAAAATTTATTTCAACAACAACAAATATTATTTAGTTTATATAATTGAAAAGTTAAAGACTTAAAAAAAGTTTTTAAGTAAAGCCGAATCTAGAGATTTGAAGATTGTCAGAAAGGCCTTGAAATTTTCTCTCTATCAGTTCTATTTTCTTTGTTGGTTTCATTATATGTTTGATTGTCCATGTGGTAGCAAATGTATCCTCTGGAAACTCATAGTTTAATTGATCTTTAGTGCATTCGTTTCAGAAAAACACTTCTCACCATACATCTAGGTCAATCTCCACAATATGTTCTGAATGGACCTTCTTGAAGCATGTGTCAATCTCTTGGGTTCCTCAGATTAGGACATCCTAGATCCTGTGCCCACTTCTATGGAAAGTTATCAGAGCTGTTCCTAAAACTAAAAGAAAGGAAATAGAAGTTGGACTGAAAAAGCAATGTTCCAGAAAATTGTGAAAGATGTAATCCATTTGAGAAAAAATACATGAAGTATAAGATTTATTTTTATATGTAAATTTTAGAGTTAATAGGTATAAAACTAAATCCTCAAATCTTTTAATTTTCTCTTCCAAATACCTATACCATATTTTGTCTCCATGTGAAAATACATGTTAGATCTAACAATGAAGGATACAATGAGTAAATTTGGTGAACCATCTGTTGAGAAAGGAGGAGTTGGGAGACAAAGGTCTGTGTAATTAGTCACCACCAAATATATATGTTGGGTGGCCCATTATAGAAGATTGGATTCAGAATTGGAATGCACACACAGTTCCATTTCAGAAGTGTGCGAGGAAAGAAATGTGAATCTGGATAATCACATAAGGCTCTATGGCAGGGAGGTGAACTATTGGAAAATGCAATGGAGTTTAGTAAAATGGTATGAGTTTGGTGAAAGAACTTATGTGTCAAAGCAAGCTATATAGAGGATTTGATATCAAGAGAGATGGGAAGTCAAAGAATTCTCTCATCAAAAAGAGAACATAATCTTATGTAATATTTATAGTATGAGGTATTATTAGGAGTGCAATGCTGAAATGTCATTGTTAAAGTAAGTTTTTTTATCATTAAAATAAACACATAAAAGAGATTCTTAAAGACAAAGATGATAAGGTTCATTGTCCAATATTGTCTTCTTTTTTTCTTAGGACTTATATAAAGATACAATTAATCTTTCAGCATCCTCAAAAACTATTTATGCTTCCTAAAAGTAGAATCCTATTTTTCCTAAGTAGCATATTTTTTTCAAGAGTTTTTATGGCTTCAGAAAAACTGATAATACCAATCACTCAAAAATAGATTACTTCACTAATGCATAAAAATGGATAAGCAATTTTCTATATAATAGAGATGCCTTCTTAAAAATTTGGATTTTGAGACAAATCTGAATTCTCTGAAGAATGACTAAGCCCTCACTTATTTACAGTTCTACAGATTAATTTTGTGGCATGTGTGGCATGTATGTAATTAAAATGCAAAAAATTAGCCACAAAACTTGAATTTTTAGCACATTGCCTAGCATATGTGCCTTGTTTTTCTTGTTCAGGAATAAGTGCCAGAATTCTGATAATATAATTTTTTCAAATATTTCAACATATGATTTTAATGAGAAAGCCCATGGACCTGGCAAAACTAAACCCTTATCTCAAATAATGGAACTATTAATATTCAGTTCTTAAATTCAGGGTTTTTTTTTTTTTTTGGTCTGTTAAAGAGATTGGCATTTTTTTACACCATTTTAATGATGAAAAAAATCTTTAACTTAACTTTTAATTGGTCTCAGATCAACAGCTTTGTAATTTATAAAGCCCTCTACCTGCAAACGAAAAATAATAATGGTTTACATCCCGAAATAAAGACACAACGACATGTCTTAAACTAACAATTGTCCTACTTATCTAAAGTTATCAACCCTTCATTCAACAAAAAATGTATCTAAAAATTACTATGTTCGCAGCACAAATACCTACACATATTATTTCAATATACCAGACAAAGGGAAATTGCCAGGCAGATTTAAAAAGGAAGATACTCAGGCTAACTTACTTTACTCTCCCTTATCTTCCAGACAGAAGACATCTTTACAACAGACAAGTTCTTCTCAAATATCTTAATTTCCTTATCCAAAGGTGGGATCATTGGTGAAGCTCTGAATTCTTTTTAACCCAGAGAATTTTGATATCTTTCAATATGAAGCAAATCAAATATGTATGATTATTTGTTTGAGTTGTAAATTTTTACCTTTCATCAGTTGGCTATAATGTGTGCATGCTGACACAAATAGATAATTCAATAATTGTGTCCAAGATAATAGGAGTATCTGGTCCTCTGAGAACATTTATTGTGCCACATATACAAGTATTATCTGTGATAAGAAGCTAAGATCCTACAAAATAAAAATCAAAAAACAGAATGGAATTCCCAAAGAGAAATGTTAAAAGCACTTTCTTTCTGCCTTTTTTGACACCCATCCTAAGAGTCGTTTTGGTGACAGGAGGAAGATGAAATAAGATGATATAGCAGATACCTTCTCTGCAGACAAGCCCAGCCTATATAAGAAGAAAAAAAAGGCCTACCTCTAAGGTGGGCTTAGGGTATGTAATTTTCTGTCCCCAAGATGCCAGTAACTATTCAGATATCTATCTTTTCCTCATTAACTCAGAACCATACTAGCCTCATAATTCTAAATGTGAATGACCTCTTGGAAATAATATCACCTAACAACTTCTACACATAATAGAATTATGTGTAGAAGTTGTTATGAAGTAAATGACTCTTTGGAGATTAGGAAGGCTCATTAAAAACGTACCATATTGTATGCTGCTGAGAAGTTTACCAAGAAGAAACAGTGAGGAGGCATATTTTGAGTTCAAAGATCTCATCTGCTAAATGTATAAGCTTATAATAAAGCCAAATTAAAAGATGATAAGTTTCAAGATAAAAAAAAATCATCCACGTTTTCTCTAATGAATGCAAACAGTAATCTCAATTTGCATCAACTTTTTTGACAAAAAGCCAAAGGAAACAGAAGAGTTCAGATAGCTTCATACAATATATTACAATTATTAAAAAAACAAATTTCAGGAGAAAAGTGGGATGATTTGATTGTCGAGTGTAGCTTTGGAGTCTCAGAAAGGAAGACCCAGTTTTTCAGGGTTTCTTCATAAAGTCCATTGGAAACATGAAATCCTTTTTCAGACTTATTTACTGAGTAACTGTGTTCAGGAATCTCAGGTAACCTTTCTCTAGAAATTAAGACCCTCTTGTTTTCCATGCTTTCCTTCAGCCTTGGACTTCATTTGCTTGACCTCATTTACACAATGCTTACAGCTGTGTCTAGGCCCCTGCTCCCAGTCACCTACCTACCTGACACACACTGCTACTTTTTACTTACCTACTACCTGTTGAGAGTTTTTCTATTTTACTGCTTTACCTTTGCATTTCTCCTGCTATAAAACTAAACTTTAGGACTCAGTTTTTTCTATGGGTCACTGTTTAACTCAGACAATAATCTAGAAAAAGTTAACCTATGTAATTCAGTTATTATCCTCCATGTAATAAAACTAATGGCTGCTTGTAGATAACATTCTTCTTCTGTAAAAGCAACTACTTTTCAACCTTATTACAGATTATTAAAATGATTAAAATGTGACATTACAGGGACCTATTAGCTCCATAATGACCATAATAGCTCAAACCATCCACAGAAATTCAAAACATATAAGACTATAAATTTCTACAAGAATCTCGAGTTTATTTATCTCACGTTTCCTCCACTGTGATTCTCACTTCCTTCATGGTAGGAGAATGTGTAATTATAAATCAGTGTTGTTTGCAGCATCAAAGCAAGATTACACAGGGCAGGGGGTGAGGTGGGGGGGCGGGAGAATCAAGTCCCTGCTCTTTTGGAGCCAACAAAGACAATAGCATCAATCTGACCCTTTTATAACCTTGTTCTCAATGCCTCACTTTGCTCCTCTCTCATGAAGAGTGTGCGCAGATCCACCTATCATGTTTTTGTTCGATTAAGTGGCATATGTTTGCAGAACATCTTGTTTTCCTCTTATTCATATTTTGACTTGGCATTTATAGCAGTTGGGTGGAAAAAAAAAAGACACAGTCTGATTTGCCTGCAACAGACAGTCTAATTAAATTGGAGGGGAGGGACAGATGCACAAGACTGCTGAACTGCTCATAATACAAAACATGGCAGCTTCAGTTTGGAAAAATCTGGCATGATGGTGCCAACAATTTCTGCTTGCTGAACTAGCTGAAGTATGTAATTTTGTTAAGTTCTGTTATTTTAATTCCAATTTCATATATATAGCTGATGCATTTGAAAAGAGCTTAGGAAGTCATTATTTAGGCTGTGATAAAGAACAATATACACATGATTCATAAATCTGTAACTTTTTGGCTCAGATTTTTCAATTTTAAAAGTGTCATTTTAAAAAAATAAACATATATACATACATAAGTTTTTTTCAATTTTTTGAAAATTTTTCTATGTGATTCAAATCAACATCAGTTTTATAATACTTAAAAACCGCATGCAATCAAGAGTCCAATTGCTGTTTGTAATATTGAAAATCTGAAGCAAACTTTTATGAACATAAACTCTTATGAGCAGAAGTATAAGTTGCTTGTATCTCTAGTGGTGAGTTCTCTTTGTCAAGCTGTTTTACAATCTGTATTCAAGTATAACATCTTTCTTTTAAATTACTATGGGCATTCATGTTGTTATTGGGGGATAGAATGCTAATTTCACATCAACATTTGTCTATTTCATCCCATACTACCTCAAAAATTACAAAAACTACAACCATCACCACCTTTCAATGTGAAAATATGTTTACATATTAGTAGATAATACATGTTTCATTTAAAAATTCACTTTTTCAGAATAATTTTCAAGATTCACGCCCCCATTTGAATGTAAAAAGTTTCAAGAGACAATTGTTATAAATTTATCATTTAAAAAACTTTATAGAAATGCTGACAACACAAAGAACCCTAATTGAAATAAATTTCTGAAAAGTACCAAGACCTTCATAAAAGATATTTTTCTTAACAAAATTAAGCAATGACCAACAATAACAACAACCAAAGGTATGAAAATGTGTTCTATTATCAAGAGAGGAAATAGTCAATGAAAGCAAACGCAAAGATGGCTCAGATGAGCTTTATATTAAAATGGTAAAAGTCCAAAAAAATTTAATGGAAAAAGCGTATGACGTGCATTAATACATAAAAAAATTGAGAGGTATGCAGAAGCTATATAAATCTTGTATGATATATATATCTCAATAACATGTGAAAGTAAATGCTTATAATACTTTAATGTGGTAACAAGCAACATACACTATATTCTCAATTAATAAAAGTTGAGGTACATTGTCATAATTTATCTTTAACTCTTACTCAAAAGGAATACTTTAAAAAATGAACAATGTGACACCTGGTTAATGATAACAGATTTAACATAGCAGTAACCTTCACTCCTTCTTGAGGTATTGCTAAAAAACATACGTTTTAAAAAGAATATTAAACTAAAGAACAAAGAGAGCAAACTTGCTAGAAGCTAAAACCAGATGAAAAAGTAGTAATTGCTTAAACTGATCTAAGTTCTATCTCAGAAGGAGGAATCCTAATGCAACAATGAAACCGGAGAATCTCTCAGATGATCCACTGCAGACCAAAAAACCAATGATTCAGGAGTTGGCAGTATCAGGTCTTTATGGAAGTTGGAGTAAAGATGGTAGAATGAAATCAGAAAAAGTCAGTTGAAAGTCTGTTTAAACCCCGAGATCACAGTTTAAACACCCTCTTCCTCTGCATATCTAAGGATCTACTACTTTATACACACACACACACACACACACACACACACACACACACACACACCAACTCACCAACTAGGTAGATAATTGGTGATTTAAAAAGCGAGGACAAATTAAATATTTCTGACTTGTGTTAAAAACCAGAGTATTATACTAAAAATAAGAAAATTTAGGTGAAATTTAGCCACTAAATATATTATCACACCAGGGTCTGAAACTGAAAGCCATAATTAATGTCCTTCTAGCCACTTGAAAAAGTTTTCCTAGGAGTCTGGCCCACCCAGGAGAAAAGTCCTGAAGGTAATCACATCAAGGAATTTTCTAATAAACAGCGCTGTTAGATTACCCTGTAAGGAAACTCATAGTATTTACCATATATATAGATCGACCAGTTTTTAGTACTCTTCTTTTAACTAGGAGTCCATAATCAAAATGAGCAGACTTCTAGGCACCTCTCTATTTTGAAAGACAAGAGCCAAGGCAAACAAAAACAAGTAACGGAGAAAAGAGATTATAAAGAGAAAAGAAAATCACACACACACACACACACACACACACACACTCACACAAACTTAGATACATATTTTTAGAAAAAAATAGGAGAAATAAGAATATACTGAAAAAAGGGCATTCCAAGAAGGGAGAAATGAGTCACTTGAAAATAAATGTATATTAGGAAAAAAAAAAATCTCAGTAGAATAAATTGAAGATAAAGTTGAGAAAATCTCCCAGAAACTAAAACAATTAGATAAAAACAGAAAAGATAAGAAAATAATTAGAGGACCAAGCTAAGGTCCTTAACACCTAAGAACAGGTATTTCAAAAAGAAACTACATAAAAATGGAGAGGAAGAAAAAAAAGGGCGAAACAATTCAAGAAAATGTTCCAGAGCTAAGCAGCAAAAGACGCCACATCGAAATATTCACCTGGTATGCAGTGCAGTAGATAGAAACAGTCCCACCCAACAGGATCTCCTCATATGGCCACTCAGGTTGCAAAATGCACCATGTTAGGGGCGACATTGTAAATGACTCTGTGGATGGACCTCTTTTTACATGTGTTTTCTGTAATGGTGCCCTGGATTTTTTCAGTGCAGTGGCCTTTCTTAGCAAGCTACCCCATTGTAAAATTTTAGAAAACAGGAAACGTTACTAATAGAATAAATGGTTGCTTCCAAGAAGCGAGAAGCGGACAGTGAGATTGTGGCACTATTGCTACGGAAGGAGGCCTGTGGAACTATTTCTCTCCTTAAATTGTGCACAGAAAATTTAAAAACCTGCATTACAGACAGTAAGTGGGGTCTTCTAATCAGTCATTTGTTGTACACTAGTATAGTATGTGGTTTCTGTATATATGTTCACAGACTTCTGCCTTTGTTCCTGATAAGCACTTGTGTATTCTGCTGAATATTGTCAACTGGCTTGTCAGTCAATTTGCCTAATTCAATCCCTGGAATTAATTAAACACTGTACTCTGAATGCACATGAATCTTTGTGCCCTCTTTGACACTGGACTATCAGGAACCATAATTATGTTACTTAAAACTAATTTCTAGTATCACATTTACCTAAAACTTTATAGTTCTTTGAACCCTGGAATTTAGACTATGGCAGTTTAATTTTGTGGGTAAAAATTTTGAAGCAGTTTAGAAACTTTACCTGGACTGCCTGCATTCGAGCTTTGGCTCCAGAATGTACTACCTCTATGACATTAGGCAGTTGCTCAACAAAGCTGAACCTCAACATATTGGTTTATAAAGTAGAATTGATAGTACTACTTACCTCAAAGGATTAAATCTTAAATAAGTAATCCACGTAATGCATTTATTTCATACTTGGCATTTAGTAAGTTCAAAAGAGGTGTTAGTTGTTCTTCTCATCTTCTCATCTTCAGACTTAAAGGTCTATCACTCCCTCTAAACAGTTTGGCATCTTCACTAGCCTGGGACATGTAGTTTCCAGAACTGCCAAATGCCCAGCAACTTGGAGCTTTGGGGCTTTTATGTGAATGACACTAAAGGGCTATCTGTGGCTTTCCACACATCTTAAAAACAAGTATGCAAATCATATTTTTAACGGGCAGCTTGAATTACATATGAGAAAATGATTCCAACACTCACAAGCACCTTCTGTAAAAATAACCAAAAGACAAGACTATGATAAAATATAATGAAAGAAAAAATAGCATTTCAAAGGTATGACTTTAACTGAAAAGAAGGTAAATATATAAAGAAAGTGAGAATAAAGAGTCTGTACCAATCTGGAAAAGAGAATGAAAATAAATGTAAGATTTTAAAAATAATGGGTTTTTTTTTAGCTGTAAGTCAACATAAAACTACATAGATAATTAAAACATTCACTAGTAATCGAAGATATGACTGCAATTTGATTGCACCTGCATCCTCAGAGTCCTGTAAGTTCCCCCCAAATTCTAAAATATCTGTGTACTTTGGTTCTAATTTGTTTAGCATTGCTTTATTTAAAATTATACACTGAGAACAAGCTATGATCAATTTATATAAAGGAATCTAAGAATCTAATAAACACAATTTGAACTTGTGTCAAGGTGTCTCAAAGGATATTTTTACACAAGATACAGTTCCAATTCTGGATGATAGGTCAGTAAAAGATGCATTGCATTATTCATTTTAAACCTGAATCACAGCTCGTTGGCTTAATTTTTAAACACTGTGCTATTACATAATAATGAAAGTTTTTATTTGGTGAAATCATGTATACTTTCTTTTTTCCCCCACTCATGGATTGGAATCCAAAAATCAGACTGAGACAAATGAAAAGGGTACTTAGACTGCCATCTAGTACACATTTTTCTGTATAGCATAATTTCCAAAACTGAATAACATCTCTAGCATTGGACCAAATTATATATGCTTAAGTACAATTTTTTTAAGATATTAAAAATTTTATATGAGATGCCCTTTTCATTCTTTGACCTAAATTCTTCTCCTAAATATTAATTTATGCTTCAGTCTGAATATCAATTTGTAAACACTTCATTCCCTTTGCCCAGATACAAAATTTTAATCTATAAGGTATTTTTCTTCAAAGGCCTCATTTTAAATATTCTTACTAACCCGTTAAGTTTCTTTCTCTAGAAAGAATACAAGGATTTGAGCCATGAGTCTCTCAGGATTTTATATGCTTTTATAAAAGTACTTACCTTTTCAAGAAAAAGGCATTATTTTATTGACACAAAAATAGTTATGTTGATAATTAAAATTAAGTGGAAATATTTTCATTAACAGCTTTCATAAACTACATTCTGATATCTATTTGTAAACCTCCTGCCACTAATTACATAGCTCCATGTCTATTCTAGCTTCAGTACAGGAAGGGTACAGAAACCATTAGAAGCTGGAAGATACAGAGGGCACCCAAATACTGTGTCTGAAATGAGCCAGGATAAAGCAATATCTCAAGGCTTACCCTAAACACTTTTAAGATTGACATTAAAACTTAAGCAGGAAATGTTCTAGCTTGGCTTTAGTTAAGAATAGGCTAGAATCTCAAGGACATTTGAGAATAAAACAGAAACCCCAAGCCTTTCACACATTCTTGGAGCTCTGGCAGAAAACATAGAAATGTTCAACTTTGCTCCAGGACAAAAAACTTGGCGGAACTCTGGACAGGCAATCTTGGTTATCCAATTTAATTTAATTCAATTTAATCTTACACATTTTTATTGAGCTACCAATATGGAGATACAAGAACAAATAAATCATGGTATGTCTCATGAGCAGCTTACCATATTATAATAATACAAATTTCAGGATTTAGAAAACGTTCAAAAGGATATATTGTGATATAGTGAAAAACCTAACCTTTCAGATTTTCTATTGGAGAGTGGATAATTACCTGTCAGTTACACAGCTGAAAATATTTCTATATTGGGAAAAAAGTTAGATATCTTAGATGCCATTGTAATGCATAATTCACTGACTTTGTTATAAATAGGACCATATCAATATAAAGAAACTAGAACAATGTATTTCATTAAGAGATACAATAGTTTTACTCAATGGCGAAGTTTTAAATAGTCAAGTACCTTAAAATATTAATGAATCAGAAAATGAACTTAAATTTTTTAGTAATCTCTGCATTGTAGAAAAGCAGTGTCGAAATAAATGCCTAAATTGTGACATATAATTGTATGAAAACTTAAGAATATTTAACCATTTATCCATTTTGTCCCTCAATATGCTAAATTTCTTTTTAATAATTTTTATCTGGTCTTAGAATATTTAATTTGGAAAGACAAGTTCAAGATAACAATTTTATGCTACGCTGCCAAAATGATTTTAAACAAAATCAATTCATTTCTGCAGCACCATCATCAACAACTTTCAGTCACATCTAACTTCATGACTTAATGTAATTTAAACAGTCTCTTTGGATTTGAATCCCAAAAAGAAACAAAACCAATTATTTATACATATTTCAAAATGTAGAAAATTCAGTTAAAGCTGGATTCAAATAAATCAATGTTTTAAATGTGTTTATTAGCACAAAAAAAAAGAAAATAAACAAAGCACTCAACTCAATAAATATGAATTGAATCGACTCATGTTATTCACTTCCTCTATAATTTAAATTTTAATTCAATTTAGTTTTCTTGTTTTCATGTTAGAATCTCTCTTAAATTGATGTAAACACAATATACCCTATACTTTCTTTATTTTCATTTTATCTCCTTCATGAAGTCCTCTTTCTAGGTAGATATCTCTTAATAGTCACTAGACCATTCATGTCAGGTCTCTTTGGCCAATATTTCCAGTAGTCTGCTGTCGTTTGCTTGGGATTCCATATCAAAGTACCTAAACTGAGTAGATTAAACAACAGACATGCTTTGTTTTATCTTTTTTTCCACACAGTTCTGGAGACTGTAAGTATAAGATCAAACTGTCAGTATGGTTGGTTTCTTCTGAGGCCTTTCTCCTTGCTTTATAGATATAAGTCATTCTGATGTCTTCACATGGTCTTCCATGTGTGTGTCCATCCTAATTTCCTCTTTTTATTAAGATCTCAGTCATGTTGGATTAAGGCCTACCGTGTGACCTCATTTGAATTAACCTCTGTTAACTCTTTAAAGTCCCTATTTCCAAACACAGTCACATTTTAAAGTACTAGGGGCTAGGACATCAATAGATGAATTTCAGGAGGATACAATTAAGCCTATAACATGGACTTAGCATAATTCTATTTATTTAGTCATCTCATGTTCGAGGTTTTACAAAACATCAACGTTTTTCTCTCTTCTCAATTCATATTACTTATTTTGAATTTTTCATATTATTCAACATTCTTGAAATTATTTCTCATTCAAGTATATGGTAAATCTCTTGAGAGCAAATGTTTAACTTCTTTTCTGTATCCAATAGTGCAACACATTGTGCTTTATGGAAAGCAAATGTTTAATAAATATTATTGCTTGGATTTCCTGTGACTTCTACTATTTTAACATTTTCTGTGCTCTTTTTTACTGTCCAGTAATCCAGGATCTTTAGAGAAATGTTCACTCTAAGAGATAAATGAATATGAGTTGTCAGTTTATAAAAGAAAGGAGTTTTCTGAAAATTGCTAGTAATTTTTTATGTTTTTTAAATATATACCTTCTCATTTCATACTTTCGTAAGGTTATTCAGTCATATATAAAGTAATTGCTCCCCTCACTAAAACTCTATACCTCAAGTCAAATCTATGGCCAAATATGAAACATGAAACAATTCATGGGTACACATGTGAAACAACTTACCCTTCTTACTAATTTACATACCTTATAATTAAGCTTGAGTTTGTGTGAACTATACATTCCACAGCAAATGGATATTCAGTATCATTTATTATTATATCCTTCAAAAAAAAGAGAGAGAGAAAGAGAGTGTTATGAGGACTGTAAATCACTCCCTATCCACTCAGCACTGTAATCCAAGAAAGAGAGCAATCAAGTTCAACCATTTAACAAAAAATTTCAATGTGTAGCCTATTTACATGCTCTCCTTAGATTCTAAAGTTCCCTGTCCTGTGAATTCCTTGAATTTTGACAACTTCATGGGTACATTAAAAGAAAAAGAATTAATAAAATTTTAATTTTTGAAATTTATCCAACACTTACATTTTGTTTAGCAAAGAAATTATTCAGATACCTGGTCATCCAATATAAGTTCGCTGTGTTTTAATCTTATGCTATTGCATGTATTAATGATAAGTAATTTAGAGGCAGAAGAAGTAATGTTAAAATTCAGTATTTTTAAGATTCTTGAAACTGATTGTGAACTTAGTATCTTTTATCTTTTAAATCCAGAAAAAAAATCAAAATTAGAAATTGAGTTGCATTAATTCTTAGAGATTGAGAAATATCATCATAACTAATTTAGTTTCACTAATTTCCAAATTAGTATTATCCAAATTATAGAACATTTATGTTGAGTGGCTAGTGAAATATACATGCTTTCATTTTTATTGGGCTATCTATGCAATAATTGATTGAGTTTATTATAGCCATGAATGTTTGGTTCATCTCATTACATAAATATCATCATAAAATAATCCTAAAATAATGGGACTTTGAGCAAGTAAATACTAATGTTTGTGTAAAAAAGGTATCTCAAACTTGCAATTGGATTTTGTCTTAAATGTATTTCCTTTAGCTTAAATAACTAAGATAAGAGAAATATTAGAGGATGGTATATATTATTTTAAGATTTCACATAAAATTTCATGTTTGTGGCTCTTTTTTGAAAATATAATTATGTTACAAAGGTCAACTTGCCTACAAGGTGACAGTCAGGTGGAAGTGAATAGTCACTGTCCTACTTAGCTATGTAGGCATTTATATTTACCACACTTTATATCACAGGAGAAAGAAAGATTCAGAATTTGACTGGGTTTGGATCACGTTCTTGGGGGAGCTGAGAATGTTGTAAGACTCATCAAGATTGAAGAGAAAAAAAAAATACCCACATTTATGGTCAAAGTACTGGAACTTATTTTTCAAGAAAACAAACAATTAGTAGGAAATAGAATGTGTTTCTATATAGCTTTGTAATAGTAATTATAAGGTCACTTAAGTGTGTTATGACATCAAAAATATACAGAATACTATAGCATTAGGTATATTTTATTGATATATACCTATATTTATTTATTGATATATATTTATTGATATACATTGATATTAGGTATAATTTCTAAACCTTGGAAATTAGCGGTCCATGTGGTTAACACAAAGCAACTTATTACTGAGTAGAATATTAATTTAACTAGGAAAAAAATAATTTCTTTAAAAATTTATATATAGTAAATACAGTATAAAAGGCTTACACAGTTCCTAAAAATACTGCTATTCTTTTCCTAAGGTGCTAATGTAAGTTGCTTATATAATGGTTCTATATAAGTTTCATAAGAGATGAATAGTAAACTATATTTTATGTTGTGCTTAGAGTATGATAATCAAATCTGTTGTATTATCAAGTCCTGTGGACAACATTATGAGTCAAGTTGAAAGTCAAGATTTGAATTTTCTTTAGCCTTCAAGTGAAAATCCATCTAGTATTGTCAATAAGATAAGGTTTGGAAATTCTCATGATATTTTTGTTTATTCATTTATAAAACTTAAACAGAATTATTATTCTGTGACTAAATATTTAAAGTGTATAGTTAAGATTAAATGTATAAGAAACTAAAAACTTAAAAACAATTTATAAAAGTAATTAAATAGAAATGCTCTCATTGTATGGTTAGTATAGAATAAAACAGAAAACTTTACTATTTAAACAAATTAATAATTTGAAGATCACATTCTTAACAATCTGATTAAAATACACTAAAATAACAGATGAATTCAGAGAGGAGAAGAAAAGTCTTTTAATCTGTGCTTTAATTTTAAGGAACCAAATGAAAGAAAAGAGGGGGATAGGAAAGGAAATAGGGAGGAAGGGAGAAATTATAAGACATAGAATCATACTATTAAAATTAAAGTCATCACACTAGGCCATCTACTCAGTTAATGAAAGAATGCTTCCTGGAAAATGCTAAAGCCATTCCTAACATGGAAGAAATATAATTGTTATATAGATTAATAAACTAGCAAATGACTTTAAGCTAAAATCTGCATTTCTTCTATTTCTTACAGGTCAACCTTATTTTAACACTTGCATCTGCAAAATTAGCCATTTTTTCAATTTTCCCTTTATAGTATAAACATGACTTCAAAAAATTGTACTAAGCCTGCTCTATTTTTTGTTGGAGTCAGAAAACCATGTTTGAAGAGTTGCCTGGTGCCTCTCCAGAACACTTTGTCTTCTGAAAATGTTAGTCTTTAACTCTACGTAGCCCTGTTAATAGGAGTCATTGCGATTGAGTTTCCAAATTATTCAGCTATTTTTCTTTTGTTTTTTGATTTGTGTTTTGTCTGCCTCTTCTCCAATTCTGCATAGATTAATTCCATTATTCCCTTCAGAGAGAATATAGTAAAAAGTTTTCAAGCTCTGAAGTTAGTGAGACCTGGGGTTAATCAAAGTTCAGTTAGATCATACTAACCTGTTAATTCATGGACCACCTTTTTGTGTTTGCTAGAAAAGTAATATGAACAAAATATTTACAACTCACTTTCTAAGGTTAAATTAAGATATCATTGTTACTCAAAGGGTCAAATATGTGGTGATGAAAGGAAATCTAACCAATCTAACTATGGGTGGTGAACACACAATGTACTATATGTATGACATACTGTTGAACTGTGCTCTTGAAACTTACTGAATTTTGTTATCAATGCCACCCCAATAATTTTTATTAAAAACATACTAAAAATTTTTTTTTCAAGTACACCTAATTATCGGTTCTTTCCCTATTGTACATCTTTGTACATCTCATTCAAACAACCAATTTTCTTTTTTTTGAAATGGTCATAAGTGCAGCAATTCAGTAATTCAGTAAGTTATGGGAGGATAGTATTGTCTTTTAGAAAGTTTTAACTGATGTAATTTTTTTCAAGACTACTTGCCAAACATGTTGAACTTTTTGAGAAGAAAAATATTACCTTGCTACTTGACTATTTACCCAGGAGACATAATTTGTGGCTTGAAATCTCTAGAAATTTTGAATATATATTTGCAGTTACATTTTCCTGTGGAAATGATAGTAGACTGAATTATCGTTCCCAATATTTCCAACCCACTCCCATCCATAATAATATGATAATATCTGCCCAATGTCATAAGACTTGTCAATGAAAAATATAGAAAGACTATATATCCCTGCCTCATTATTTGAAGCTCGATCATATGATATACACTTGACAATGGGATATGTAAGTAGATATGCTATTAATTATGTTAAGCAGAAGCTTTAAAATTATTCTAGAGTCTGATTCAGCCTCTCTTGTGTTACTTTCCTATGCTACGGGAATAGCATGATTAGAATAGCGTAATAATACCCAGAAAAAGGTAGATCCTTCAGCCTGGGTTCTGAAATGCAAAGGCATGTTGGTTCAGACTTGCTACTGGTCACCAGCCTAGAACACAATCAGAGTAACCGTACTTTACAACACTTGAGCAAGAAATAAATGTTTTGTAAATTCTTAAAACCTGAGAGTTGTTCGTTGCGTAGAAAACTCTAGCAAAAGTTGATTAATGTACTGCTCAATAATTTAGATCATATTTTCAAAAGAGGTTTTTTATCCATAAAAAAAAGTTACTGTTATATAATATACCATGACAAACTGTTGTGAATATTTGGCAATTCTCTGTTGTGTTTCTTAATGATACACTGTCAAACTAGGCAATTTAGCCTGCAGGTTAATCCTGGAAAAAGATATTCATGTTAACCCATGGACATCATTTACGTTATTCACATAATACAGAAAAGTAAATTACTCCAGTCTTTTAGCCTCTAACTTATTCATCTAAGTCTCATTCATTCCTTGCTGAAATATTTTTTACATTCCTGGATTTCTAATTAACAAAGATTAAGAATTAAAAAACTGTTACTATAAAAATTACATTCCAATCTTTTCTAAACATTTTAAAATATGAATTGCCATTTAAATATTTGAAGAATACATCGGTTTTATTTTTTCATCAATGTATTACTGAAAGATATCACGTATGCCACTTATTTGTTATTTAATCATTCAGTGTCCAGATTTCTGAATTTCCTGGACTCATAATTTGTATAAGGTATGGAGATCCCTAGAGCAAACCTCTACCTGAATGACAGGTTGTAGAAGAGCTCACTGAGGTTCTGAGAGGTTAAATTATTTGACTAGGATCATACAGCATGTGAATAGCAGAATTGAAACTTTAACCTAGACTTTTGATTCTCAATTTACTCATTGTTACTAAAATTTACTGTGATTTAGGAATATGAATAAGTAGCCTCTAGACTGATGGTTTATATGAGCCTTGATAGACAAAATTTGTGAACATCCAGGACTTTGTCATTCTTGATAGGACCATACAAAAATTTAAGATTAGTATTGTCTGAGGGCTTGAAAGGCAAAACTATTTAAAGTACTAAGACGTTTGTTTCTCCATAACTTACTTTTAAGTAATTATTAAGAATTCTGGCGTGCTTTAATTAGCTTCTGGGTATGCATTTAGTGATCATAAGCATAAGTATATGACTCAAAAGTATAATTTACATGTCCTAAACTCAAACATATGCAAAGAAAATTCCTACAAATCTATTTTAGAAATCAATCACCACTTATATCTACCTTTGAACATAGTTTATTCATTAAACAATACATAGTTCAGTCAAGTAAATTTAATGGTTTTCAACTACCTAATCTATACCAGGAACTCTATTATATATGAGAGATACCAAGATGATTATAGTATGCATTTGTTTGCAAAGTGTTCACATTCAAAAATAGATATCCATCAATTTGGAACATAATGTGGCCTTTTACTCTGAAATCATATAATGTAAATTTTTAATTTATATAAAAGTAGTCATGAAGACTATAAAACACCTCCTTCCCTTCATAAAACACAAATCTACGACCACTGATTCTGGTTAATTTAACATTTCTCTTATTGAATACTAATTCAGAAAGCAGTGAAGGTGTGGCATTAGTTGCCAAAGGTTGCATCTTTATGTGGCTCTGAAAAGTTGACGTGATTTTCATGCAAAATATACTTAAATGTTATATTAGCATTTCCTAAATGTCTGCCCTGTTCATCTGTGTCGATAAGCATTCAAATATGTCCATTAAGACATTTTATATTATTTTCTCAAGTGTGAGTTAATTTTAAATTAACAGGCAAATATTTTGAATGAATGGAAGTTAAATATGTGACTTTTTACCTAATTTACTCTGGGTGGTATTAATCCCTAGCTAGTAATTGCTTTAGAAACTGTAAAGATGAAGAAGCTTCATCTTTATAGTTCCTTCCTACCACACATGCTGGCACGGTGATGCCAAGCTTAAGCCGTCATCTTCCAAGAGAGGAGGAGCTGAAATATCGATGAAATATTCTGTTCCCTTTGTGTAAAGTATGTCTTATTTTTCTCATAGGACTCCCTAAAATGAAGGCAGACAGTGGGATTGAAGCAATTCATGGCTGCAGGTTTTAAAAAATGATAAAAGACACATTTCAGAATGCCAGATCTGTGATTCATGCCTGTTACTCCTTTTAAGACATGGACCACAATTCACCTTTTAAAGAAACCTTTTTTTCTATCCCCATCTGTGAATAAGGTGACTTTATAGTTTATTGTCTATCTGGAACACTGTTGAGAGTGAAATGGGGCTATAAATAATAGGGTTGCGACAACAGGCATAAACTGAACTATCTCTGTTAAACTGGGATGGATGGCTACCCTATCTGTGAAGGGAGCAATATTCCCTCAAGATTATAATAGTATTTACTGCGGGCTTTACTTATTTGACATTCAGCATATGCCACTGAGTGTTGCTTATATTTTATGTGCATGTTCTGTGGCCTTGACTTAGTTTTTAATACCCTTTGAGAAGCAGAGAAGATGGTTTTTACTTTTGTTTCACCAGGTCCTAACACAAATCCTGCACATAGCACACACTCACTAGAAGAGTTTAAGGCAGTGACTGAACAGAGTTAATGCTTAAGTGGTTGTTGAACTAATATGTATTAGGGTTCTCCAGAGACACAGAGTCAACGGGTTGCCATATATAGGTACAGAAATAAAGTTTTTACATATATAAAGAGATTTATTATAAGAGATTAGCTCACATAATTATGAAGTTTGAGAAGTCCCAAGATCTGTAGTTGGTAAACTAAAGATCCGGGAGAGGCAATGTGTGGTTTCAGTCTGAGTCTGAAAGCCTGAGAACCAGGAAGGCTAAGGTATAAGTCCCAATCTGAAAGCCAGAAGGCTCAAGATCCAAGACTAGCCAATTTTTCAATTCAAATTCAAAGGCAGAAAAAGACTGATGTCTCAGCTCCGTCAGTTAGTAATATCTTTCTACTCCCGTGAAGGTCAGCTTTTTTGTTTCATTCTGGCCTTCAACAAATTGAATAGGTCCACTAACATTAAAGAGGGCAGTCTGCTTCACTCAGTCTACTGATTAAAATGTTATTCTCATCCACGAAAACCATTATCAGCACACCCAGAATAATGTTTGGCCAAATATCTGGGCACCCTATGGCCCAGTCAACTTGACACATAAAATTAACCATGACAAAATGTATTACATGATATTTGCAATGACAGTAACTTCCGTTAATATTATCATATTATTGCCTGCACGATTTGATTTTACCTGAATGTATAACAGGTTATTTCTACTGCAGATGATAATCTTTACTGCTTCCACTGGATTTCCCCAAAGTGCGTAGATCATACATATTAATACTATTAATGATAACAACTTAGGAACTGTGAAGACACAAAGGTGCATATGGCACAGTTTCTGCCTTCAGCGACCTGAAGGTCTTATTTGGAAGAGGAAAATACACATAAAAGAAGATTCACAATAGAGCTGATGAATCATGTCATGCCTGCAGTGCAAACAGAGAGTACAGAGCAGTCTAGTGGGAAGTATGAAAATGTGCAGTCTAAGACCTGTGTTTGAGTAACTTCTACACCATTTCAGAGACATGCATTTGAATCCAGCTCATGAATTAACAGCTGTGTGACTTTTTACATTTTTAAACTTCATTTACTCTATAACATATGAACAATAATAAGCTATTTCCATAATTGTTAGGATTAAGTGAGTTGTGGGACTGGCACATAGTAAGCATTTCAATAAATTATTATTGTTATAATCATTATTTCCATTTTTAATATTATCATTATCATTGTATCAACAGCTATGATTTTTGAACCTTTCTTTTTCCTTACATTATGACCAAATGTGGAGAATACTAAACCCAAAGAATTATTGTGAAGAGTAAATATGTTTAAGTAAATACATATGTTTAAGTATTTAATTAACTTAAAATATAATATAATATAATTATTAATTGAAAATATTATTGTCGTTACTATAACATAGAGAGGAAATATACCATAGATGGCATAGCTGTGTCTACTATTCTGTAACTATTTATAATTGAGAAGTGATTGAGCCAAAGAACTGTTATATAAAATATTTTTATTGTTCTGCTATATCACTTTCTTAAATTCTTTTATAAACATTCATAATTGGATATAAAACAGAAAGTTTCAAAATCTGAGGTTGCAACAGCAAGGAGAATATTTGTAGAAAAATGAAAGAAGCAAACATAAAGTAAGAGAGATATTTTAAAGTGCCCTTCACACAGGAAGGTTTTCACTTCTGCCAAAAGCCATAAAGGTCTATTATAAGCCTTACTTCCACCCTATAACTTTCAGAAAAGTCATTCTCGCTCACAATGGAAAGTGAATATGAAAATATACATACATAACAACTAATGCATAAAGCCTATGCTTTAACTAAATAAAAACAGAAATACAAAAGCCACAGATACATAGATGAAATTTCTACCCTCTAACTCTAAACTTTTTAAATATATTCGGATAAAATGGATATGAACTAGAATATCAGGCCCAATACAAGCATGGAATCATTTAAAGGCACACCAGCATTCAAACCCACATAACCACAGAAGAGAGCAATATAGAATAAGCAGATGAAAAAAGAGGATTCAAAGAGGAGCTGAGTGACCAAATGTTGGGGGTCCAATTCTGTCAAGGTCCAAAGTAAAATAAAAATTGTATGTTAATTATAATTTGGTGTGCTTATATTTATACCTAAGGATACCTGAACAGATGCTTTGAAGTCATTGAGACAAAGAATGGGAAAAAAAAGTCTTATGGATTTTCAAATATATAACCTTCTTTTTATTTTTTTAAGGCCACATCGGTGTCGGTACTGATTGATAGTATCTAGTGATTGGTTATCATTGTTCATATTTACCTCTATATGTCTCTTATTTCAGAGTTTCTATTATTCCTTTTTTGATTAATTTTAATTAACCTCAATAAAGTCTATATCAAATGGTTTAGAATTTGAAATCCCTTATTTAAAATTATAACTCCCATGTTTGTTTTTGATCTTGAGCCAGTAATTTGGGGAGAAAATAGTATTGACTTCATAAAATATTATGAGGTTAAATGACATATAAATGTTTTAGCCAAGCGAGTACGATTTTATAAAGATTAGTGATGAGCTGTTTTTATTATAAGAATAAATTCTTAATTCAAAGAGAGAGAATATTGAAGCCTTTCATCTTTCCAGAATGTCCTCCTCTTTTTTTTTTTCATCTTTCCAACATGTTGCCTTTTCCTTTTGTCTATCCTTTACTTCATACCACCATCAGAGAAAAGGAAAGGGGCGGGGGTGGGCAAGGAAGAAGGAGGAGGAGTAAAAAAGAACTTTATCTAAAACACTTCAATCTTCACATTCTACAATGGTGACAGAGAAAGAGAAAAAGAAAACCTAGAGAGATGTATGGAAAAGCTTGACTGGTAGAAGGTGAGGACTAAATATTGGATCAATAGAGAGAGGTAATAGAAAGAAAGTGTAATTAAATAGCAAACTAAATTGTCATAATATCTGTGGTCGACTCAACCCTTCCTTGGGAACAAAATACCTTAGAAAAAAACACCACCTGGCACTATAAACATTACGAAGTATCTTCACATTCAGTTCTTGGGATTTAAGTAGAGAGAGCTTCTGTAGAAGAACAAAATATGTACAACTTACTATGAATTATGGTTTGGTAAACCTTCGTTGTATTATCCTGGGACTAAGATCACCTGGTGAGGCACATATAGATAAATTTGTTCTGTCATGTTTTTGTTATTTTTAGTCATTAGAATTTAATTAATTGGATTTGGTGTGGAGGAAAAAAATATACATATCAGGATATTTGTTCAGCCATCAATGGAATACGTCTACCATTTCAACTTCAGGACCTTAGTTTCTTCATTTGCATAATATTAAATTCCAATATTATTTTTCCATATTTCTATGTTTTTAGTAGAAGTCCAGCACTTATCTATATAAGAAATTGAAACTTTTAAAGGTCTCAGGTCACTCAAACTGTAGTGACTCATGATACCTAAAATACAGCACTACTTTAGTACTGAATTAAAACAAATGAACAATTACTAAACTTAAGTCATGCTTGCTATAAAGCCTCTTACAGAATCTTTCCAATAGAGAGCTTTCATTAATACTCAAATCCACTAATTAGAGTAAGTTCAGTGCACGTTTCAAGGCTTACAAAATACATGTGTTAATGGTGTTTAGGTGTTACATTGTGTAAGAGCCTGGGGCTCAGTCCTTGGTCTCCCATGAAAGATTATGCATGGAGATAGGATGCTTGAAGAAAACAGAAGAGAGGAAAAGTGGCAAACAGAAGCAGTTTCATTAAACAAGGTAAGCAAAGTAAAGCACACTTGAGAAATTCCAAGTGAGCAGCTCAATAAAAATCGAGTTCGCTGAGAAATCAGAGGTCTGAGATTTTACGGGCCATAGTGGGGTTTTTTTGTTCTTCCAACACCCCTACCTGGAATAGCAAGGATTTCCAGCTCCTCCCTCTGTACCAGCTACTTCTGACCTGGGCATGTGCAGTGTGTGCCCTTTGGTGGGAGGTCATACGCCTGCGCCGAGAGAACTTTGAGAGCAGGAGCATATGCAATTAACTAACTTTGCCAATACCAGTAGAGTGCCCCCAGAGTAAGGCCATGTAATGGTCACCTACAGTTAACTGACCGCGGGGAAGGAGGGGAGTAGAGAGGAAAACACCAGGCGCCTCCTGGTCTCTGCCTAACAAGTTTGGATATGTTTAATTATAATATCGTGTTGTGTATAGTCTGCTGAGCAGTCCTGGGGCATTGTTAACCCTTCGTTGTCTCTCCCTCTGGCTCACATCTACCAATCTACCTACACTGTCAGATGGGGCACAAGAGAGTGCATGGACCAATATGGTTTTCTCTACTTTATAATTAGCCAACAAATCTTTTTGGTTTCTACTCCTTTTAGAAATCATAAATTTTTATTATTTCTTTTTTTAACTTAAAACTGTATTCAAAGAAACGATTCAAATCTGTTGTTTCTTACTTTAAAAGTAGATTCAACATAAGCCTTTCTTTGCGGTAGAAATTCTTGTCTGAACGCTATTATTTCAAATATAAGCTCTCATTGTACAGTTAATGTAGGTATGTCTGTGGCCCTGAAGATATTTTCTAGATATAGCTTTTAAATACATTCATGTTATGCTTAGTTATCAAACACATTTCTTCCAAAGTGGAGGGCAGGAAAAAAATTCTGATTCATTGAGAAGTGGCTGTTTCATCATCATTTCTTTCACTCTTTCAGCTTGCTCTCCCTTCAAGTTCCCCTCACTGCACTCTAGCACTCACTAGTGAAAAAGAATGCAGTTTCTTGATAGACCCTATTCCAAGTAATAATCGTAGCATCTATCTTTAGTCTTAATCTTCAAAGCACTTGGTAAACATGAAATAATTAATCCCACAACACATTTTGGAAATAGGCATACATTAATAACACCATGACAAAATGGAAGCCTCCCTGAAATTAAATGAGTTGCCCATGGCTTCACACCAAGTTATTATCAGAGCTAGAATTAGTTGCTGATCCCCTATCTCATTTTAACATCTCCTGTCCTAATAAGAGCCCAAGTCTACTTTCTGAATAATTCTCACTAGATCAACTGTGTTGCAAATATATTTGTGCATTTGCATTAATAATTTTAGAGATGGTAAGCTCAAATTTAGTAACCAATTCTGCGATAAAATAGATTTTATTTCAGCTTGTTCTGATAGTGACAAAAGATTTTACCTTTAAACAAGAAATCAGATGATGGTTGTCCAGAAAGGAAATGCTGCTATTGTCAACAAGTTAGTGTTTCAAAATTCCCATTTTTAAAATGGGATGTATCATATTTGTACAATATGAGGTAGAATGGATTTTTAGCAAGAGCAATGGATATGTACTAGAAAAATACTTGGTAAAATCAAAAATTAAAGAAGCATCTTCATTAGCATCTGTTGAACACTGAGTCCTTGCTAAGAACTGTGTGTGCCAAAGAATTAATCATAGTCTAAACCTCATGGGCTGAGGCAATTGTCTTATTAATATTCGCTTGTAAGTCACTGTAGTTGTACTTGCTAATAAAATCCCCAAATGAAGTGCAGGTCATTCCTTCTGTAATCTCTACACTCAGTACCTCAGAATGTGTACATTCTCCATCTCCCAAGTTAAGAAGCTCTACAAGATGGAGCTGTGCCCTGACACTTATCACAGAATTAACAGAATTCTGCCCCCATCATGTCCAGCTGATAAACATGAGCTGAACTCATGTTGCTGGTTGCTAATTGGCCAGTTAGATTCATTTGGTGTTGCTGAGCCTCTAAACAAATTAAGGTTAATTGGAATCAGAAATGGATCAGCAACCTCAGTACTCAATCTCTTAAACTCATTACTTTTTTCTTTTAGTTCCTTGGACAAGGAAAGCGAGGCTCTTTCTCTCTGCCTCTATTGTGAGTATATCTTACAATAAAATGTTTCAAAGAGATTTAAGGAACAAGCTGCACATTACAACACAACAGGATCAGCAAAATTAACACCTCTAAGATATACCTTACAAATGTCATATTGGAGTAGCTTTTCCAAATATGCCTCAATTCAATCCCTGAGGAATATCTGTTTCATTGTTTTGAGCCTCTTTGCTAGAATAGAACCTAAGCCTGGGAAGGACCTCTAACTGCTTAGGCCCAGAGATTACATTAAATACATTTTATAGATTAATTAAAGGAACCTTGAATGGAATAAAATAAATTTCCAAATTTCAATACTTAGGGCATTAGTGTCTTGGTCTCTGCTTCATAATTAACTGACTTTCAACTATGCCCTGTTACCTCCATACTATTTTTTTTTTCTATTTTTAGGGAAGGCAACCCTTGATTGACCTCACAGATTGTAAGGACCTTGTCAGTTTACAATCCCTTATTTTTTTATTTTTTATACCTACAGCACTTGGTCTTCCTAGGTGATCTCCCATCCAAGTACTAACTAGGCCCTACCCTAGTTAGCTTCCGAGATCAGATGAGTTCGGCCTTGTTTGGGGTTGCATGGCATGGACACCTCCATACTATTTCTAATTGTCAATACTTATTGAACATTCACTTAGTTTCAAGCAATGGTGAAATGTTTGCATACGTTACAATTATGAATTCTCACAACAAACCTTATTCATTGAATTAACCTGATAGTAAGTTCACTACTACATATTCAATAACTTTTATCTAACAGACACCTGTAATAAATTGTAGAATCCATCTCCTACCAGCTATCACTTTGAATTAAAATCATAACTTTGAAAGACACTTCTGTGGTTTCCACCTGCATTCATACCCCAGCAATAAGGAAGAATGAATGGAGCAGCATTAATACCCATCAGAATCCCACTAAACAGTATGTTTTTGCTATCCCAGATTCATTTTTTAAAATCATATAAATAATAAAATATTTATAAAGATATAGGTTGCTTTATTAACTTCAAGAGTGAGAATTTTTTAGGTTATTGAAGTAATTTTAATTTAGCTGGTCTTCTTGGAAGAAAAAAGGCAAGTATATAAAATATTCAATCTTATTAACTGTATATTGGGTTCCATATACATTCTAGGCTCCCCTCTTTTGGCAATGTGATATTCTGTTCTCATTGCTCTCCTTTTGGCATTTCTCTAATCCTTCATTAATATCTCTCCCCAAACTTCTCTTTATATTATTTTTTATAAGTTCAGCATTATTTTATAATTTTTTAATTTATTTTTTATGATGACATTGGTTAACGAAATTCAATAACTTTCAGTTGTAGAATTTAACAGTAAGGCATATATATTTACACTGTGTGTTCGCCTCCTGTAGTTAGATTTCTTTCTCACCACATATTTATCTCCTTTTACCCAATCTACTTCCCCAATACCTCCACACCCTACCCTCTGGTAACCACTAGTCTATAGTCCATATCCATGAGTCTCTGTTAGTTTGTCCTGTTCATTTGTTGTTTTTAGGTTTATATCCCACATATAAGTGATATCATGTGATTTTGAACTTTTTTTGTCTGACTTATTTTGCTTAGCATGATTATCTCGGGGTCTATCCATGTCGTCACAAATGGCAGTATTTCATCTCTTCTTATGGCTGAGTAATATTCTACTGTATATATGTACCATAGCTTCTTTAGCCAATCATCTATCATAGGATATTTTGGCTGCTTCCATGTCCTGGCCACTGTGAATATTGCTGCTATCGGTGTGCAAATATCTTTTCGGATATGAGTTTTCAAGTCTTTGGAGTAAATACCTAGTAGAAGGATTGCTGGATCACATGCTAGATCAATTCTTAGTTTTCTGAAGGAAGCTCTATACTGTTTTCCATAGTGGCTGTACCAATTTGCAGTCCCATCAGCAGTGTATTAGGGTTCTATTTCTCTGCATCCTCTCCAGCATTGTTATTACTTGTCTTGTTGATTATAGCTATTCTAACAGGTGTGAAATGGTATCTCATCGTGGTTTTGATTTGCATTTCCCTAATAGCTAGCGATGTTGGGTATCTTTTCATATATTCATTGGCCATTTGTACGTCCTCTAGGAAGAAGTGTCTATTCAGGTCCTCTGTCCATTTTTTTTATTGGATTGTTTGGTGTTTTTTTCGTTGTTTAGTCGTATGAGGTCTTTGTGTATTTTGGATATTAGGCCCTTATCAGAGACGTTGCTTGCAAATATATTTTCCCATTTGGATGGTTGTCTCTTTACCTTGTTAATAATTTCTTTTGCAGAGCAGAATCTTTTTAGTTTGATGCAGTCCCATTCATTTATTTTTGCTTTTATTTCTCTTGCTTTTAAAGTCAAATTCATAAAATTCTCTTTAAGTTCAAGGTCCTTGAGTTTCATTCCAATGTTTTCTTCTATGCATTTTATTGTTTCAGGTCTTATATTCAGGTCCTTAATCCATTTTTAGTTAATTTTGGTGTGTGGTGATAGACAACAGTCTTGTTTCATTCTTTTGCGAGTGGCTTTCCATTTTCCCAGCAGCATTTATTGAAGAGGCTTTCCTTTCTCCACTGTATGATTTTGGCTTTTTTGTTGAAAATTACATGCTCATATAAACATAGATTTATTTCTGGATTCTTGATTCTGTTCCACTGGTTTGTGTGTCTGTTTTTCTGACAATACCATGCCATTTTGATTATTGTCACTTTGTAGTACAATTTGAAATTGGGTAGAGTGATGCTTCCAGCCTCATTCTTTTTTCTCAGGATGTCTTCAGCAATTCCCCATACTTCTCTTTAAAATAACACTTCAGCCCCCTGTTTTCTTCAAAGGCATTAGTGAGCAGAAATACAGAGGTATTAGCCTCTGTATCTTCTCTGCCCCTATTTCCTTTCCACTAAACCATGGTGTGTTAATGAGAGGAACTCTAGAAGTAATGGAGTGCAATTTGCCTCACACAGCTCCAGAATTGTGGGTTTTTTATGTAATTATTTCCAGTGTTTTTCCAGCACATAAAAAAATATATAAAATACCAAGGAAATATATTTGCTTATTTATCCTTGAATATATTCTTTCATCTTCCTGGTCAAACAATTTAAGTATCATGCATCCTTTGAGAATTTTTTGAGGTGAAATAATAAAATTATTAGGGGAATTAAAAGCTCTTCAATTGTTTTGTGCAAAATGTAGAATTTTTACAGCTTCTCACTATTTTAAGACATGATTCTTACACCTCATGTGCATAAAAATCAACTGGGACTGTTATTAAACATGTAGAAATTTCTGAACCCCGCATCCAAGAGTTTTAATTAATATGGCATATGACTGAAAGTGTCAATTTTTTGGTTACACTTAAGAGATTTTATTTATAGAAAAGACTTTTTGTAAATACTTTGTTTTTTAAATTAATAATAAATTTACTAAAGTAATAAATTCAGAAATCGAGATTTCCCTAATGTATTTAAATAGCTTTATTGAAGTATAATTGACATATAAAAAACTGTGGAATATTAAAAAGGTATGTTTGATAAGTTTGGGCATCTGTAAATACTCATGAAACTATTACCACAGTCAAGATAATGAACATATCCATCATCCCCCCAAATTTCCTTGTTCCCATTTTTAATCCCCCTTTTCACCCATCTTCTCACCTCTTCTTCCATTCTAGGCATCACTAGTTAGCTTTGAGCCACTAGATATTGGTTACATTTCTAGAATATGATATGAATAAAATCATGTAGAAAATATTTTTTGTTTTTTTAATTTTTAGGGGAAGATATATCTGGCTTCTTTTGTTCAAAATAATTTATATTCATTCATGTTATGTATATACCATAGTTCATTCCTTTTCATTTCTGGGTAGTGTTACATTGTATGAATATGTCACAATTAGTTTATGCATTTGCCTGCTGATGAACTTTTAAATTGTTTCTGGATTTTGCCTATCACAAGTAAAGCTAAAATAAACATTTATGTACAAATCTTTGTATGTGCATATGCTTTCATTTCTTTTGTATAAAAGCCTAAAAGTATAATAGCAGGGTCATAAGATATGTTTACTTTTTATGAAACTGCCAAATTTTTGTCCAAAGTGGTCATGCCATTTCGCGTTCCCACTACCAGTCTATGAGAGATCAGCCGCTTTACATTCTAATCAACAATCAACATAGTCAATCTTTAAAATTTTAGACTAATTATAATCCCAATAAGCACATAGGAATTTCTCATTGTGGTTTTAATTTGCATTTCCTTATGACTCACAATATTGTGGACCTTTGCATGCAGTTATTTGCCATCTGCATGTCATCATAAGTGAAGTATCAGTTCAAGTTTTTTTGTATATTTTTTAGTTAGGTTATTAACTGTAGATTTCTCAAACATATCCTTTGTCAAGATGAGATGGTTCCCCTAATTTTCTGATGATTTTTATCAGAAATTAATTTTAACTTTTGTAAATTGTTTTCTTACTCCTTATCTAATAATTCTAGATCAGTTTTGATCTTTTTTCTCATTATGGTTAGTATTTTCCTAATTATTTTCATGTGTGATAACTTTTTATTAGGTACCAGAAATTGTGAATTTTATCCTTAGGATGTTGAATATGTTTATGTTCCAGTAAATTCTTGAGCTTTGTTTTAGAAGCCATGAGGTTACTGGGAAACAATCCGACCCTTTTAGGTCTGCTTTTAAGTTTCTTTGGCAGAACCAGACTATAGTAGTCTAGGGTTAATTTTTTTCCCACAAAGAATACAAGAAACTTCTTAGTAATCTACCCAAAGCCTTATTAATTGTGAGATTTTCCATTCCAGCTGTTGGGGACAGCACTACTTTGGATCCTGTGTGAGCTCCAGGTTTTTTTTTTTTTTTACTTTCAATCCTTTCAGATGTTTTCTTTTTTTTTTTTTCTCCACCTTAAATAGTTTACTCACAGGTCAAGCTGAGCAAAACTCAACTGAGAATTCCAGGGAGTCCCTCTGCAGGGCTCTGGCTGTTTCTCCAGGCAGCAATCTTCTCTCTGGCATTGTGCTCTGCAAAATATAGCTGCTTTGGTTTCTCTGGAATCCCACCTGTATCTTCTTAACATGGGGCAATTGCAAGGATGTGCTTCCATTACTGCAGCTTGAAAACTTTCTTATAGAAGTAACCTGGAGCAATCAAACAGCTCACGTTATTTGTTTTTTCCATCTCTCAGTGGTCATTATCCTTCATTGCTTAATACCCAGTTTCTAGAGAACTGCTGTTTGCCTAATTTTTCCAGTCTTTCATTCAGGAAAGTATTTTTGGTTACCATTAATACACCTAAGTTATACACTAAACTTTTTAAAGTCAACTAACAATCTTATTCTCTAATTATAAACCCCATAAGTATTTAACAACCACTTTAAAGGTAGCTTTTGATTAATATTTGCCCAATTTATAATTATATTTAGCCTCTTTGAAACATTTAATTTATCCTTTAAAATTTTTATTTTGCTTTTAATTTTTTAATTACAGTTGACATTCAAGATTATATTAGTCTTAGGTATACAGCAGCAGTTCCCAACATTTTTGGCACCCGGTTCTCCTATAAGAATCTATGCATGATGATCTGAAGTGGAGCTGAAGCTAGTGCTAGGGAGCGGCCCAGTTCCTAACAGGCCATGGACTGGTATATGTCTGCAGCCAAGAGGCTGAGGTCTCCTGTTATACAGCATAGTGGTTAAATATTTATGTAATTTATAAAGTGATCCCCCCAATTAATCTAGTGCCTACCTGGCACTATACATAGTTATTATAATATTATTGACCATATTTCCTATGCTGTACTTTACATCCCTATAACTATTTCATAACTAACAATTTGTACTTCTTAATCTCTTCATCTTTTTCATCCAGCCCCCTGAACTCCTCCCATCTGGCAACCATCAGTTTGTTCTCTGTATTTATGAGTCTGTTTCTGTTTTGTTTGTTCATTTATTTTGCTCTTCAGAGTCAACATATAAGTGAGATTGTATGGTATTTGTCTTGCTCTGTCTGACTTATTTCACTTAGCATAATACCCTCTGGGTCAATTCATGTGGTTACAATGATAAGATTTTATTCTTTTTTATGGCTGAGTAATATTCCATTATATATATGCACCACTTTTTTATTCAATTATCTATTGATGGGCACTTAGGTTGCTTCAATATCTTGAATATTTGCTACAGTAGACATTAGGTCACATATATCTTTTTGAATTAATGTTTTGGCTTTCATCAGATAAACACCCAGAAGTGGAATTGCTGGGTCATAAGGTAGTTCTATTTATGATTTTTGAGGACCTTCAAAAACTGTTTTTCATAGTGGCTATACCAATTTGCAATCCCACCGACAGTGCATGAGCGTTCTCTTTTCTACACCGTTGCTAACACTTGTTTTTTGATTTATTGATAACAGTCATTCTGACAGGTTTGAAGTGATATCTCACTGTGGTTTTAATATGTATTTCTCTGATGATTGGTGACCTTGAGCATCTTTTCATACATCTATTGGCCATCTGTATGTCCTCTTTGGAGAAATGTCTATTCAGGTCCCCGGCCCATTTTTTAAATGAATCATTTGAGGGTTTTTTTTGGTGTTAAGCTGTATGAATTTCTAATAAATTTTGGATATGAACCCCTTATCAGATGTATCATTAGCAAATACTTTCTCCCATTCGGTAAGTTGTCTTTTTGTTTTGTCGATGGTTTCCTTTGTTGTGCAGAAACTTTTTAGTTTGATGTAGTCCCACTTATTTATTTTTTTCTTCACTTTCCCTTGTCAAAGGAAATATACTAGAAAAAAATATTACTAAAAGCAATGTCAGAGAGTTTGCTACCTATGTTTTTCTCTAGGAGTTTATGGTTTCAGATTTTATATTTAAATCTTTAATCCATTTTGAGTTTATTCTCATATATGGTGTAAGAAGGTAGTCTAGTTTCATTTTATTTACTTGCATCTAGCTAGTATTCCTACCACTATTTATCAAAGAGACCATCTTTACCCCACTGTATATTCTTGCCTTCTTTGTCATAGATTAAATGACCATGTTAGCATGGATTTATTTCTGAACTCTCTACTCTGTTTCATTGATCTATGTGTCTCTTTTTATCTCAGTACTGTGCTATTTTGATTACTATGGCCTTGTATTATGGTTTGATATCAGGTAGTATGATACCTACCACTTTGTTTTTTCTTTTTCAAGATTGCCGTGGCTATTCTGGGTCTTTTGTGCTTCCATATAAATTTTAGGATTATTTGTTCTAGTTCTGTGAAAAATTTTATTGGTATTTTGGTAGAGATTGCATTGAATTTTTAGGTTGCCTTGGGTAGTGTGACCACATTGGCAATATTAACTCTTCTTATTATGATCAAGGTAATCAAGGTATGTGCTTCCACTTTTTTGTGTGTGTATCATCTTCAATGTCTTATAATTTTCCAAATAGAGGTCTTTTACCTCTTTGGTTAAATTTATTCCTAGCTATTTTATTTTTAATGTAATTGTAAATAAAATTTTTAAAATTTCTCTTTTACATAATCTGTTATTAGTGTATAAAAAAGCAACCAATTTCTGAATACTATTTTTGTACTCGTTTATTTCACTTAATTTATCAATTCTAATAGTTTCTGATTGAATCTTTGGGCTACTCTCTATATAGTATTATGTCATCTGCAAATAAGGACAGTTTTACTACTTCCTTTCCAATTGGATGTCTTTTATTTCTCTTTCTAGTCTGATTGCTGTGCCTAGGACTTTCAATACTATGTTGAATAAGAGTGGTGAAAATAGACATTCTTATCTTGTTTTTGATCTTAAGGAAAGGCTTTTAGACTTTCCATTTGAGTATAATGTTAGCTGCAAGTTTGTCGTATATAATCTTTATTATATTGAATGAAGTATATTCCCTTTATTCTCACTTTGCTGAGAATTTTTATCATAAATGGGTGCTGGATTTTGTCGAATACTTTTTCTGCATCTGTAGATATGATTATTCAATTTTTATCTTTTATTTTGTTTATGAGGTTTATTATCCTAACTGATTTGCAGATATTGAGCCAATCTTGCATTCCAGGATTAAATAATACTCAATCATAGTGTATGATCCTTTTAATGTATCGCTGAATTTGGTTTACTAATATTTTAAGGTTTTTTTTTATCTATGTTGATCAGTGATATCGGCATATAATTTTTTTTTGTAATGTTTTTAGTTTTGAATCAGGGTAATGGTGGTCTCATAAAATGAACTTAGTATTTTTTGTATTTTTTTTTAGTATCTTGTATTTTTTGTAAGAGTTTGACAAGAATAGATGTTAAGCCTTTTTTGAATGTTTGATAACATTCACTTGAGAGGCCATCTGGTCCAGAACTTTTGTTTGTTGTGAGTTTTTTGATTACTGATTAGATATTAGTAGTAATTGGTTGGTTCAGATTTTCTGTTTCTTCTTGATTCAGATTTGGAAGATTTATACATTTCTTCCAGATTGTCCAATTTGCTGGCATATAATCACTCATAGTAATTTCCTACAATCTTTTGTATTTCAGTGGAATGTTGTCACTTCTCCTTTTTCATATCTGATTTTATTTATTTGGATTCTCTCTTTTTTCTCTTGATGAATCTGGTTAAAGTTGTATCATTTTCTCCCCCCAAAGAACCAGCTCTTTGTTTCACTGATTTTTTTGTGTTGCTTTTCAGACTCAATTTCATTTATTTCAATTCTGACCTTAATTATTTTCTTCCCTCTACCCACTTTGGGCTTTGTTTCTTCTATTTCTAGTTCCTTTAATTTTAAGAATAGATTGTTTATTTGAATTTTTTCTTGCTTCTTAAGGTAGACCTGAATTGTTATGAATTTCCCTCAGGACTGCTTTCATTATGTCCTGTGTTTTCATTTTTATTTGTTTCAAAGTATCTTTTGATTGCTTATTTTTTTTTGGTTGTAATTGCTTTCTACTTTTATACCATTGTGGTCAGAGAAAACACTTGTCATAATTTCAATATTTTTAAATTTAAGTAGACTCGATTTGTGGCCTACCATGTAGTCTGTCTTGAAAATGTTTCATGCGCCCTTGAGAAGAATGTATATTCTGCTACTTTGTAGTGAAATGCTCTAAAAATATCAATTAAATGCATCTGGGCCAGTGTGTCATTTGAAGCCACTGTTTCCTTGTGGATTTTCTGTCTGGAAGATCTGTCCTTTGGAGTCAGTGGAGTATTATAGTCTCATAGTCTCCCACTATGACTGTATTACTTACTCTCTCTCTTCCTCTCTCTTTCTCCCTCTCTCTCTCTCCCTTTCTCTTGTCAATCTCTCTTTTTATGTCTGTCAATATTTGCTTATATTTTTAGGTGCTTCTGTGGTGGGTGCACAAATATTTACTGGGGTTATATTGATCCCTTTAATATTATGTAATGTCCTTCATTGTTACTTATTGTAGTCTTTGTTTTAAACTCTATTTTGTCTGATAAAGTATTGCTGCCACAGGTTTGCTGCCAACCAAAGTTCGTGTTGAGAAATCAGCCTACTGTCTTAAGGGAGCAATTGTTTGTTTCCATTTGCATAAAATTATTTTTTTTTCCTATTCCTTTACTTTCAGTCTCTGTGTGTCTTTAAATCTGAAGTGGTTCTCTTGCAGTCAACATATATATGGCTCTTTTTATAATCCATTCAGCTATCCTATGTCTTTTGATTAGAGCATTTACTCAATTTACTTTGAAAATTATTATCGATAGGTATATAGTTATTTCTGTTTTATTATTTATATTTATGTTTTTCTCTCCCCACCTCCCTTCTTCTTAAAGAAGTTCATTTAACATTTCTTGTAATACTGGTTTGATGATGATGAGTTCTTTTAGCTTTTTCTTGTCTAGGAAATGCTTTATCTCTCAAATTCTAAGCCTTGCTGGATAGAATAATCTTGGTTGTAGGTCTTTGCTGTTTTCACTTTAAATATTTTGTGCCAATCCCTTCTGGCCTACAAAGTTTCTGCTGAGAAATCAGCCTACTGTCTTAAGGGAGCTCCCTTGTAGGTAACTAGCTGCCTTTTCTTGCTGCTTTTAAGATTCCCTTTTTGTTTTTAACCTTTAGTACTTTAATTATGATGTGTCTTGTTGCAGGCCTATTTGGGTTCATTTTGTTCGAGACTCTCTGGGCTTCCTAGACTTGTTTGTTGTTTCCTTCACCAGGTTAGAGAAGTTTTCAGGAATTATTTCTTCAAATAGGTTCTCCGTTTTTTTTGCTCTCTCCCTCTTCTCCTTCTGGTACTAACTATGATGCAAATATTTTTATGTTTGATGTTGTCCCAGAGGCCCCTTAAACTATATTCATTTTTTTCTATTCTTTTTTCATTTTGTGGTTCTGATTGAGAACTCCTTTGTCTGCCAAATCACTAATTTGATCATCTGCTTCATCTAATCTGTTGATTCTTTCTAATACATTTTTTGATTTCAATAATTTGATTCTTTATTTCTGATTGGTTCTTTTTATGGATTTTGTGTCTTTCTTTATGCTTGCTATCTCTTTGTCAAAGTTCTCACTGAGTTCCTTGAGCATCCTTATAACTAGTGTTCTGAACTCTGGCTCTGCTTCCTCTTCATTTAGTTGTTTTCATGGAGTTTTCTCCTGTTCTTTCATTTGGGACATGTTTCTTTGCTTTTTCATTTTGGCTGCCTCTCTGTGTACTATGTAGATCTGCTATGTCTCCTACTCTTGGCCAGGTGGCCTTATATGGTAAGTGTCCTGTGTAGCCCAGTGGCACATTCTCCTTGGTCACCTGCGCCATGTGCTCTACGAGTGTCCCATGTGTGGGTTAGGTGTTCATCCTGTTGTAATTGAGTCTTGATTGCTTTTGGCACATCGGTGAGTAGGACTGACTCTCAAGCTCACACTATGAGGACTGGCCATACCTATAGAGTATGATCTGCTGTGTGAGGACTGGCTTCTCAGGGGGAAAATTTGCCCCAGCAGGCTTATGTGCCTGTTGAGACCACCCTTTGGGAGTGCCACTCGTAGGGCTAATCAAGTAGTGCTCTGTTGTGGTCTGAAGACAGCCTCTGGTGTGTTGTTTCTGGATCTTCTTGGGAGGGGCTCCCAAGCAGGCTAAATTGATCTGTTGCCTGTTACTGGCCCAGGGCTACCTGGTAGGCACTACAAAGCAATCCATGGTTGGTCACTGCTTGTGCTGGATCTTGAGACACCTGGAAGAGTCCACGCTGTTAACTAACACTGGTTGCAACCAGTACCAAGCCTGGGCCAGCTCAGCAAAAAGCCCAGGGCACTCAGAAGCCTGATGCCACCTGCCAGTTGCCCATAAGCTCAACTACTGAAAGAGTCTCTGGTGTTATGTGAGTTGGGTGAGCAAAGGTTCCAGGTAGTCATGAGGGTGAGGTGAGGTGGTGTTTACCGGGTTAATGCAGATATAGTTTGGTGCCACTTTTGAGCCTAGAGCCACTCACAAAACTCTCGGAGCCCACTGAGGTCAGCTAATACCCTCCTGGGGCCCACAAACACCAGAGAGTTTTCATGAAAGACTGCAGCATGAGTGAAGGCTGGTTTCCTGCCGCTGGAAGTATTTCCTGTGGCATACGACTTGAGGCTGGCTGTTTGCCACTAAAAGCCTTCTGTGTAGTATATGGTAGGACTGATTGGCCAGCCTCTGAAACTGCCTTCAGTATTGTGCAAATTGGATGGGGTGGGGTCACAGAGAGCAAGCAGGGTGGAGCAAGCAGAGTTCACCAGTCTAATGTAGATTTAGGTTTAGCCACGTAAATATGGAAATATGGAAATATGGAGCCCTCCTATAGGCTACATAAGTGGAGGACTAAAAATAGGGATAATGGTAGTTGTCCCTCCAGCCCTTACCCTGAAGCCACACAACTCAAGCTTTTCCTATATGTCTGATGACTCCCAAGTCACTGTTCCTCTTCTAGAGCCCAGAGTGAGCACCTGAGAGTGAGAGAGTCTGTACATAGGCCCTTTAAGAGGATCTCTGGGCTCCCAGCAGCCTCCATCTCACCTTAACAGCCAGAGATTATGGGAACTCCTCTTCCCAGCATCTCAACCCTGGGGTAGGGAGCCTAGTGTTGCGCCAGGGTCCCTGGCTCCTCTAGGGGGACCTTTGAAGCCAAAATATTTGTTCTGATGCTCAACTGTCACACATGGGTGTTATATCAGCCCATTTATTCATCTTCATCAAAAGCATAATGATGTGGAATTATGAAGCTTATTATCTCCTCAGACCTCTTAGTATGGCCAGGTGGGACCTTGAATACCTGAAGCTTATGTGCATAAAATTTTTAGAAAGTGACAAAAACTCTTTACAAACAAAAATTTCACAACTTTATAAGTAACTATTTTAAATCTAATAAATTATACTTCTAAATATAATGAATATTAAATTTTTAAAATCTTTCCATATTGTTTTAAAACAGTAGAATAATATTCTTGTTTACAAATTAAAAACTGAATCTAAAATTGATTTATTCTTTAAATATTTTAAATTGAAATTACAGATTAGATAATATAATAAATAAACAGTACAAACACTTTAATTTACCAAAACTACACAGATTTTATTTAAATAACATAAAAGTACTAATACTGTAAGTTTGACTGACTTGATCATGTTAACCTCTGATAAATATCATTTATACAATAAAGAAATTGTTAAACTTTTTCAAGCAAACCGGGATTTCCATCTCTGCAAAATGAGGTTTAATATCAACTAGGGAAAATTTTGGCAGGTACCTAGGAAGTGGGTTTTCTTCCATTCCCTTCCCTTCTTTTCCCTTTCTCACCTGCCCCAAGACAAAACTGGAAAATTTTGAAGCCTATTATGTTCACCAAACAGACTCCATATTTACGCAGGTGTTGGTCTTACAATCCTCACCCCCTATATTTAAATTACGCACTAGTCTAATTAGTCCATTTGACAAATCTTCCACCTATTGTTTCTAATTTAACTACATCTCTTTTGATTTTACATTTCTTTGTCTCTCTTTAAGACATTTTATCGTCTTTTAATCTATTTCTAAGACACTATAATGACATTCTCTGAAATACTTCATGAAATTTTTTACTTTACCACTCTAACAATAAAGATGAACTTCTGTGTTCTTTTCTTTTTTTTTCTGGTCTGTCAGTACCAGATTTCATATATATATATATATATATATATATATATATATATTTATAAAATATATGTTTATAAACATATATTTTATAAATTATATATGTTTATAAAATATATATTTTGTAAATATATATATTTTATAAACATATATATTTTATAAAATATATATATTTTAAATTGGTTCCTATTGGATTTTGAGTATCATCCTGTTTTGTCTGAGTACCACACTACACTGAAATCATACTAACAAACATGCCTAAGAAACTACACACTGTAAAGGGTACTAACCAGTGATTGTTTTCCTGATGTCTCACGATTACACTTCAAGGAAGATACTCGTAAAATCCTAAAAATACTGTTGGTTTCATATTGCAATAGTATAACTGGCAACATTTACATAATTAATATACATACTTTTTATTAAGCTATCTTTGTGACACTATAAACAATTTTAACTATGATTAATATGTACAAACATATTAAACAATATTTATAAAATACATGTAACCTCTTTTCCAGTTATGAAAGAAGATTGATAACAATAAGGAGAGTAAATATTCCATTCTGTGATCAACTAAATGTAATTAGCCAGAATTAATGGGGCACTTTGGTCAGGATTACACAGAAAAAGTCACCAGTATATTTCCTGATATGCTCTGATATTTATTTATATTGCTTTTACTTAAACAGAGCCAAGAATTTTAATGGTTGGAAAACATGATTGGATAGGGGGTCCATGATAAAAAAAGTCATTCTATGTGTTGAATTTTTTAGGCATAACTCAATTACTAAAAGTAACAATAACATTTTTCATCATGCTTTCACCCATTAGAAAGCTAAGGTAATTAATAATGAATATATCCACTAACTAAAAATAAATATTCAACTAGATTATCTCCTGATGATGAGCTCTCAGCATCTGTTTACCTTAATCCTTAAATACCCACAATATCACCCAAAAAAAAAAAACCAGAGATGAGATGATGTACATTTTCATCATTGGTCATAGAAATGACTTGCAGATATTTTCAAGAATTAAAAAATAGCTTGACTCTTCAGGCAATATGTACATTAATTTTCTCCTCTTTCATGAATTTAACAACAGAAAATATATTACTAAGGGAAACAGTTTTGTTTTTTCAGGAAATAGTTTTGGTTTTTTAGGGGAAGATTGGGATTGTTTTGTTTTATTTTAAATAATATTCTCTTTCTCTCTTTTACATATAACCACCCCTCTTTAAGGCAGAAAAAATATATACATAAATCTCCTCTTCCATCATTTAATTACTCAGCACAAAACAACACATTAGCACCTTGACCCTAATAAGAACCCAACGAAAGTCCGTAGCTGTACTTTTTAATGGAATAATAAATTTTAGAAGCTATTTATTTTCATAATTAGTATTTGTTATGTTAGCAACTTTTGTAGATAATTTCTTGGGTGAATATTGAAAAGTGTATTTATGGTAGGAAACAATAGTTTACCAAAGATATGTGTATAGGTTCATTCCTGTCGTGTACGTGTTTGTGTGTGTGTGTTTCTTTAACTTCATTCATCCAGCTAACAAGTTTTTCTTTGATTCTCTTCTATACGATGTGTTCTTTGTAGTAGAGGTGTGTAAAAGAGTTAAAAAGTCAGTTACTTGCCTCAAAATCATGTTATGTAGAGAAGACAAAGAAACAAATCTGGAAAACTTAACAATAAAAGTGGTTTGTGATTAAATTCCAAATTAGTAGAAGATTCATAATTGAGTGTTGCTTTTTGGTCCTACAATTTGAACAAAATGGGTGACTATAATAATTAATAACTAAAGTTATTAACCAAACATTACCTAAACAAACAAAATTTAACCTAATTATAGATTATTCCTCAAAATAATATTTTAATAGGCTACGCACTTCAGAGACTTTCAGAACTTTTTTTTTGAAGCGAAAGGGGTTTTCTTTCTCCTAATTTCTTAGGAAATTATTGTAATTATTCTATACTTATATTTTAAAATCAAATTATTACTACTCAATCTAGTTGAAAGACTTTGTTCTGAGAGTTAGGCAGACCCATGTGGCCTTGAGCAAATTATTTTAGGTCCTCTAAACCTGCTTCCTAAACTGAAAATATTAAGTATACTTATCTTAATGGGTAATTATAAAAACTAAATATAATACTGTTCATTAGGCAATTAGTACAGTGCTTACTATACATAGTAGGTGCTCAATCAAAATTAGTTTTTATTGTTATTATTTTTACTTCGCATTTTTTTAAAAAGCATATGTATTTAAAATACATTCCCCAAAAGTTGATTTTCTTAGAGAAGATTAGTAAATTTCTAGGTAATTCCTAAATAGGACATCTGAAAATATTGGCAGCATTGTCATAACAAGTGTGTTTAGTTTCTGAGGCACCTGCTTCGAAAGAAAACCATTTCTGTTTATATTCAGTAGTTTTTTAAACATCAGAGGTAATACTAAACAAAAGTGGTTATTTAAATTCTCTTTCATTGCACCTGAATGCGTTGGCAGGTTAACTTGATGTTTCTATTAGGTGAATTGGAGAGTCAGTAAAACAGCTATTTTGTCCATGTCCCAGGCATTATCTATCATGCAAATGATTCTCAGTCTCTAGTTCTAACCTGGAACTTCCAGTCTGGAAATTCAGACCCCTATGTACAAGTGACACTCAAACATTTACAGATAGTTATCTCCAACTCTACCACTCTAATTCTGAACTAATATTCCCCATTCTTCCCTTTCTTTAACATTCTTCTCATTCTTCTGTTCTGAATACTAGATACAGCCATTCACAAAGTGCTACACTTCAGAAACTTGGAGTTATCTTAGATTTTTCTTACTGCCTCATGCCCTATTAATCAGCAAGACATATCCATCCTACTTATTTATCCATTCAATAAATGTTATTTGAATAGAACTATTGTTCCAGATTTTTCTTCATTTATACTATGAAAACATTGATCAAAGTTCGCCCCAACATACCACTATAATTTTTTCACTAGCGCCCCTTCTCTTTTCTCCCTAATTCCATATATGCACAAGACTGCCTCCTTTATAACACAAATGCCATGTTCCCACATGTCCTTCTTTACAGATGTCATGCATATTCATCCCTAAAAGTTCAGTTTATGTCATATCTTATGGACTATGTGGATATACTATCAACAAAACTACCATTTTGAATTGTTTTCCGTATGTAAGAATAGGTCTTATTTAAATATCCATACTCTCTTATCTAGACCCATTAGGACCAAGTTGGTATATCTGTTAGAATCTTGGCTCTAACTATAAGCAAAGTTTATGAATTTTTAAAAAATGTAAATTTATACATGATTTTGTTTAGATACTGTGGAAAGTAAATTGTATCACGGAGTGATCTAACATAGAGATCATATAAAATCCTTAAGACTAAATTCGTTAACCAATATTTTAAAGAAGACTAGGAAACAAATATGAAAATAAGTATAGTTAAAATATCTTTAGTCTAGATCAGAGTTTCTCAGCTTCAGCACTATTGACATTTTGGACAAGACAATTCTTTGCTGTGGGTGGGAAGAAGGAAGGGGGCTTTCCTGTGCATTGCAGGATATTTAGCAGAACTCATGGTCTCTACCCACTAAATGCCAGTAGCACACCCTTCCCCCCTTGGAGGAAAAAAAAAAATCACTTCTATCTGAGAACCACTGGTATAAATATTCTCAATTCCCCAGGCTTCCAGGATTACTTTTTCTTGAGTATCCATATAAATATCCTCAGCTCCCATCAATTAAATGTAGGTTTTACTTGGTAATGGGACCTCAGATTAGTCCTGATTTCATCCATGCAGGAGCCTGAGCTTTTGCCATTAACTGGCCCCTACTATTGCCCAGCTCCTATACTTGATACTTTTCTTTCATTCTTCCCAAAGTGCCACTAAACCTAGGGTTAATGCATTTAATAGATTTTGTAGAATGTTGATATATGTAAGAGAATAATTACATCAAAAGGCAAGAAACAATTTTACATTCAACATCAATCATCCTGTGTCTGCAAAATTATGGACTATTTCCTGCATTAGGAATTTCTTCATATATCATTCTTTATAATTCTTCTAGCATTCTGTTATTAATAGGTGCCTCTCCCTCCCTTAGGCCAGCCTTTTTGGTCTTCTGTACTTTATTTTTTTTTAATCTTTACTCTTCTTTCTCCAGATAATCTCAAAAATCTCATCTTGCCATTTGTAGCAAGTACTTTTTTTGCTTTTTCACATTCCCCCATTTTCATCTATGCCAGTAGAATTCCTGCCATATTAAATCAAAATATGTCCATCTGGCCCTATTAGACTGTTTTCTGAAATATTAGAATAGACCAGAAGATGAATTATGGTCCTGCCCTAAATGTTTAAATGCATCTCTCCCTATAGAAAGCTCTACCCTAACTCATCACCTTAATCCTTTGTTCTCATCTTCCAGTCATGTTTTAAATATCATCTCCAGAGAACCCTTCCCTGACTTCCTAATTATATAACAAAGTAATTCTCCAGTTAGACTATTCTCTTTCCCAGCAATGAGTTCTTTTCCTTCATCGCCCTTATCAGAATTTGTAACTACAGATACATTTATGTGTCTAGTTTTTTATTGATGTGTTCTTATTAATCTCTGAGCTCTACAGGCTCTTTTCAACTACGCCCAGTATTTAGTGTTTAATAAATGTGTTATTTTTTAAAATTTAACACATGAATAAAAAGTATTTATAGAAATTTGTAGTAAGAAAGAAGGGCACTATAAAATACACTCCAAGATAAAATATAAACATTAGCGACATATTTTTTTTTCTGTAGTGGGTTCAGAATATGAATTAAATGAAGATATTTCTAAAGTGGCTTAGGGAAAGGAAGATGAAACAACCATCCAAAGGGATTTCAATAGCACTAGAGAACTGCTCCTTAACTACAAAGAATGAGAGAAAAATGGTGTGTGTTCTTTTCCCTTATAATTATTAGGTTGGAAGATCCTTTTTAGCTCTAGTGAGATGTACAAGGGAGAGTTCTATAATTGTCTATTTAAAAAAGCAATGATAATTATTTAGATTCATGAATGATTGAAAATATAAACAATAACTTTCACATTGCATAGACTCTCTCTGAAATCATGCTTAAAACTCTCTCAAAATGCGAATGAATACCAAAGGGGAAAAAGAGAGACAGAAGGAAGGGAAGAGGCAGCCAAGTCTTAGTCTCCCCCAAGACTAGAAGAGATGACAAAAAAAATATGCAAAATTGCTTCTGTTCAAACACCCAGTCAATAGTCTCCTACTCTATCTAGTACACTTTCAGAAAGTTCTGCCAACATAAATAAATAAATCAAAGCTGCATTCATTCCAAAAGAACCATTTAATTTCAGCACCAAAATAATGTTTTATCTAAAGATAAATTTTCCTTCAGGAATTCCAACATATACATACAACACAGCGCGTGCACGCACACACACACAAACACACACGTACACTTTAATAGGCAGTAGCTAAACAGTGCCCCTCAGTTTAAGCTTAGAAATATAGCCTATTGGAACTACAAATGACTTTAAGAATTTTGTATAATTTTAATTGTTTTACACACACCTTTAATTTTTTTCTAAACCTTTTTAATGTAAAAAAATCATACATAAAGAAGTTACCCAAACAATAGTATAATGAATATCTGTATACCTACAAGCTAAGTAACAATGTTTGCAATTGTAAATATTTAGCCATATTTACTTTATCTATATAGTTTATAGAGAGGACATCTAAATCAAGGTCATTAAAAGCTCATTCCATTGCCCAGGGAATGAAGACCAGATCTCTGAAAAAGACTTTCAAGGACTCTGCAATGTGGATCTTATTAATTTATTTTTAGACTTATCTGTTTCTACTCCTTCACTTCACACTCTTTTCCAACCAGGCTCAACTGCTTATTTTTTTTAAATTTTATTTTATTATCAGTTTCAAGTATATAGTACATTGGTTAGACATTTATGTAGTTTATAAAATGATCCCCCTAATTATTCTTTCTCTCCTCTGGCTCTCCACCTAGCCATTGCATTCCCTATGCCATGCTCCCTTAATTTTAAAAATGAAGAGAAATTGGGGTTTAAATCTTGGAATCACATGTCAAGGCAATGGACCCACTCACCAAAGCAAAGAACATGCTAACAAGAATTAGAATCCTAAGCTTGCAAGTCCCTATGTATTGTCTTCCTACAATCCTGATGCATTTCCTACAAAGCTTACAGAGGAATATATGGTTGGCAGTGAATTAATTGACTCTTTTTTCTCTGTACATGTGTTACTACTGCATGATAACCAGTGTTGTAACAGAGACAAGGACACTGGAGTAAAAAGGGGATCTATTACTTGCTGGTGGGCACACAGTTATTTTGGAGGCAGAGCTACAGTGTGAGTACAGGTCTCTAGCTAAAAACCCACATTGTTCCCAATGTTAAATTATAAGAGATAAAATAAATAAAGCATTAAAAACCTATTTCCCCTCAAAAAAATCCTATTTCCTGTTCATGATATTATCCTGCTTTACTCTCAAAACTCCCCCAAAGTAACAAGAAAAACATAAAATTAAAACCATAGCAGTGCAGGAAGTCAAAGGATGTGTTACCATGTAATGAAGACTTGCTGCACGAGCCCAGTTGAAAGCAAAAGACCAAAGAGCCAACACATCTGCAATCCCATGCCTTGGAAAGAGGCTTCCAAGCTGAGTCTAGAAGAACTCTGGGACAATGTTAAGGTAAGACCTACTGAGCTACGGGAAAAGGAGAAAGTTTGGGATAGATACCGGGTAATGAACTAAAAGATAACAAAGTTCTGAAGAGAAATGCTCATTAGAACTTAGAAATGTGTATCTAATTAAACTACCTTCAAATGCATTGGTATTGACCAAAGAGGAAGTTTTAGACATTGAAGAATTCAAAAAGTTTATTATTCATAAACTCATTCTAAAAGAATTCCACATTTACATACTCCAACAAAATAAAAATTAAAAAAAAAATAGAATAGTTGTGAGAGAGTAGACAAAAACTACTGCATATGATCTAAAGCAAAAAAAAAAAAAGGAAATGAAAAACAAACATAAACATTGAGTTCTTGTCATGTACTAGTCTCTGTTTCAGAGACTTTGCATTCCTTAATTCATAAATGCTCAGATTAATCAGTGGAGTAGGTATAATTGCCCATTTTACAAATGGGAAAACTGAGGCAAATATAGTTAAATAACTTGTCTAAGATCACACCGTTAATATGTTTTGGAATTGGGATTTGACATTAAACAATGTGACTTCAGATTTCGCTTTTTTAACCATTAAACCAAAAATGTATATAGAACCATTATTCTTAATAATCAAAAATGGAAAAAAAAAAAAACTAAAACATCCACCCACAACAGTAGAAAGCATATATTCATTGAAAAATACTAATTTAATTATATCATATTTATAGAATATATAGTATATATTACTATTACATTATGTTGAGTAAGAGAAACTAAAATCAAAAGAATATATTCAGTATTATTCCCTTTACATAAATATCTAAAACAGGCACAATTAATTTATGACAATAGACATCTTGATAGTTTAATAGTGGTTATCTTTGTGCAGGCTAATAGACTGGAAAGAACCATGAAGGTTGTTTCTGGGATGATGTTAATGATCTATATCTCAAACTGGGAGATCATTACATTGATGTGCTGATCACTTTATAGAATTCACAGAATGTTACATTTAAAATTTTCACACTAAATATATGTAAAGACTTCCAGAAAAAAGAGATTGTGATTTGTATGGTATATATAGTATAATATGTACATGTAACTACAATATATCAATATATACAGTATAACCTTTATATGCATTTGTCATTGATAGTGACTATCTTTGATATCAATAAATGCACGAATATAATATAGAAATTATTATATCTTTTATTTACTTATCTGATTAAAATTTGAATCATTCTAGCAACTTTAAAGTAAATGGTACTATTTAATAAATACAAAAACTTAAATGGAAATATATAAAGCATAGCAAATTGCCAAATTACCTATATTTTGTATGAATCTCCTTTTGAGATATATTGGTCTCAAGATTCCTGAGACATAAAGTAAATCCGATGAAATGATTGCAAGACAATTTAATTTCATATTATTTCTTTCTGGATGAGTCACTTGTCTTTAAGATAGGAACAACTTCATGACTCATAAATTATTAACTGATAATGAAAAGTTAGCTTTTATAAACTGAAAACAGTTAAGATCGGTACAAAGACTATAGAACATTCTCAGACCAGAGTTTCCAGGTGGAAACACAGTTGGAATAAAGTAATATAATTTCAAATAAATTTCTTGAGACATTTTTTTCTATATCCAGAAAAGTTCTGTTCATCCTTCAAGACACTGTTCAGCAATCCTACACATGACACAAGTTCCTCTTTTCCATCTTATTTTGAACAAAATCAATCAATGCCACTGCTGCATGCCTAAGGGCTGAGTTCTTAACTTATTTTTAAAAGTTTTGTTTTTAATTGTATGTATCCTTCTCTCCTTATTAAAAATGTATTTAGTGAAAGGTATTAGCCTATGTAGATAATTTTGGGGGCTCAGGAATGTCTCCCAATATCCTCTTATTTTTTCTGATTAACATTTGCTTGATATTGCACAATTACTAAAAATAAATACAAATATCTTTAGAATTGAATTTAAATTACATCAAAATCTATTTAAGTTATAATGCAATTTAAAAAAACAGATTAAGTCAAATTTTTCCTAAGAACAGGTGCAGGTAAAGTGAAGATAGGAAAAAAAGACCAAGAGTAAAGATAGCACCTGTGGTGGATAGGAAGAAACTTAAACTGAAACAGACCCTTAAAAAAAGAAGAATGAAGCTAGTAAAGCATTAGGTAGGAAGGAAAGAAGTGTTTACTGAGTACCAGCTATATGTCAGGGACACATCTTCATAAACCTTTATTCTACAGATGATGAAACTGAGGCCCAAAGAGGCCAGACATTTACTAGAACCCACCCAAACACCTAGATATTAATAGTTACCTCTAAACTTATTTCTAAAGCCCATCTTTTTTTCCTCATCTTTGCTTTCTTCATTGGAAAGTGATATCTGGATAAAAAAAGTAATTTACAACTAGAATATATAAATATATATGATTTAAAAGACTGCTATTTGAATCATTTGCTATTGTTTTCCAAAAAAGTACCTCAAAGGATGCTGTATGGTTTTAAAAAGTAACATTTTTTGAAAATGTATTAATATACACTATTTGGAAATTTGGGATAAATCTAGGGACAGATTTGGCACATAAAGAATGTTTATTATTTACAGAGATCAAATGGGAATAAAACATCTACATGCTGTTTAGAAGTACTTATTAGGAAAAAAATAAAAACAAAAACAAAAAACACTGGGTCACTTTTGCAATGCTACATACTCCCAGACAGGTTTGTGCCATCCACACAGACCCCAACCCATAAGAACCAACTGCTTTAAGGAATCATTGTCACCGGTAGATTTGTGGTGTAGACTTAGTGCTTTGTAACACAAAAGAGTTTGAGAACCACGGTCATAAAATATATTCTAAAACTCCTAACTAAGATTTAATTTTGTTTCTTTCAAAGTAATTACCTTGAACAGCATGTTAAACATTTTTTGAATACTTTAAATGGCAGTAAATCTTCCAAAGAGAACTAAATTAAGCTTCAGAGAGACAGAATAATCATTCAGAACCATTGTTTTCATTGGTTTGATGTTGATTTGTTCTTATGGCTGGAAAACTGACAGAAGGTAGTTCCAAGAAGCAAATCTGGCCATGGATTGAATAATGGCCACCTCTTGGAACTTCTGCCTCTTTATTTTTGAAACAAGAATAATACCTACCACAAATAGTAGGCATGTGCAAATTAAATAATTCAATATGATAATTAATGTGAAACAATGAAGAGTATTTTATATATTAAGGAATTGCTCAATCAATCATAAATGAGGTTGAAGTGGAAGTCTGACACAATTTAAAGGTATGACCTACATTGAAAAGAGTAGGAGACCTGAGGAAAAGCCAAACTATTTCTTTTAAGGCAATTCTAGAGGAATTTAATCAGCTTAATACATATATGGTGAATGAATCATAATTCAGTACTGATGAAGAAACACACAAAATAATGATGGCTTAGAAGCCGAAGATATTACAAGGTGTAAAGATGTTATTATAGTCAATATTCAAAGTATAATTCTCTGTTCATTTTATTTTTTGCTTAATTAGATGGAACTTCAAGAATTTATGATTCATATATTTCTCCTTTACCTTCCCTACAACCAACTCATTTCACCTTTACATATCTCAGATACCTACAGTCTGTTCTGTTCCTTCTGTTACCAACCTAGTTCAGACTCAGATTGCTCTAACTCGGATTACCATAGTCTCCTTAAAGGTCGCCATTTACCATCTCATAATTGTCCAACTTGTACTTTGATGTCACATTAATCTTCACACAATGCAATAATCATATCACTCCCTTGTTCAAAGACTTTTAATACCTTCCGACTTCCAAATAAATCAACTTCCAATTTTTCACTATGGCATACAGCGGTCTCCGAAGTGGTGCTCCAATTTGTCTTTGTGGCTTTATCTTCAACCATTCCTATACAACTATTGCATATGCTGGGTCTATATCAAGACTTTCAACCTACATTTTCACTTAATTCCTATAATAGCGCTATGATCAGGTATTAGCATTTCCAACTTATAGAAGTGTAAATAATAATTATTTATGTTAGCTTAATATATGCTAACTTTATATTTTATATATTTTATATATCTTTATATTTTTATAATTAACGACATTGACCAAATCTCAGATACAAAACCATTGCTATGATTCAGATAGACTTTCTAACACCCAAAGTCCTTGAGATTTCCAATAAACCTGAGTACCCAATCCTATCAAGGAATGACTCCCTAACGAAACATCTAAATTGAATTCTATGGTGTGACTTCCAATTTTTTTGGCTGGTAAATATAGCTTTTCTCTTCTACACATTGTAATTTATATCAATTTATTTGTGCAGATTGTTTAGATTACAGATAACAGACACTGGCACTGGGTAACTTAAATAAAACAGAGATCTATTAGAAGGATATTAAGGGTCATCCTTAAAATTAAAAATACTGAGTCTCCAAGCATCATGATGACAAAAACTAAGGTACCTCTAAGGAATCTTAGCAGCAACTTCTACTATATGATGGCTCAGTTTCAATCACCTCTGCCTTTGTGTATCTCCACGCAATTTTCAAAAACTTTTAAGTTAGACTCTGATTGTCCTAGGTTGAGTCACAAGACTGAACCTTAGATCATTCAGCCATATCCAGAGGGCAGGAATTTTATCATAGTGATGACCTATTTTGAGTTAAATAGTCACCTAAATTTGTGTCTAATACAGATGTTGGTTCTGCAAAAAAGTAACACAGTCAACCCCATTCATCTGTTTGCATCTAATTATAATTTTTTAATAAAACTATATAGAAAAATATGCAGTTTCCTAATATACATTTTTCTCATTCTGAATGTGACAAGTTATTTTTAAAAATTATAATACTAAGTTCATCTCTAAAAAGACCAAATAGAAAAAAAAAATAACATTGGAATCAATGAATAAAGTCCAAATAATTAATTAATTTAGTAATTAAAAATATCGATTTGGTGCCTAAGATTTGTCTTGAGGATACGCGCGCGCGCGCACACACACACACACACACACACACACACACACACATGCACGCACACATACTGTATATACATTTATATGGTACCACTTCCATAAAAGTGGAAAATATGAAATATATATATATATAGTGCTATCTCTATAAAAGTGAGACATATGAATAGTGAGATGGATTTAGCACAAGTCTAAACTGTTAAAGAAAACTGGGTCCAGCTGATAGTAGAATCCTTTCTGTGGTAACCATGCAAAAACTCTCCATTCTGTGTGCGTGTGTATGTGTGTGTGGTGGGTATAAATTTGAATTTGTATTGGAACACATTTGCCAGAATATAGCATGAGAAGGATCCAGGAAAGACAAATTCAGAGTTAACGAGAGCGTAGCTCAGCAATATTTGAGAGGGAGGTTGTTGGGGTCACTTGTATCAGCAGTTCAGAAAGATTTGAATTTTTAGAAACCTTCTAGATCTTTAGATTACTCTCAGTCCCCACCATCTTTAGCATGTCAGAATCACTTGAGGCAAGGAACAAACAGCTTAGGCTTTGGGGGCTAGGAATTGCAGTCAAGAACTATGTCTAAGTTTCCTACCACTTGGCAGCAATCAATCTACAAGAAGGTTGGCTCGAATCAAAGACACAAAAAGTCCCCCAAAGAACCTCATATTTGGGAGAAAAGACCTATCAGGTAAGACTAGAATTTTGCTAATAAACAGGTAGAAACTCAAAACTGTTGGCATTTGGCATGGTAATGCACATGTAACCTGATTTGTAACCAGTGCTGGTGGAGATTGAGGCATATCCTTAGATAGCATAGACCCCAGCAAAACTCCACCGCCATTCGTCTTCTCTGCTCTTGCTGTTATTTTATTTTCTGATGGCACTATTTTCTAAACCCTATACTACTTTCTAAAACCCTTAATTTTATCCATTAAGTTTACTTCAACAGCCACCTTCTCCCTTGCTTTGTTCCAAAACTCATCACCAAGTTATAAACGGATAAATAATTTCGATTACAACTGCAGTTCATCCCAGGCACTATTTCAGGAGACACTGTGTACTAGAAACTTCATTTGGTCTTTATTTTTTTATTATTTTCCCTTTTAAATTCTACCTTATATTGGGTTAATTGTGATTTGTGTATTTGTCTTATTATATCCCCTGCATGCTGAACTCTTTCAGGGCATAATGTGTCTTGTTTATATTTGTGGCAAATGAAATGAAATTGAGTGTTTGCATGTATGCAGGCCTAATGTAGTAAAATCGTTTTTCTGGAAGGATGATTCATAAGCCTCAACAAGTATCTCATCTTATTTTCAGGATACCAATAAAAGAAAAGAAGATGCCAAAGAGACTATCCCTCTGTGTTTTTCCTGTGTGAGAGAAAGCCAAGAGGTTACTAAAGAAACTTCCCAGGAAAATCAATGTAGATGGACCTAATGCTTCTAAAAAGATATGTTTAGAACAATATATTTTGAAAACTTAAAAATTAAAAATTTTATTGAAAGAGAACAAAATTTATGATAATATTATAGGGAAAAATTGAAACTTTATTAAGGGAAACTCAGAATAAACCAAGCAATAATATTGAAGAGAGAGTACTTTGGCCCAGACTGAAGGGGAGTGGGTGAAAAGACAGACCACGAAGTGAGACAAGATATTTTCAATACTTAAATCTGTCAAAGTACTTGTATTTAAAATATATAAAGAATTCTTACAAATCAATAATGAATAATAAAATCATACAATGGAAAATGGGTAAAAAGACAATAACAGGCATATCACAAGAAGAACTGAATCTCTATTGTAACTGCTATAATTAAGCAACTTCATATGGGCCTTTTGTCCTCTTTTGTTTCACTCTTTCCATTTTTTTTATTCCTGTTTCCTGGGACCACTTCTCAAATAACTAAGTCATTGTTGCAGGGTTTTCAGTCAGGGTAACCAAATTAAGGAAGGTGGAATCAAAAATAAAGGCCAGCTGATATAGAAGAGATAGAGAAAAATATGGTATGGGAGGCTTAAAAATAGCCCCCCAGAAATATCCATGTCAAATTTTTGGAAGCCGTGAATGTTATATTAATTAGAAAGAGTCTTTGCAGGTATGATTAAATTAAGGAGGTTGAGATGAGGAGATAATCCAGGATTACCCAGGTAGGCTCTAAGTGCCATCATAACTATTCTCATAAGAGAAAATTGGAGGGAGATTTTACTCAGATACACAGAGAAGAAAACAATATGAAGACAAAGGCAGAGAGTGGAGTGGTGTGACTAAAGGCAAGGAGGCTGGTAACCTCCTTGCTAATAAATGTGAAAAACAGATTCTCCTCTAGAGCCTCTATAGGAAATCTAGCCCTACTGACATTTGGTTTTTGTTTTAAGATTTTTATTAAAATATAGATAATATATAATATTGTATTAATTTCAGGTGTGCGCCATAGTTATTCAACACTTATATTTAAAGTGATCACCGTAAGTCCAGCAACCATCTGAAACCATACAACACTATTATAATATTAATGTCTATATTTCCTATGCTGTACTTTACATCCCATGACTATTTTGTAACCATAGATTTGTGCTTCTTAATCCCTTCCCCTTTTGCACCCATCCCCAATCCCCCTCCATCTGGCAACCATCAAAATATTCTCTGTTTATATGAGTTTGTTTCTGCTTTGTTTGTTCATTATTTGTTCTTCATTCAACATATAAGTGAAATCATAAGGCGTTCGTTCTCTCTCTGACTTACTCTACTCAATACAATACCCTCTAGGTCCACCCATGTTGTTGAAGATGGCAAAATTTCATTCTTTTTTGCGGCTAAATAATAATAGTCTATTATATATATGTACCACTTCTTCTTAATTGATTTATTTCTTGATGGACACCCAGGTTGCCTCCATATATTGACTACTGTAAATAATAAATAATGCTGCAATGAACATATGAATTCACATGTCCCTTTGAAGTAGTATTTTTGGTTTCTTTGGACAAATACCCACAAATGAGATGACAGGGTCCTTCTTTGTTTCTTATTGTAGCCTTTGTTTTAAAGTCTATTTTGTCTGGTGTAAGTAATACTACCCCAGCTTTTATTTCAGTTTCCATTTTCATAAAATATCTTTTTTCATCACTTTACTTTCAACCTGTGTGTGATTTTTGATATGAAGTGAGTCTCTCATAGGCAGTGTATGTAAGGGTCTTGTTTTCTGATTCATTCAGCCATCCTATCTTTTGATCAGAGCATTTAATCCATTTATATTTAAAGTAATTATTGATAGATATGTAGTTATTGCCATTTTATTATTTATATTTTTGATCTTTTACTTTTTTTTCTTCTTAAAAATATCCTTTAACATTTCTTGTAATACTGCTTTTGTGGTGATTAACTCCTTTAGCTTTTTCTTGTCTCAGTAGTTTTTTATCTGTCCTTTGATTCTAAATGATAACTTTGTTGGGTAATCTTGGTTATAGGTCCTTGCTTTTCATTGTTTTAAATATTTCATGACAATCCCTTCTGGCCTGCAAAATTTCTATTGAGAAATCAGCTGACATTCTTATGAAAGTTCCCTTATAAGTAACTAATTGCTTTTCTCTTGCTGCTTTTAAGATTCTCTCTTTGTCTTTAACATTTAGCATTTTAATTATGATGTGTCTTGGTGTGAGACTCTTTGGGTTCATCTTGTTTGAGACTCTCTGTGCTTCCTAGAGTTGTATGTTTATTTTTTTTCACCAGGTTAGGGAAGTTTTTTGTCATTATATCTTCAAAAAGTTTTTCAATTCCTTTCTTTCTTCTCCTTCTGGTACCCTTATGATGCAAATCTTGGTAAACTTGGTGTTGTCCCAGAGGCCCCTTAAACTATCCTCATTTTATTTAGATTCTTTTTTCTTATTGCTATTCTGATCAGGTATTTTCTGTTACCTCGTCTTCTAAATAGCTGACTTGATTCTCTGCTTCATTTAATCTACTATTGATACCTTCTAGTGCATTATTCATTTCAGTTATTGTATTCTCCATTTCTGACTGTTTCTTTTTTATATTTTCTATCTTCATTTTTATGTTTTCTATGTGTTTGTTGAAGTTTTTACTGAGATCATTAAGCACTCTTATAACCAGTGTTTTGTACTCTGTTTCTGGTAGATTGTTTCCATTTTGTTCAGTTTTTTTTTTTCCTGGAATTTTGCTTTGTTTTTTCATTTGGGATGTGTTTCTTTGTCTCCTCATTTTGGCTGTCTACCTGTCTTTGTTTCTATGTATTAGGTAGGGTGGCCATGTCTCTTGTTCTTAGTAGAAAAACCCTATGCAGTAGATGTCCTGTGGGGTCCAGTGACACAGTCTTCCATGATCACTTGAATCTGGTGTTCGAATGTGCCCCTTGTATGAGCTGTATGTGCCTTCTTGTTGTAGTCCAGCCTCGGGTGCTGTTTATGCATCAATAGGAGGAATTGACCCTCAGACTAATCGTTTGTGAGGACTGGCCAGTGACTTGTGAAGAGCTGTTGTGCAGGGACTGACTCTATCTATGGAAGAGGATTTGCTTAAGCAGTGTTCTGGTGCCTGCCCAGTCTGTCCTTTGGGTTTGTCATCCTTGGATGGGTCCTCAGCCCATGGGTGGTGCTCTCACTTTGTCTGAAGCCAGCCACTGGGTGTGCCGACCCTGTGGCCTCCTGGAAGGGGGCCTGCTGCAGACCAAGTTCAGCCTTGGAGCAAGTTTGGCTGCAGCCTTTGCCCTTCCTGGGGCCACCTGGCATGAGCAACCAAGAAAACTGCAGATGATCATTATCTCTGCTGGGTTTGGAGGTGCCGTGAGAGGCCAAGTTGTGAAATGAGGTCTGCTGTCACTAATGCCAAGCTTGGGGCTGCTCAGCAAGAGGTATGAGCACACTGAGGCTAGATACTGTTTATTTACATTTTGTGAACTTTTGAGAGACTTTAAGAAAGTTCACAGCATGAGCCAAGATTGCCATCTGTATGAAGAGCCAATGGAAGCAAGTTGGGTGGGGGAGGGTCTCAGAGAATCACCAGGACAGAATGAATGGTACATCTAGGCTGATGAAGACTCAGATATGGCAGCCGCCTGTTTATGCACACCAGGAAGAAGGAGGCTCAGCAAAGGAACAATGGCTTCTGCCAGCACTGTCTCTGGGAGAAAGCTGCCCATCCAGCCTTGCTCTGAAGCCAGAGAATTCAATCCAACCTGTGTTTCCCTGGTGCCTTTTGAGTTGCTTCCCCAGTGCTAGAGCTGAGAGTGAGTGAGTTCCACCAGCAAGTTATTTCATGCGCGGGCCCTTTACAGAGAACACCTGGGTCTTCAGCCACCCTTCATCTCACTCAGTCTTAATCTCCACTGGTTTTCACAGTCAGAAATTGTGGGGACTTCTCTTCCCAGCACGAGAATCCTGGGCTAGGGAGCTTGGTATAGGACTGGGACTCCTCACTTCTCCAAGGTGGATCTTTGTAGCCAAGATATCCCTTTCGATTCTTAACCACCTCATGAGGGTAGGGGACTAGCCCGCTCTGAGTCTCTGTGGCTTCTTCTATGTCCCTAGTTGTAGGACTTGTGTTCAGCTAGACTTCTGGTGATTCTCAATGATCGTTGTTCTGTAGTTTAGTTGTAATTTTGATGTGGTTGTGAGAGGATGCAAGTACAACATTTATCTTCTTCACTATCTTGACCACAAATGAGTGACTCTATTTTTGTTTTACACAAATTTTCTGTCTTTGTGGTTTTAACTGGATATTTTACATGACTCTATTTTCTCTCCTTCCTTAGCATATCATTTATACTTATTTTGTAATGATTGTTCTGGTGTCTGCAATATACACTTACAACTATTCCAAGTTGACTTTTAAAAACATTTGCATGGGTAAAGCAAATACTTTATAATAACAAAATATTACTAATTCCTTCCTCTCAATTTTTACATTATTGTTGTCATTAATTTTACCTTACATACATAAGCATATATACATAAGCACACATGTATATTTATATATAAAGATACATAATTGAATGCATTGTTTCCATTGTTACTTGGAAAAATTTATGTTAGATCAAACAAAAATAATGAAAAGTTTTTATTTTACCTTCACTAATTCTTTCCTCAAAATTTTTTAATGTAGATCCTAGTTTTCTACCTATATTATTTTATTTTCCTTATCTCCAAAGAACTTTTACTGGTTTTATTAGTAGACCAGACATAGCTGAGGAAAGAATTTCTGAGCTTGAAGATATATTAATAGAAACTTCTAAGGCTGATGAAAAATAGAACAGAATATACAAAAACTGTATGGCAACTACCAAAGGTGTAGCATGCATGTAATAGGATTACCAGAGGAGAAGAAAGAGAAAGAAAAAGAGAGAGGCAATATGTGAAGCAACGATGGCTAGAATCTCTCCCAAATTAAAGGAAGATACCAAACCACAGATGTAGGAAGTTCAAGGAACACTAAACAGCATTTATGTCAAAAACAAACAAACAAACAAACAAACAAACAAACTGTACCTAGTCGTATCATGCTTCAACTTCAGAAACTCAAAGGTTAAGAAAAAATCTTGAAAGAATTCAGAGAAAAAAGCATCTTACCTGTAACGGAGCAAAGATAAGAATTACATTTTACTTCTCCTATGAAACTGTGAAAGTGAGGAGATAGGAAAATGAAATATTTACCACATCGAGAGAAAAAAAACACTGACTTAGAATTTCGTGTACTGCAAAATTATCCTTCAAAAGTGAAGATGAAATAAAGACTCAAGAAAAAAAAATTGAAGAAGTGTGTTGCTAGCAGATCTGCCTTGCAAAAATGTTAAAGGCATTCTTCAGTTTGCTACAGTGTTTTATTTCTAGCATTACTTTTTGATTCTTTCTTAGAATTTCATCTCTCTGCTTCCATTACCCGTCTGTTCTTGCATGTTGTTTACTTTACCTTTTACAGCCCTTAGCATATTACTCATAGTTTTCTAAATTCATCAGCCGATAATTCCAACATTTCTGTAATATCTGAATCTGTCTTTGACACTTGTTTACTCTCTTCAAAGTGTTTTGACTTTTAATATGCCTTATAATTTTTTGTTGAAAGGTGTACATAATGTGTTGTGTAAAAGGAAGTGCAGTAAATAGGCCTTTCGTAATGTATTAGTAAGGTATGACAGCAAGAAAAGCATTCCAGTCTTATCATTAGGCCTCAGTTTTTTCTTGAATCTGTGCCTCCGAACTTAGAATTTGACCAGTGCTTCTCAGTCCGCTCCTCCTTTCAGTGGGACAGAATGGCTCAAAGGAGTTGAAGCTGGATATTTTTTCTTTCTCTTCATGGAAGGTACAGGGAGCTAGAGTTGGTTATTTTCCTTCCCCCAGATAGGTTAGGCTCAGATCAAACTCCCAAACTTTAGACTATCGTGTGTTGGAAAATCTGGAGCTGATGTGTCAAGAACATGCAGATATGACCTGCTGGTTGAGGAGGCACCAGCCATCTACGTTGCATGGCAGGTAGCTCCCTCAGCATCTGAGCTCTCACTTCATGGTAGTAAAAATCCCTAGGCTATTTTGATTGAAAGCTCAGTTTCAATACACTCACAAAAATGAAGTAAAGTAACAAGGTCTATTGCTTATCAGTCCCATACCTGGAGGTGCAATGAGCAGGGAGGAAGGGCAGAGCTCCATTTCAGGTTATACGTAAGCAGGATATGAAGAACACAGTAGAAAGCACCTATTTTTTAGGTGGCTGGGGCTGGCAGTCAATTTTTCATGGGCTCAACTCTAGATCATGCCCTGGAAAAGCATGGTGGGAACTTGTGATGGGAATCCTATGCTCGGTCCTTACCTAAATGTCTAGACTCTATATGAGCAGGGTTGTCATACTGCAAAATGCCTAGGCAGCAACATCAAATGGCTATTTTATCATCACATATGCTAAAATAGTTTCTCCTGACGGCAGGCCTTGTTAAGTACAGATGCTCCAGATTATTTAAAAATTATTCCTTTTCTTTTCCCACTGCTAGAAACTTGAGGAAATTTTTCTCAGCTATTCACTGCTAGAATCTGGTAGAGTTGCTGGAGGTAAAACTCACAGAAGTATGAGGGCCCCTTATGACTATGTTCCTTTAGAGTTTTAATCTCTCAGTCTTGTTCACACTAAGCCTCCAGAAATTAATTACAGTTCAGGTTTCTCTACCCGCTACTGGCTCCTGTGGAGGTTTCAGTTCATGGCTTTCTGTTGTTGTAAGTTGTAATTTTCTGTATCTGCCTGCCAGCCTCTACAATTTTAGGCACAGTGGTTTGTCCTGTGACCTTACTTCTCTGAAGGATCTAAGGAGAGTTGTTGATTTTTCAGTTTGTTCATCTTTATAATTCTTGTTAGGATACAGTGACGATTTCTATGCCAGTTTGAACAAATTATGATTATTTTAAAATCAGCATCCTCGTCTCTCAAACTCTTATCTATTTTTTTCTAAGCTGCTTTTCCAATTACAACCAATTAACTAAATCACTCATTGAACAAAAGTTACTAATTTGGAAAGGCCTTCTACAAGTTAAAGGAAATCAAATGGCAATCTGTAACCAAAATATGTACCATGCTTGCTTTCAGTCCAGTGAAGGAAACCGTCGGTGAATTTCTTTTATTTCTAATTGCCTGGCTGTTAGATATATTTAACAAACCATTTTGTCTCTAAATTAGATTATATATTTTTCAGGTGTAATATGGTATCATGTAAAGAGAATTTTAAATTTTTAATAAAAAGATATTTTCAGCACTATATGAAATAAACACTAGGTTAAGACTGTTATGGTCTTTGGCAGTAATTTAAATTATGATTTTCAAAAAGTTTTTCAACAGTTTCAAGTGGAAACAAATAAACGATGAAAGAACATTGTATTGGGGAAAGATAATTTAAGAAAGCTAGATTTCTGTACTAAGATAACATAATTTTTTAAAAAATAGAAAGTCACTACTTCAAGTAAAATCTAAGTTTCAGGCAAACAGTCTATGATGTTTATTACTTATGTACTGAGAGCTAGTTAGAACAGAAGAGTAATTTTAAATTTTACTATGGTAACAAATGTGAAATGATTTTAGTTGAAAAATGACAGACCCAACCCTCTGATACGAAGCATTTCCTATATTTGCCCAAAGGTTATGCGCAGAAGCTAATTACAAGTATTTTAAGTAATTCTACCTAACCAGATGGGAAGTTAGCTATAAGAGAAGCCGTTTTAGCCTTTTGAGAAATTAAAATATGGTGAAAATATTTTTAGTATTAGTATTTAGTATTTGAGTATTTTCGACATCAATATTTTCACAATTAATTTTGAATGTTACCTTTCATTTACTTCTTTTTCATGTTAACCACCTTTCATAATTCATTAGAAATATTGTAAATTTGTCTTAACAAAAACTTATGTAGTAAATGCATTTATCATGAACATTTAAATAAATGTTGCTCCTAGCCTATGTGACAGATCTTTCTCATATTCAGTTCTTTCTCCTACACAAATGTTCATTTTTACATTTCCATTCTCTTATGACAAGCATTCAGCACTTTTGGATTCAATTAGAGTTCAAGTAAAAGTGCCACATTGCTTATTATAAAATTAGCAATTAACTCTTATACTTAATAGAAATTAATAAAATAAAATTGCTTTTGAACTCATTGGTTAATTGAATTAATAAACAGTATATTAGAAATAAAAGCTGTGTCAAAACTCAAGCAAATATATGGTTCATCTATGACTTCCATCTTCCTCAGATGTGTACACGGTCCTACATACATAACAAACTTCTCTCATTTAATCTTTTCAAATATATTTTTAAATCATTTATTATTTATTTGTCCATTATTTAATGAATACTTAACATATATTCTATATATTTTAGGTACTGGAGACTCAATGGCAAATTTAACAAATCGGATTCAAACTCTTTCTCATATGAGGCCTTTGAATTTGTGTATTTACGTTTCCCATCTAACAGGAAGGCAATTCCTGTGGTCATTTGTCTGCCTCTTCACCTCTCAGTTCTTAATTAAAATATATACCTTAGACCATCTCTGAGCATCCTACTGAATGGTTCATTACTCCATCCCTATCATTTTCTATCTCAAAACTGTGTTCGATTTCCTAAGTTCCTCTTCGAAATTATTTATTTACATTTTTGTTTAATTTTTTCCTTGCTTTTCTTCCCAAGAAAAATAAAAGTCCCATAAAATAGAGCTTTGCAGCACCTACAGTAAGGTGAACAATATAGCAGATTATCAATTAATTTTTCTGAATTAATTAATCAATAAGAAAATAAATAAATAACAGTTTTTACCATTGTGAAGCTAACTTGTCTTGGGGACTTCCACTCTAATGTAATGATTATTGTACAGAGACCGTCTTCAGATTCAATGTCACACAAAAATTATAAGAAAAGAGAACTGAACCACATTTGTTGGACAGAGTTTAGTTTCACAGAGTTTTACCCAATTACTTTTCTGACCACTATTTTCACAAGTGGCCAACAACAACAAAAAAATAGCTATATACATACAATCAGTTATCCATAGAGGCTGCACCAATTTAAAATCCCACCAACAGTGCACAGGGGTTTCTTTTTTTCCACATCCTTGCCAACAGTTGTTATTTGTTATTGTTTTTATAATAGCCATTCTGACAGCCGTGAGTTGTTATCAATATTATTGATATCATCAATATTATCATAACAGATTCGTATGGTGACAGATGGTTATTTCTTATTGTGATTATCACACTGTAAGGAATATGAATGTCAAATCGCTATGTTGTACACCTGAAACTAATATAATATTGTATGTCAACTATAATAATAAAAAAAATGAGTTTTGACACTCTATTCTATTTGTAAGTTTATGTACATGAACAAAATGTTGTCCTAAAAAGAATGAAAAACAGGCTTATTACAACTTTACATGACCACTTTCAGTCCTTGAATTGTTATAGTTCTGTCTTATGTAGTTGCTTAATTTCCTTATGCTTCAGTGGTCTTGGCTAATGAATGTTGCATAGCTATTGGGAATAGAGTGACCTAAAACTGCCCAACATTGAATGAAGAGCAACTTCGTAAAGACAATTAAATATCAGGAAAAGTTTTTCAGGGAATATTGAGTAAAGGTCTTCCACTGTATCCTCATAAGTTTAACTGTTATTATTTCGATCATACATAACTTTATATATGCAAGGTTAAAAGCATTTTCCTGTGTATATTTTATTTGAATATTCTTTTCAAAACCATCTTTATCAATACAATATACTCAGTTTTAGCATATTATGGGATGATAGTCTTGGTTCTATTGCTAATTATTTGCAAGATGGTTTTTTATCTGTAGGTTGCATATGATCATCATGAAGTTCCAACATTCAGCCAGAGCACTGGTTGCTAAAATATGATTATTACCTAATTCCTCTGCTCAAGAAAGTATGCTGGCTCCCAGGTTTCTGCTACTACAGATAAAATCCCTCTATTGGTATTTCAAGGCTGTCCACCTTCCAGAGTTGCTCTCTTTCATGTAAACTCTCACTCCTTTGAAATACACACGTGGTCCACACCAGAGAGATGGACCAGGACTTAAGTTTACTTGTTCAGAAACCACAACTGAGTTTCATACAAGTGTTTCTCAAAATGTAGTTCGTGTACCAACTCACCTCCTCTCTGGCAGTCACCAAATTGTTCTCTGTATTTGTGAATCTGTTTTTGATTACTTTGTTCTTTTTGGTCCTCAGATTCTGCATATAAGCGAAATCATGTTATTTATCTTTCTCTGTCTGACTTGCTTCACTCAGCATAATACCCTCTGAGTCCACCTATGTCATTGCAAAATGTTAAGACTTCATTTTTTTAATGGCTGAGTAATATTCTATTGAATATATGAACCATAACTTCTTTATCCAATCATCTGTTGATGGGCATTTAGGTTGCTTCCTTATCTTGGCTGTTGTGAAAAATGCTGCCATGAACATATGGGTGCATAGATCTGTACAAATTAGTGTTTGGTTTTCTTTGGATAAATTCCAAGAAGTGCAATTGCTGAGTAAAACAGTAGATGCATTTTTAATTTTTTGAGGAACCCCATACTGTTTTCCATAGTGACTGTACCAATTTGCAATCCCTCTAACAGTGTATGAGGGTTCCCTTTTCTCCATATCCTTGCCAACACTTGTTTTTTGATTTATTGATGATAGCCAACCTGACAGGTGAGAGGTGATATCTCATTGTGATTTTCATTAGCATTTCTCTGATGATTAATCATCTTGAGCATATTTCATATGTCTATTGGCCATCTGTATTTCCTCTTTGGAGAAATATCTATTCACATCTTCTGCACATTTTTTTTTTTAAATTGAAATGTTTTTTTTTTTTTTTATTGTTGAGTTGTATGAGTTCTTCATAAATTTTGGATATTAACCTCTATCAGATGTATCAAATATCTTCTCCCATTCGATAAATTGTCTTTTGGTTTTGTTGATAGTTTCCTTTGCTGTGCAATTTTTTCGTTTGTTTGTTTGATGTAGTAGTCCCATTTGCTTATTTTTTCTTTTTTTTCTCTTACCTGAGGATATATATCTGAAAAGAAATTACTAGTAGCACAAAATAGACACATAGTTCAATGGAACAGAATAGAAAGCACAGTAATAACTCCAGGTCTATACACTCATTTAATATATGATATATGACAAAGGGGGCAAGAATATACCATGGAGTAAAGATAAATGGTGTTGGGAAAACTTGACAGATATATGCAAAAAAATTGAATTGGACCACCTTCTTACACCATATACAAGAAAAAACTCAAAATGGATTAAAGACTTAAATGTAAGACCCAGAACAATAAAAATTGTAGAAGAAAACATAGACAGTAAACTCTCTGATATTGTTACTAGAAATTTCTTTTTGAATAATCAAACTTAGTTTTAAACTTACAATTTAACATTATTAGCTAAATTAGGGAAGTAAAATTTTTACTTTTATTTTTAACTTAATTCAATTATGGTGATGCAAACGAGCTTCATGGACATTTTTTTTTTTTTTTTTTTTTTTTTTGGTAATAAAAGGTATACTTTTTGAAAATACACCTGCAGTTGTGAACTAAATTATGGTAATGAAAGTGATTGTGGAGAACTGAAGACCAAAGAATTTATGTTCAGTAGCCATAATTAATGAAGTGTTAAAACCACAATGTGTTCTAGTATATACTGGCTAATAGGACAATGGAATCAATAAACATAAAGAAATATTCAAAATTAAAAGTATCCTATTAAAAATAAAGAGTACTGAATTAAAATGCTGACTGAAGTAAATGTTTAATGTTTTATAGTGTTTTGTGAGCTTATTATAAGTAATGCACTGAGCAGCTAACAATAAAAGTATATGACAATGTAATTTCTGAGTTTTTAGTGTGAAACCCACCACTTCTTAGGCATTAGCTTGAAAATAGTGGATAGAACTGCAGCAAAGAAAATAGTTCAAGTACCACTTTTTAATGACACCATATATCAACTTCAGAAGCAAATAATGTGGAATACCAACTTGTGAAATAAATAAAGCTACTAAAGTATTTTCCATTACAACTTACCAAATCCAGAGATATTCTAAGCATGGCAATCAATCCTTTCAGTATATGTACAATTTGAACATAAACATTTTTAACTTCATTACTTTAGCAATGTGTTTTCTTAGCAAAACTAAACATGAAGTATATAAAAACATTCAGTTTGAGTTCAAGTTCTGTGTAGGAGTATGATCTGATGGTACAGCTGCAAAGGCAAGAAAGCAATCTAGGGTTTTTTACCCAGATTTAGGAAATGGTGCCAAAATATTAATCCCTACTCTCCTAACTTCGTTTGATTTTATTTTATATTAAAAAAAAAGTTAGGTACACTAAATAAAGTGTTTAGTCACGTAATAAAAATTGTGAATCACTAAAACCTGAAGAGTCAAATTTAAGATTACTCTATTAGGAAATAATATAGAAGATGATTATAAACTAGTGTTGCATGTAGAGTACAATGGTTATCAAGGAGAAAATTATTGAAAATATTTGAATTACAGAATAAAATCTCACTATTTATGTAGTACAAAAAATCAATTTGGTCTCAATATTTTATATCAGTATTTAGCACTACAAGAAATCAGTTTGGTTTCAACATTTTTATTGTTATGAATTGCACATATTTGTTTGGTATCTGGTATTTTTAAGGATCTTCATACATTCATGAAAAGAAGAAAGCAAGATTTTTTCAATGGCAGATAACACTTAAAGGCAAAAAAAGCAAAAAGCTTGAGAAAAGGGAGCTTCTACAGAATATTAAAATGTGGCCCAAAATTTAATAATAACTATTAAGTGCTTAGGTCGTGATCTTGATAATTTATATCTGTGAAAAGTTATCAACAAGCATCTTATAAATTAAAATGATTTAAATTTTTTTCATCAAAATAATATTTACTCATCAGATATTAATGAAATCCAAAATCAATTTATTTCATGAGTTAAATTAAGTTTAGCAATAACTTGCAGAATAAATGGTTGGCACTTCCTGTTGATGAAGCAATGGCAATAATTTTGGAAATACAGCATCACTTGCTTCATCTTGGATAAAAGTTAAAAATGAATTACCTTGAGCTTGTTGAAATTGCTATAAAATCACTTATTTCATTACTATCAACAGACTGATAGCTCTATGATAAGTTTGTAAAAAATTAAAATAGTTTAAATATCATTCCCAGTGAATAATGTTGTCAATAGAACCTACAATAGACAATTAACAAGCAACAAACAAGTGCATTTGTTACATTAAAAACTATAGATTTTGATGTGTGGGATATCTCTTTAAAGTGTGAAGTAGGTATAAATATATATATAAAGAATCACTATTTTGCTCACAGTTTTTTAATTTGTATTATAGCAATATAAGTTCAATTGAAATAATGATTCTTTACATGAATCACAGTCTTGCAAACTTTCAATGAACAATATGCACAGGTTTTAATTTTTTCTTTTCTCTTCTGTAGTGATTATTCTAATTATATTCATTAAATGTAACAGAATGGTAATTTTTGATAAATGATTTCTTGCTCTAGATTGTGGATAGTGTCCTATATTTCTATTCTTGCCATGAATGACACAATGCTAGGAAAATGGTAAATGCTCAGCAAATACCTGTAGATAGCTAGATTTATATCAATAACTTGGGTTACATTTTCTGAAGAAAATAATTTCTCACTGTAGATGGCTATGTAGAGAGATCTATCTGCCAGTTTCAGAGGTAAAAGTCACTGAAGTAAACAAGAGAAATCCTCCTTTTTTTTAATCAGTCCCCTATTCTAATGCTTCTGCAATGTCATGCCCTTTCTTTCTGGAGAAAGTAGCTAAGGCAAACCACAGAATCAGGCTTCGAGTAGGTAGAAAAGATAATATTAGGTAATCTATCAAGAGAAACATGAATAACTTTACCTAGGCAAAAATGTTTTAAAATTTTAACCTTGAAGATGTGTTAGGCTTTGACTATTTAAGGTATTCTATCAAAATAAAAATATTCCTGGAAACTTGACTTATCGTTGTTTTATCATTTAGGTAAGTAGAAGAAGAAAGGGGGAAATAGAAAGGTTTCACCAGCTCCACCATTTTTTGATGAAACTGTATAACTACCTACAGGGTCATGAGGCCCAGTCTCACCTCCTAATTTTACATGTGTTCCATCATGGAAGAGGAACCTCCTGCTTCTGATAATAGCTGGGTAAATGATAATAATAATAATAAATTATTATTATTATTATTATTATTATTATTATTATTATTATTAACTTTTAGGTGGTCAGGGAAGGCCTCTCTGAGGCGGTGACATCTCAGCTGAGACCTGAAGGTTGAGAAGAGGCAGCCAGGAAAGAGCTGGGAGAAAAGCACCGCAGGCAGAGAGAACGGGTTAAGAGCTTGAGAGAGCAATGAGTGCGGTTTTTGAGACATGGGTTATGAACCCAGTGCGGTGGGAGCAGAGTGAGCGAAAGGCCTAGGAAATGGGGTTGGAGAGGCCTACAGCAGCAAGGATCATGCGGCGCCCTGCATGCTCAGGGAAGGAGTCTGGATTTGATCCGAGGTGCGGTGGGACAAGGGTAGTAATGCTTCAGGCGACCGCAAAGGGCTGTCGGAGGACCGAGCCTGAGGAATGGTGTCTGCGCGAGGGTACATCCCCGTGGCGGGCATCAGAAGGCTGCCCAGCCGCACCCCCGCTCTGTCCTGTCTGGGTCAAGGAGCTGCATTCGCGCGTAAAGGAGGCGGGCGATCAACACCGGAAAGAATGCGAGAAACACGTTCTTCAGTTTCAGCTTCCTCGCCCTGCTGCCGCAGCCATCAGTGCAGGCAGAATCCTGCGGGGGCGAGGGGTCCCCACAAGCTGACTAAATTATTTGTGTGAATCTTCCAGCTGACATCAAAACAACACGAAACTGTTGAGACAAAATGATATACATACGTGTATGTATGCATGCATACATATGCAAAATAAATTAATATTTATATGTTATATATAATTCTATATTCATTCTCTGAATAATCTAAGTATGTATTATATATAAATATATTAAAATATAAAGAAGTATATACACATTATAATTACATTAAAATACGTATATATAGTTTTATTCTCATAGAAATATAGTGAGCTAAATATAGTGAGCTAAATATTATTCTTGAACAACATTTCTACCCATTGCTATCAACCTGTTAGGCTGACATTCTCCTGGTGAGCACGTGGTTGCTAGTCTACTGCTTGATCAACAGGAAGTGCCAACCATTTATTCTGCAAGTTATTGCTAAACTTAATTTAACTCGTGAAAGAAATTGATTTTGGATTTCATTAATATCTGATGAGTAAATATTTTGATGAAAAAAGAATTTAAATCATTCTATCAAATTTATAAGATGCTTGTTGATAACTTTTGCTGTGCAGAAGCTTTTTAGTTTGATATAACCTCATTCATTTATTTTTGCTTTTATTTCCTTTGTCTTTGAGGTCAAATTTATAAAATCCTCTCTAAATCCAAAGTCCGTAAGTTAAGTACCCACTTTTTTATATAATTTATTGTTTCGGGTATTATTTTAAGGCCTTTTATCTATTCTGAGTTAATTTTGATGTATAGTGACAGCAATCTAGTTTTATTCTTTTGCATGTAGCTTTCCAATTTTCCCAGTACCATTTATTGAAGAGGATTTTTTTCTACATTATATGTTTTCGGCTCCTTTGTTGAAAATTATTTGCTCATATGTATGTAGGGATAGAAGTAAAGCAACAAATGAACAAGTAAAACAAAGAAACAAAAACTCATAGACACAGACAATAATTCAGTAGTCACCAGAGGGAAAGGGGAGAGGTGGGAAGGTAGAAAAGGGTAAACAGGGTCAAACATATGGTGACAAAAGGAGATTTGACTTTGGGCAGTAAACACGCAGTGCAATGTAGAGATGATGTATGATAGGATTATACACTTGAAACCTATATAATTTTATTATCAGTTTCATCTCAATAAATTTAATTTAAAAATAAATAAGACATATAACTAAAAGAAAAAATTATATATATATATATATATATATATATATATATATATATATATATATATCTTTAAGTCAATATATATATAAAACCCTGATACTTTTGTTTGAAGATTTGATGTTAGGAAAACATCTAGGCTCTTTTTTGTTTGACCAAAGGTAAACAAAATAATACACGTAAAAGTGCAAAATGAAACACTATACCAAATCTTCTGCACTTAATCATTAGTCTCATTCAGGACTACAAAGCTATCCTTGTGATAGTCCATGGGAGAAATGGCAAAACAAACTACAATAGTCAATGGTCCTTGATCTTCTCTTTAATACCTATAGCTCTCAGTATTTGAAAGTTAGAGAAAACTTTTTTATATATTCTGAAAAGTAATTTAGTTAAGGAAATTTCAAGTAACTAATTAATTTGACAAGAGAATAGCTATTAAAACACCTAATATTTTTCTCTCCATAACAAGCAGATTTTTTTTTCTTAATTCCTTTACCTTTTTCACCCAGCCCTCAAACCCCCTTCCATTTGGCAATCATCAGTTTGTTCTCTATATCTATGAATCTACTTCTCTTTGCTTTAGACTTTGTGTGTGTGTGTGTGTGTGTGTGTGTGTGAAATCAGTCTTAGACAAATTAATTTCTAGTGAAGAACAAGAATCACTTTGTCTTTTAAGACTTTTAAGTATTAGGACAATTCTTTTGCATATAATTTTAATCAAAGTCAGATTTTTTGACATAAAACCTTTAATCAAAGTCCTATTGTCTTCTCCACACTTTGTTTATAACAGGGATCCTATAAATGACAACTGAGTATACTCGTTTGTTCCCTAAAGTGGACAAGGTAGGTACCATTTCAGTTCTACAGAATTCTTACCTTGGTTTTCCAATTGTGTGAAGAAAGAATATACTTTTGCTCTAAATGATCTAAAATGTGATTTGTTGTTACAGTGACTGCCATATGTGTACGTGTATAATTGGACTGCACGTGATTTTTAGTAACCTATCAATAAAATTTATTAAAGAAATAATTCTAACAGGACAAACAAACAGAGACTCACGGACATGGACTATAGTGGTTACCAGAGGGTAGGGGGTAGGGGGAGGGGGGAGGTAGACAGAATAAAGGGGGTCAAATATGTGGTAACAGAAAGAAATCTAACTATGGGAGGTGAACACACAGTGTAAATATATATATATATATATATATATATATATATATATATATATACACCTTACTGTTCAAGTATACAGCTGAAACATATTAGAGTTCATTAACCAATGTTACCATTAAAAAGGTAAATGCTTATTTGTATTTATTTTTTAAAAATCTCTTAATAACAATAACAAAAAAGCTTTCATTTACTCCTGCCAGATTGATGAAGAGTGGGGCAAAGTTCATTATACTGAAGTTTTTATTTCCATATAAAAAACTCATTCTGGATCCTGAACCATTGCAAATGCCAGAGCCAAAAAGTTAAATTATTTTAGACAATGCAAAAATAAAATGTTTTTGCTACATTTAGAAAGAAATGTATCTGCTGAAATCCCTGAGAGTTGATAAAATTTACACAAAATTTTTATTGAAAAATAATTAGAAGCCACCCATAGCATGCTACGAAAATTTGCAATTGTCTACCCTTTTTAATTCTGACATTGTTAGCTCTCTTTGTTTGTAATATGAAAATTGAAACTCAATAGTTTTTGCCCAATGTTCGACAATGCAGAATCTTGCTATATTACTATAAATCCTTATTCGTTTTCTCTGAAATTAATCTAGAATGTCTATTAAATAACAAAAATCTTTTTTATTCTCCTCATTCATTTTATATTTTAAGGATTATCCAAAGCGAGCTTGTTTCAGTCCCTACCTTGCTGTAAATGAACATAATTTTAATATTTACAAGTCATCATATGTCATTGAACCACAATTTTCTGAATGCTCAAGTCTGTATATCATGAAAAAATTTATAAGCAATTAACCATAGCTCTATATCCTATGGGCCTACTAGACTGGAAGAAAATTTAAAATGTGTAGATAAACTTACACTTTTTGATCAGGAAACAATGTAAAATTTCTGATTAATACATACATATATTCCTATATGCTCCAAAATATCAAATGAACTCTTGCAAATCATCGGTCCCTTGAACATACTCAGTATATATTAAAAATCCAGCTTGATTTTCTTTGTTTAAATTATTGATGACTTTTCAAAATACATAATATGTAGCTTGGTATTAGAAAAAACAAAAGAAAGTCCAGAAAGAGGAGAAACTCTATCTTTATGATGAAGTGAAAGAATAATTGGTATCCTTTTAATCTTTTCCTTCTCTAAACTAAATCATTTAAATTTCTATTATTTGGCAGAATACATGGAAATATTTGGTATAGCAATTCCTTCAATATCCTTAGATTCAATTTCTGAACATATTTAAGTTTTCTTTTTTCTTTTTCTTTTTTTCTTATTTCTCTTCTTAACAGAGCGGGAAGCTGTGCTTTTCCCTACAGACAATTCACAGACAACAGCTTAGCTTGTGGCCCACTTTAGTTCATGTCCAATTGCATTTAAAATGCTCTCACAAGATTCCTTCTAAATCACCAACACTCAACAGGCTATTTTCTCTCTGCATTTTGACTGCTACTTACTTCGTACTCTGATGTCATGATACCAATTTAAACTTTCTCTTCTCTCTATGCCTAATATAAAAGGTTCATCTGTCAGCAAAATTGTTAATGCTGCCTTTCATCTTAATTATTCAGATAAATAAATCATTTAGATTTGTTTTATCACCTTATTTTTGAAAGAAAATAACCTATTTGCTATTCATCCCCTAAAAATAGTTTTTAATATTCATACAAGAATGTTCATGTAAAAGATACACTCCGCTAGCCACTGGCAATATTCAAAATGTGTAATAAGGGGCCTAGCCTGAGTACCAGCTAATTAAGTTGGATGCCAGTCTTGAATTCCAACAGATTATCACTCTGGCCACAATCTGACATATAGGCTGGTATGTCTATTACAGGTATCTATGATTCCAGAAGGAGTACAGATTTCAATACCTTCTCAACAACCTCCCGAGTAAAGGGTAAAAGGGTGAGAAAATGAAGACGGTACAACTACCCTTTCTACAAGCGCTGCCTGAAACCAGTTAGGCAGGGGGCTGAAAAGGGATGTGTTTGGGGACTGAGGGAGAAACAAAAAACATCCAAACACCTCGTTTATTCTGTCAAAGTGTTAATTAAACACATGTAATATGATTAAGTGCTTTTAGAAAACATTTCATTCTTTAATTCATCTACATGCTAATGCTCTATGTAAACAGCAGGGGCAAAATGCATATGGGCAAATACAATTAAAGAAAAATGGCAAGAGATAGCTTTAAATCAGAATTTTTATTCTGTCCCCTAATCTGTCTACCTTTATCCCTTTACTATAATCTTTCAGTTTTCGAATCCTGTGCTGTCTCCTGGGCCTACATTGGGAATCATGTTTTGTGGGACTAGGGTATCATTTTTTACTACATAGTGAATTTCAAACCCTAGAACACGTACAGTAGCCAGGATTCATTTTGGAATCAGCTGTTGCAACATCGGCTAAACCCTGATCTTTGTGAGCGTTTTGCCAAACATTTCCTCTAATATGTCCCATATTATGCTCCACATACTTCTATGTCTCTCATCTGAGGTTGCTTATCCTTTAGCTGGAGATTGGTGTAGTGTGGTTTAATTGACATGACTGATGGTGTGTTTATTTTCCAGGAAATTCCAGTGCTGAAGATTAGAAGGCAGATGTCATATTTTCTCTTCTGATTCTATCATTTCTCTATTCTCAGCTTCATTTATCTTCCACACAGCATGTAAGCCAACTGGCATTATCAATGTTAGCATCAGAGAGACCTTTTGGAGAAGGTAACAGGTTTGGTGACGGAGTAACTTTAATTTTCCACATTCAGGGAAGGCATTTATTTTATTATTATTATTATTTAATGATATTTTAAAAGTGATGGTGGGTGGATATAAGGGAAAGAGCTGCTGCCCTTTTTTTCTTGTTAAATCAGAAAATAAAGCAAATAAACTTTTTTTTATTTTTACCATTTGATATATTGAAAATTACTCAAAGGGAGGAGAAAGGTAGTAGAGTCTAAGCAATACTGTTTTTCTCTGCTTTAATTTTATCTTGATTAGCAGCTCTAATTCTATGAGTTGAATCTTCAGTACTGAAAAAAATTAAATAACATGAATTTTTGGCATGAAACTATATACGTTCTGGATATTATATTTCAAATGAACTCTTCTTGGGAGGAGTTTGAAGGGTTTTAAATGCGAGTTTGCTGGAAAAAGCGTTAGTACTTTAAACATTTTTTTTCATTCAGTATAATAATGTCTAACTTGATTAGAGTGATTAGTTCACTCATATTTAATGTAATTAGTGGCATGGTTCAATTTACGTGTGCCATTTTGCTCTTTGATTTTTTTAATATCTCTTACTTTTTTGTGTTCCTATGATCTTTCCATATTTTCTCTTTTTGTTGTAAACAAACATTTTATACTTTTTATATCATTTATACTATTTATATCATTTTAATTACTCTGCTGATTTTTGCCAATATTTTTGACATTTCTATAGTGATTGCTTTAGTAATAATATGCATTAATGTTCTCACTTTAACTCATCACAATCTCCTTCTGGTTAATACTGGTTAAAATGTAACAACTTTGAACCAGATTGGCTTCATTTCTTCACCATGTTTTTTATGCTAATAGCTAGATATAGATATATAGATATAGATATAGATATATAGATATAGATATATAGATATAGATAGATTTAGATATAGATGATATAGATATAGATATATCATAATATGTATGTTGCATTATCCTAACCTACATATTATGTTTATCTACATATTTAAAAGATTCTAGTTCTGCTCATCTTTATCTTGTGGTTACAAGTTACTATCTGAGGTCATATCTTTTTTTACCCTAAAGGGTTCTTTTTTTTTTCTTTTTTTTCTTCTTTTTTTTTTTTGGTAGTAAATACCTGCTAATAAAAAAATTATCTGCTTTTGCTTCTCTGACAATGTCTTTATTTTGTCTTTATTTTTCATGAGATTGTTTTGCTAGATAAATAACTTTAATGGATTGTTTTCTTCTTTCAACACTCTTATCCCATTCTATTGCCTTCTTGACTTCACTCTTTCCAATGAGGAATAATAATAACATTGGGCCTATGTGCAATAAGTTGTTTCTTACTTATACTCAAGTGATATTTATTTGTACTCAAGTGATATTTACTTTTAATACGTTGATTATTATGGGCAGAAATTGTGCTCAAACACCTTAAACCCATAAGACTTCCAACTTATACCAGTGAAACAGTATATGGGTTGGGCAATACATTTAAAGTGATAGCCCATTCTCAACTTCCCTCGCCTTTCACATTTTGCCAGGATTTCGAGAGTCTTTCTCATACAAGTTTTAGGTATGAGAGATTACCTTAATTTGTCTCTGGTTCTTTCATATTTAGTTTCTCTCCAATAAATTTTGACCTGCCCATTGCCACAAACCAGAATGCAGTCTTGGGCTAGCATAGCTACAGATTTTTCCCTGTGATTCCAAGTCAAATCTGACAATTAAAGCTAGCAAAACTACAGGTTTTCACTACCTACTCAGAATTGTGTCTTATACCTCCAGCAGAAGAGTTTATTTATTTATTTAATTGTTTTGTAGAGCAAATCTTCAAACAGCAGTTTTATTTTATTTAGTTTTTATTGGGGTGACATTAACAAAATCCAGTAAATTTCAAGTGTACAATTCAACACTTTTTGCATTGTATGTTTACTGCCCATAGTTAGATTTCTTCTTATCGTTATATATTTTACCCCTTTTATTCCTATCTACCTCCCTCTTCCCCCCTTTCCCTCTGGTAATCACTAGTCCACTGTCCATATCCATGAGTCTCTGTTTGTCATGTTTGTTTGTTGCTTTTAGATTTATACCCCACATATAAGTGATATCATGTGATTTTCAACTTTTTCTATCTGGCTTATTAAGCTTAGCATGACTATCTCAAGATCCATTCATGTTGTCACAAATGGTAGTATTTCATTTCTTCTTATAGTTTTGTAATATTCCATTGTTATTCTATCATTATGTATCTTATCCATTGTATGTATCTATCATTACACCACATTTTCTTTATCTTATCATCTGTTGTAGGATACTTTTGCTGCTTCCATGTCCTAGCCATCATAAATATTGCTGTTATGAATGTCTGGTAGGACTGAAAATTGATACAACTACAATGGAAAACAGTATAGAGGTTTCTCAAAAAGATAAGAATTGATCGATCATATCATCAAACTTCTTATTTTTAAAGTATGGTTCTTCCAGATTCAGCTGGGTATATGTGGAGAAAAGGAGCAAAAGGAGCAGCTCTAGGCAACAAGGCCCTTGTCTCCTACCTTTTTTATTTGGAGCTCTTGTAATTTATTAAATAAACACTTTTTAATTTTTTATATGTCTTAGTCAATATCAATTCCCTTAAATCGTTGTTGTTAATAATTTTATCCACTTTATACTGGTTTTCTGCAGAAGATTATCACCTAGCCCCTCTGAAGCTATTATTGGAAATCTTATCATTATTAAATTCTTGAATGATGCTCAGTAAAATTGCTGATAAAAACAAAATGTTATATCTGGTTATTGAAGAAAGGGGAGAGATCTAGATATCCAAGTCCAAAATGAAAATTGAATATTGCTATAAACCTGTTGAAGACTTATGTTTGTTCTCCAGAGACCCTATGTTTAATACTTACAGATTAATAGAAGGTTATGGCTCTCCTATAACCCTGATTATATCTGCAAGTAAGAATTTATTTATTTCAATTTATAAATTGCAGATAAAATTATCAAGTTTGAATATAGGCTGTGCATTTGTATAAACTGAAAATTTAAGTAAGCTTTTATGGCTCCTCCAAAGTCATAAATACTAAAATCCTGCCAAAATACTGCTCCCTTTGCTTCAAATCTTTGGGATTGTTATGGCTCATGATATGGTAGAAATATCATACTTTATCTGCTAGCCACACACAGAAAAAAAAGCTTTGACATAATATTTCACAGAAATAATCGAGTCTAGGCCCTTATCTGCACCACTGTTAATCTTGAAGAAAGAAAAGTATACTAAGATAGCAAATTATTATGGCAAGCTCTTTTCTCTTACTTATATTTCATGACCCTGCCCTAACTGGCGAACTACATAATTAGGGAAAATTTTAAAAAATATGATAGATAAAATAGAATAGAGATTAGAATAGAGTAGTCTATATGTGGTCTGTCCATTATAATCTCAGCCTTACTAAGTAACTATTAGCAATTTGGAGATCTACAGTACATTGGGGAAAATGGCACGATTTAACTGAACAGGGGAAAGAAAATTTTCTTTGACATTTTCTAAGGGCTATCTCCTATTATATTAAGAAAATGTGGCAGCATTTTATTGGAGCCAGCAAGAGAGATAAATTTTTGCTCAAACCCCAATTTCTGGTCTAGGAAAGGTCTTTATTATTTAGCCTTCAGGAAAATGAAAGTGACAGATTGCAACTGTCAGTAGATACTGACTCCCTTTAATGTTTCCCTGCTTTTCCTATTTCTCATAGGATAGAGAACTGATTAAACTCCAATTCCAGAATGTGAAACAAATAAGCTTCATAACCATGTGCCTTTAGCATGCCCTAGTGTTGCCATGGTGATTATAATCTGCATTAGTTTCTCTAAAAATTGTTAATTAGATGTAGTGCCAGAAAGCAAATAATTCCAGTTGTATGTCTTAAGTCCCATTATTCATCCTTACTTTTTGGTCTTCCTTATACAGTTTGTTGTTTCTATTTATTTCTGCAGCACATATAAGAAAAGGTGTGTATGTGTGTATGTGTGTGTGTGCGTGCGTGCGTGCGCGCGTGTGTACATGCACACACACATATATGCATATATACACACACATACATATATATTTTACAATTGTCTATGCTATTAGGTCAGCAAATAATCTTTTCATGAGTATCACCATTCAACTAAGAGAATTCTAAACCAGAAATCATCGGCACAAATTTATCCATAATTTGGACTTACAGACAAGATGGTATAGCAGGTAGATTCTGTACTCTCCTCCTCTCATGACCATATCAAAATTATAACTAAACTACAGAACAACCATCATTGGGAGTTGCCCGAGGTCTGGCTGAACAGAAGTTCTACAACTGGGGACATACTGAAGAGGCCACCTCTAGACTAGTAGGAGGAGTAGAGATGTGAAATGCACTGGTCTCATAACTCTGTGTGGCAATTGAGAATTGGGAGGGATATCTTGGCTGCACGTGTTCCTCTGGAGAAGCAAGGGGTCACAGCCCCAACCGGGCTCCCCAGACCAGGGTTCCAGTGCCAGGAAGTCCCCATGACCTCTGGATGTAAAATCCAGTGGAGATTTTGGCTGAGTGAGATGGAGAGCTGCAAGAGTGATAGACATTACTCTTAAGGGGCCCACAGCCAGACTTAGTCACTGATAGACTTGCTTGCTCTGAGCTCCAGTGCTGGAGCAACTAACTGTTCAAGGAGTATCTGGTATATACTAGGAGAAGCTTAATTGTCTGGCTTCACGGTGAAAGCTGGAGAAGTGGTATTCTCTCAGACAGATGTTGTCAAAATTCATTATTCCATTGCTGAGCCTTCCCTACTCCTGGCATGCGAAGGCAGACAACTGCCATATCTGAGTCTCCATCAACCTGAATAATACCATTCAGCCTGTCCAAGTGATTTCCTGAGTCCACTGTCCTTCCAACTTGCAGGTCCACCCAAGCCAATTCCAGTGTTTTTGTTTTTGTTTTTTTTTTCCATACAAACAACCTATCTTGACGTGTGCTACAGACTTTCCTAAAATCTCTCAAAAGGTTTACAAAACCCAAACAAGCAACATCTGGCCTCAGAGTGCCCACTACGTCTTGCTGAACTGCTCCGAGCCTCACCCTACCAGCAGCTGGCCTCAGTTCTCAGCTTGACTTTGAATCGTCTAATAGCAACCCAAGTGGTAGCCATCTGTGGATTGCTTGGTGATTCTTGACAAGTGGCCCTGGGAAGTACACAGACTGTGGCTGAAACCGGCCTGTGGCTGGGCCCCTCCTAGGAGTCCCTTGCGCTGGCACACCTGGTGGCTGGCTTTGACCAGTACCAGAGCACCACCCAGGGCTGCATCTGAAGATGACGTACCAAACGTTCTTACTGGGTAGGCACCAGAGACTTGTGAAAATGAATCCTGCTCCATAGGGTCAGCCTCTCATTGGCCAATCCTCACAACCAATCAGCCCATTGACCTGTCAACATCAAACAAAGTTCAACCAAGGCTGGCTCCAATAAAATTCTCAACCAAAACAGGAGGTCACACACAATCCAAACAAGAGACACACATTGAGTTCCTGGCTAACAGTGACTGGGGAAGTCTGTGTGACTGGACCCCACAAGACATCTACTATATTTAGCCACTCTCCTAAGACAAAGAAACTTAAAGAGTCCCACAAAATTCATTAAAACAAACACAGGAAGGCAGCCAAAATGAGGAGACAAAAAATCATGTCCCAAATGAAAAAACAGAATAAAGCTCCAGTAAAAGAACTAAACAAAATGGAAACAAGCAATCTACCAGATCTAGAGTTTAAAACACTGACAGTCAATAAACTTAGAGAAAGAATAAAGGAACTCAGTGAAAACTTTAACAAAGAAATAGAAAACATAACAATGAAGATATAAAACATAAAAAAGAACCAGTCAGAAATAAAGAATACAATAGAAAAAATAAAGAGTACATTAGAGGGAATCAATAGATTAGATAAAACGGTGGGTTAAATGTGATTTAGAAGATAAGGTAGCATAAAACACCCGATCAGAACAGCAACAAGAAAAAAAAATCCAAAAAATGAGAATAGTTTAAGGGGCCTCTGGAACAACATCAAATATACCAAGATTTGAATAAATAATAGGGGTACTGAAAGGAGAAGAGAGAGAGCAAGAAATTAAACACTTGTTTGAAGATTTAATAATGGAAAACTTACCTAATCTGGTGATAGAAATAGACATACAACCCACAAAGCTCAGAGTCCCAAACAAGATGAACCCAAAGATGCTCACACTAATACACATCATAATTAATATGCTAAAATTAAAGACAAAGAGGGAATCTTAAAAGTAACAAGAGAAAAGCAATTAGTTATCTAAAAGGGACTCTTATAAGACTGTCAGCTGATTTATGAAAAGACACTATTCATGCCAGAAGGGATTGACATAAAATATTTGAAGTGATGAAAAGCAAGTACCTACAACCAAGATTATATTACCCAACAAAGCTATCATTTAAAATCGAATGGCAGATAAAGAGCTTTCTAGACAAGAAAAAGGACTTATTCACCACCAAGCCAGTATTACAGAAAATGTTGGAGGGACTTCTTTAAAAAGAAAAAAAATCTATATCAAAAATATGAATACTAAAATGGCAATAACTACATATTTGTCAATAATTACTTCAACTGAAAAAGGATTAAACACTCCAATCAAAAGATAGGGTGACTGAATGGATAAGAAAGCAAGAGCCTTACATATGCTACCTACAAGAGACTCACTTCAGATCCAAAGATACATACAGACTGGAAGTAAAAGGATAGTAAAGGATATTTAGTGAAAAAGAAAGGCAAAAAAAAAAAAAAAAAAAAGCTGGGGTAGCAAGCCTTATACCAGACAAAATAAACTTTAAAACAAGAGACAAAGAAGGACCCAGTAATTTCACTTCTGAGTGTTTATCTAAAGAAAGCCAAAATACAGTAGCCAAGATATGGAAGCTAGTGGGTGTCCATCAATTGATGAATAGCTAAAGAAGAGGTGGTACATACATACAATGCAATATTACTCAACCATAAAAATAAATAAATAGATAGATGATAGATGATGATGATGATTGATGATAGATAGATAGATGATAGATAGATGATAGATGATAGATAGATAGATAGATAGATAGATAGATAGATAGATAGATAAAAGAATAACATCTTGTCATCTACAACAACATGGATAAACCTAGAGGATATTGTGTTGAGCGGAGTAAGTCAGACAAAGGTAGACAAATGCCATGTGATTTTTACTTAAATGTGGAATCTAAAGAACAAAGTAAATAAACAAAAAAGAAACACACTGATAGATACAGAGAACATTTTGAGGGTTGCCAGATGAAAAGGGAATGGTGGGGTGGGGGAAAGAGGGGAGGGGATTAAGAACTACAAATTAATGGTTACAAAATACTCATAAGGATGTAAAGTACAGCATAAGAAATCTAGTCAATAATATTGTAATAACTATGTAAAATCTCAGATGGGTACTAGATTTGTTAGGATGACTCATGTATAAATATTACTAATTTATATAACTTTGTAAGTTATATAAATGTCTAACCACTATTTTATACACCTGAAACTAATATTGTATGCCAACTATGATTGAAAAAAATATATATATTTAAAAATATACCTGTAGTTTACTACGAAACCAACAGCAGATAAAGCAAAAGTTATGGAAATTTCTTAAACTAAGACTTATTCATGCTTGAGAACATTTCTTTATTTTTATTTTTCTTTCTCAAGCTCAATTTAACAGCCAAACCATACTCTATTTCTTACCTATTTCTGGAGATTTCAGTTGGAGAGCTTCAGCATCCCAGTGCTTCTATGATTAATTTTGACAAGTGCTTCCAGGCACACCTTCCCAAGGTCATTGGGTTGATCAGGTGAACAGCTAAAGGATGTACAAGAGTAGTGTACTTGACTCTGGGATAAACCATCCTAGCACACTTGGCAGTGAAGCTACTCATTAAGGGTTTACCTTCCACTCTAATCAACCTCATGACTCCTCTTCTTTATAGTTTCTTTTGCTCTAAGCTCTTTCTGTATTCAGATAAGAAAGCTTTAACATAATATGGTTCTTGGGTTGAGCAAGTTTATAATTTTATTACTCAAATGTAGGATGCTTTTTTTTTTTTAAGGAATATTTAAAAGCCATTTCTAATGGGTTAAGTATAACTGTCCATTGGTCTATTCTATATCTGTTTTCACCTGGTAACTGTGTCAGATTATTTTCCTTCATATGATTACCTTTCATTTTTATTTCCTGCCTAGATTTGTGATTCTGAACCCTTGATGTTTACTTTCTCCTTTAGTGAAAAATATATCAGAAAATACAAGAAACTTCTCTATTTCTTACTTTTTTTTATACCTGCCAGTTTCTGAATGGGAAGACAGAAAGCCACATTTTAAATATATGCCCAACTCCAAAGCACACGCATCCCAGGCTATAGCATTTTAATACTTTAAATTATTTTCAATGGAATCTTACTTAGAGTCAAGTCCATTTAGCTCATAATTTGTATTTCACATTTTCAAAAAAAAAAAATAGTGAAATTCAGGTGCAAGTGGTACTTAAATCTTCAATGATTAATTTGGTTTCTGTCATACATTAGTATGTTTGCATCTTTAATGTTAATTTGTTAGTGATAATAATGGGGGAAGTTATGGAAAGAAAGAAAAACTGATTTAAATGAATCTTACTAAAATTTTAAATGCTGATTCTTCACTCTAATAGCAACTCTTGGAAGAACTAGCAGTTCCAGGGCATAGCCAGTCAAGGTTTTCAGAGGCATAAGCACTGATTTTTAGCAAAATTAACAGAAATTTTCTCTAAAATACTAGGACTATTTTCTAATATGCTTGGTACATAAGGATACGATTTTATGTTGAGATTGGAAAATATCCTGATTGTCGATTGCTTGGAGCTTTGTGGTTCAAATGATTTTGAGATTCCATGAGGAAGGTGCTCCACTTGTTCTCAAAGTGTGGTCCCTGATCATCATCAGCAACAGCTGATCACTTAAAAATGCAGATTCTCTAGTGTAATTTTGACCTACTTCTAAATTAGAAATTCTGAGACCTAAGCCTGGCAATCTGTGTTTTAAAAGTCTCTCCAGGTGAGTCTCATAAATAATAAGCTTCAAAAATCGAAGCTCTAACCCATTAACTATGTGTGCTATGTGTGTGTGTGTGTGTGGTGATAAACCAAAAGTCATTTACCTTTCTGGATTGTAAGAACTAAAAATAATGACAAAGTAAATCATATTTAAGCCATCTTTAAATAAGAATCTAGGATGGTAAAAAAACACGGCAGAGTGAGAGACGTCCTCAGGTCTCTCCCCTTGAAACAACAATAAGCTGAACATCTAAAACTCAACGAAAAATACCCAAACTGCACACCAGCACATCTGAGTTTGGGGTCTGTGCATAAGAGCTACCGCAGGCCAGAACCCCAGGTGTTGAGCAGTGGGCTGAGAGAAATAAAGAAGGTGGCTCTCGCAGCCACTGGAGCTCCTTGCAGAAGGGCGGGGAGAGGAGAAGGTGCAGTGACTATCCTGATCAGCCCTGTCTGGAAGTATCAGGACTTCTAGCAGCCAGCAGCAAGGCTCAGTCATCGGGGCAGAAATTAGAGAAATAGGACAAGACAGCAGAGAAATGACAGCTGATTTTTACCAGTCCTGGTTCCATAAGGGAGGCTGAGCTGCAGCCCCTGACCCCCAACACAGAGGGCCCTGCCCCCCATACTCTCTGAGACCGAACACTGTGTAGCCCCAGGGGAATCTGAGCAAAGGCTGCCGAGGCTGAAGCTACCTCTTGCAGCCTCTGGAGCTCCCTGCAGGAGGAGAGGGAGGGGAGACGGTTCAGTAACTTCTGTGATCAGCCTGTCTAGAAGTGCCAGAACTTCTAGCGGCCAGTACCAGGGTCAAATCATTAGGACAGAAAGCAGAGAAGTGTGGGACAGAATAGCAGAGAAACAACAGTTGAATTTTACCAGCCCTGGTTGGAAAACTGAGGCTGAGTTGCAGCCCTCAATCCCAAACCAGAGAGCCCCTCCCTGCATACCCTCCAAGACCGAGCTCCAGGGGAATCTGAGCAAAAGCTACTGAAACTATTGCTAACACTGGCAGGGACTGAAACTGAGAGTAGCAAGTATGATTAAACATCTACAAGAAAATAAAAAAGACATTTAGGCTTTATATAAAGCAGGGATCTGAGAGGCTTAGGCGCCACCTGCTGGAAACTAAAAGAAAAGCACCTTCTTTGCAGCAGGCTGTAGAGAGATATTTACAAAAAAAAAAAATCTTTCTGGGGGAAAAAATACACTTCCATTAATGCTCAGGTGGAAAAACAGTCCATAAACACTATGAACAACCAAGGTGACAAGGCATCTCATAAAGAAAGATAAAAGGCTCCAGAAAATAAGCTTACAGACGTAGAAATATGCTACAAATGACAGAAAATTCAGGATGGTACTTCTGAAAAAAACTCAATAGATCCAAAACAACTCAAATCAACAATTTCAGGAGACTGAAACCCTCGAAAAGAACCAAGTAAAACTTTTGGAGATGAAGAACACACTGCAAGAGTTGAAAAATGAAATAGCAACTTGGGAAATAGAGTCAACCAAATGGAGGAAAGGACCAGTGATATTGAAGACAGAAATCTAGAAATAAATCAGAAGGAAGGAGAGAGAAACTGAAGAATGAAAAATAATGAAAGAGAAATACAAAAACTAGCTGATACCATCAGGAGAAGAAACATAAAAATAATGAGCATTATTGAAGACAAGGAGAAGGAGCAGGGACTAGAAAGCATTTTCAGACAAATAGTGGACAAGAACTGTCCAAATCTAAGGTGAGCTGGAGCTTTAAATTCAAGAAGTCAACACATCACCCAATTATCTGAACCCAAAAATGCCTTCACTGAGACACATTGTATTAAAGTTATCAAAAATTAATGACAAAGAGAATTCTCAGGGCAGCCAGGGAAAAAAAGACAGTAACATATGAAGGAAAACCCATTAGATTATCATTAGACTTCTCAGTACAGACTTTATAACCCAGAAAGGAATGGAATCAAATATTTAAATTCTTAAGTAAAAGGACTACTATCCTAGAATAATGTATCCAACTAAGCTCACCTTTAGATATGAAGGAGAAATTAAGACCTTTTCAGACATACAAAAATTGAGGGAATACTCCACTGAGGCCTGCACGACATGAAATACAGAAAGGTGCCAGATAAACTAAAACAAAATAACAAAACAAAAACAAAATAAATACATAATTAAGAGTAAAGTGACTATCAGGCAAACAGAAGCAGAGGAATGCCACCCTTACTAAGAACAGGGCATTATAAGCTTAAATAATAAGAGAATTGCTATAGCAAGATAGTAATGAATGTTCAGCATACCTAGGGTCTAATTGAGATAACAATGACTGAAAAGGGGAAGATCCAAATTTGAAAGGGGAAAAAAAGATAAGGCACATACACAAGAAAATGGGTGATTGAATATACATAACTATCCTTTACATATCCGTAATGGTAACCACACAAAAGATTCAGACTTGAAGTATATAACATGAAACAAGAAGAACCAGAGGCAAAAACCACAAAAGCCAACCAAAATAAAGAAAACAGAAACACAAGGACAAGGAAGCAATAAAAACACCAGATACCAGAAAGCAAAGGATAAATTGGCTATAAGAAGACCTTATATTTCAATAATCACCCTAAATATAAATGGACTGAACTCACCAATAAAAAGGCACAGAGTTGCAGAATGGACCAAAAAACAAAACCCAACCATATACTGCCTCCAGGAAACACATCTTAGCTCCAAAAACTTATAAAAACTCAAAGTGTAAGGGTAGAAGATATTTTCAAGCAAATGGCATTCATAGAAAAGTGGGAGTAGTGGTACTAATAACAGATGAAATAGACTTCAACATAAAAAAGGTAAAGAAAGATACAGAGGGACACTTCACAATGATAAAGGAAATCATGCACCAAGAAGATATAACATTTATTAATATCTATGCTCTCATGGATATTACATATTTTGGAGCCCTGAAATATGTAAAGAAATTACTAATAGAACTAAAAGGAGAAACAGACCAAAACACTATCGTAGTAAGGGATCTAAATACGCCACTGTTGGATCTGGACAGATCATCCAAACAGAAATCAATAGGAAAATAATATCCTTAAATGAAGAATGAGACCAACTGGACATAATTGACATTTACAGAGCCTTCCATCCCCAAACAGCTGCTTATGCATTCTTCTCTAGCGCCCATGCAGAAAAAGGCTTTGACAAGATACAACATCAATTTATGATCAAAACACTTCACAAAATTGGTATAGAAGGAAATTACCTTAACACAATAGAGGCTGTATATGACAACTTCTCAGCCAACAATATAGCTAATGGTGAAAAACTAAAAACCTTCCTTCTAAGATCAGGAACAGGCAAGGCTGACCACTATCGCCACTGGTATTTAATATAACGTTGGTGGTCCTGGCAAGTACAATCAGGCAAGAGAAAGATATAAAAGGCATCCAAATAGAAAACAAAGAAGTCAAACTGTGACTACTTGTGGATGACATAATTCTCTCTATGGAAAACCCTAAAGACTCCAAAAGAACACTACTACAAACAATAAGCAAATACAGTAAAGTCTCTGGATACAAAATCAATGTTCAAAAATCCATAGCATTCCTATACTCTAATAATGGTGTCAGAAAAAGAAATGGAAAAAAATGTTTCCTTTTGCAATTGCACCAAAAAGAATAAAATACCTAGGAATAAATTTAACAGAACATGTGAAGGACCTATGTAATAGAAACTACAAGACCCTATTAAAAGAAATTGAAGAAGATACAAAGACGTGGAAAGATACTGTGTTATTGGATTGGAAGCATCAACATAGTTAAAATGACCATATTACATAAAACATTATACAGATTTAATGCAATCAACATCAAAATCTCATCAGCATTTTAAAAAAAAATAGAACAAAAAATCATCAGATTTGTATGGAAACACAGAAGACCCCAAATTGCCAAAGCCATCCCAAGAAAAAAGAATGAGGCTAGAGGCATCATTCTGCCTGACTTCAAATTATACTGCAAAGCAACAGTAATCAAAATGGCATGGTATTGGCAGAAAAGCAGACACACAGACCAGTGGAACAGAATAAAGAGTCCAGAAATAAACCTGTATTTATATGGGCAAATAATTTTCAACAAAAACGCCAAAACATACAGCGGAGAAAGGAAAGCCTCTTAAATAAATGGTGCTGGGAAAATTAGAAGGTGACCTGGAAAAAAAATGAAACTAGACTGTTGTCTATCACCACACACAAAAATTAACTCAAAATGGATTAAGGACCTGAATATAAGACCAGAATCAATAAAATGCAGAGAAGAAAACATAGGAACTAAACTGAAGGACCTTGGACTTAAAGAGGATTTTATGAATTTGACCTCAAAAGCAAGGGAAGTAAAAGCTAAAATAAATAAATGGGACTACATCAAACTAAAAAGATTCTGCTCAATAGAAGAAACCATTGACAAGGTAGAGACAGCCATCTGAATGGGAAAATATATTTGCAAGCAACACCTCAGATAAGGGCCTAATATTCAAAATATACAAACTCATACAACTCAATAATAACAAAAATTAAAGGATCCAATCAAAAAATAGGCAAAGGATCTGAACAGACACTTCTCCCTAGAGGACATATAAATAGCCAACACATATATGAAAAGATGCTAAACATCACTAGCTATTAGGGAAATGCAAGTCGAAACCAAATGAGATTCCATCTCATGCCTGTTAGAATAGCTATAATCAACAGGACAAGTAATAACAAATGTTGGAGAGGATGCGGAGACCTAGGAACCTTCATTCACTGCTGGTGGGACTGCAAATTGGTACAGCCACAATGGAAAACAGTATGGACATTTCTCCAAAAAACTAAGAATAGATATACCACATGATCCAGCAATCCTTCTACTGGGTATTTACCCCCAAAGACCTGAAAACCCACAGCCCAAAAAATATTTGCACACCAATGTTCATAGCAGCATAATTCACAGAGTTTAGGACATTGAAGTAACCAAAGTGTCCTGTGATAGATGATTGGCTAAAGAAACTGTGATGCATATATACAGTGGAATATTACTCAGCCATAAAAAGAGAAGAAACACTGCCATTTGCGACAACCTGGATGGACCTCAAGATAATCATGCTCAATGAAATAAGTCAGACTGAAAAAGTTGAAAATCACATGGTATCACTTATATGTGAGATATAAACCTAAAAGCAACAAATGAACAGGACAAACAGAGACTCAGAGACATGGACAATGGACTAGTGGTTACCAGAGGGTAGGGGGCGAGGGAGGAGGGAAGAGGCAGACAGGGTAATGGGAGTCAAATATAGGTTATTCAGGGGAGGGTGATGTGGGTAAAGGGGATCAAATATATGGTAGCTGAAGGAAACTGGACTCTGGGTGGTAATTACACAATAGAATATATAAATGTCAAATTATCATGTACACCCAAAAATTACATAATTATATTAACCAATGTTACCCTAATAAACTTAAAATAATAATAATGAAAGAAAGAAAGAAAGAATCTATAAACCAAAGAATTGCACAGAACATATCTTTCCTTCATGACCCTCAGAATAAACTCAGCCCCCTGACACCTTGATCTTTAATTTCTAGAATTTAGATTTCTGAGAAAATAATTTTCTGTTGTTTAAGCCACATAGATAATGGTACTTTATAATAGCAGCCCTATAATGAGTTTATATATAGCATCAGAATTGGAGAACATTAATACATCTGCCCAACAAAGAACATAAATTTTTTTGCAGTGATGTTAGGGAAGATATTGACATATAGCACTTTTGTTGATAGCCCTCCTGTGTATGGAATTTTACCTCTAAGATCCGTGCTCATATTTTGCTTTTCTCAGGCCCACTCCTTTCTGATGGAAATTCTAAACTACCCATAAAAGGAAAATTTTAGCAGGAATTCAGTGTTCAGAAGTTGAATTATGAAATGGTTTTGACTTTCCTCATATGCATTTAAACTCCGTTTGTACCTACAGAGAATAGTTGTTATGGGTCAATTAAGACAATGATCATTGTAATAGCAATTGTTAAAAGTAATAAAAGCAATCCATAAGGATGATGGTATCATAATTACAATATGCATTCATAAAACATATTAGTCACACTGGGCTAATAGTTAACCTACTTTCTGGTTCAATTACCAAGAAGAGTAAAAGAAAGGGAAAGAGCGGGCTATATATATTGAGAGTATATGCAAATTGGTTTACATGTATCAACATTAGGTTGATTGGTTAAAAATTGACCATTGGGTTTTGGCCTTAACAAAATCAAAGTCATCCTTGTTGATTTGATAAGATTTTCTTACTCACTAGATTTTAGATATAAGAACCAATTAGAGGAAACCACATTTGTACAAGAGTAAAGACCTTTGGCAATGAAAAAAAAAAAATTCACCTCAGCTACACCAAATTAGCTCATTTGTAAATTAAACATCTTCATCTCAAGTTCAAATAAATCTCAACCTTGCCTGACAATGATTGTTCAAAATATGTACAGTAAAATGAAAGATTTGGTCAAGAGTCTTAGACTTCAACAAGAGGACCTTAAGAAAAATTACTCAGAGACACTTTTCGATATCTACTGTAAAGTTAAAATGTCCCTCTGCCTAGCAAAGCACAGAGAGGGCCACTTGGAACAAGGTATTTTGTAACTATAAGGTGTTGGTACAGAAAGATGCATTCATCTGTGTGTATGCACCTGTGCATATGTAAGCATAACTGAATTTTATTCTCTTGAAAATTTCTCTATGCAGTCATATGTATACACCCAAGGTATATTTTCTGTTTTCTCAGTTATAAAACTATTTCTCTTAGAGTCCTGGTCAATATGATTCAGTAGGTAAGAACTATGCTTGCCTCCTCTCATGACCACATCAAAATTACAACCTAATTACAGGAACACTAACATTGAGCATTGCCAAAACTCTAACTAAACAGAAGTCACATAACTGAGAATATACAGAAGAAACTATGTAAAGACTGGTAGGAAGAGGGGAGATGCAAAATGGGCTGGTCTCATACCACGTGTGGTAGTTAAAAATCAGGAGGGATATCTCAGCTGCTAAATTCCCCTCTGAAGAGTGAGGGGTCCCTCCCCGCACCAGGCTCCCTAGCCCAGGGTTCCAGTGCTGAGAAGAGAAGTCACCAGGACCTCTAGTTATGAAAAGCAGGGGAGACTGTGGCTGAGTGAGATGGAGGACTGAGGGAATCCCACGCATTTCTCTTAAAAGGCTCGTGCACAGACTTACTTATGACAGCCTTACTCAGTCTGAGCTTCAGCACTGGGGCAGCAGCTCAAGGGGTGCCAGAAACATATGGGAAAGAGCTGAGTTCTCTGGCTTTAGGGTGAGGGCTGGAGGGGTAGCTTTCTTCAAGACAGAAGTGTTGGTATAAGCCATTATTTTTTTGTTTCTCCCTCCCTCAACCTAGCTTGAACATGCAGGAGGGTGCTATATCTGAGTCTCCAACAACCTGACTAATACCATTCTCTTGGCCTTAGTGATTCACTGAGCTCCCATCCTCTCAACTTTCAGGCCCACCCAAGCTACCTCCATTGGTTTTTCCACATAAATGACCTGTGTTGGCCCATGCTGTACACTTTCGTAAAATCTCTCAAAAGTTGACAAATCAAAAATAAGCATTAATAGGCCTCAGCCTGCACCAAACCTCTTGCTCTCTTGCTGAGCAGCCCCATACCCAGCAGTGGAAGTAGCCAGACTCAATATGAGGCTTGGCCCAGCACAGGTGGCAACTATCTGAGGACTCCTCGGAGGCTCACACCAGGTGGCCCCCAACAGGGCATAGGCTATAGCTAAATTTAGCATTTGGAGAAGCTCTTCCCAGAAGAGCCTGGGTCACGATGCCCTTTGGTCAGCTTCGGACCAGGCCAGAGCACTACCTGGCTGTCTCTGTGGATGAAATGCCCAAAGGACTGGCTGGGAAGGCACGAGAAACCCAGTAAAGAAAATCCTCCTCCATAGGGTCAGCCCCTGCACAACAGCTCCTCCACTATAGTCATGGCCAGTCCCCACATCCAGTCAGCCCTAGGGGAATTCCCTCCCAATGACATGCAAACAACAACTATAGATCAACTACAATAGGAGGACACACGCAACCCACACAAGGGTCATACCTGGAGCATCCAGCTTAGGAGACTAGGGATACTGTGCCGCAGGCCCTACAGGACATCTACTATATTTAGCCACTCTACTAAGACCAGGAGACATATCAGCCCTGCCTAATACATAGAAACAAACAGAGAGGCAACCAAAATGGGGAGACAAAGAAACATGTCCCAAAAGAAATAAAAAACAAAACTCCAGAAAGAGAACTAAACAAAATGGAGACAAGTAATCCATCAAATCCAAAGTTCAAAACACTGGATATGGGGAGTCTCAATGAACTTAGGAGAAAAGTAAAGGAACTCAGTGATAACTTTAACTAAGAGATAGAAAACATAAAAATGAAGATACAAAACTTAAAAAAGAACCAGTTAGAAATAAAGAATATGAAAATGAATAAAGAATACATTATAGGGAATCGACAGTAGATTAGCTGAAGCAGAGGAATGAACCAGTGATTTATAAGATAAGTTAGCTGAAAACAGCCAACCAGAAAAACGAATCCCCCCAAAATGAGGATAGTTTACGGGGCCTCTAGAACAACATCAACTGTACATCAACTGTGCCAACATTCGTGTAATAGGGGTCTCAAAAGAAGGGAGAGCAAGGAATTGAACACCTATTTGAAGATTTAATGGAAAATGTACCTAATCTGGTGATGGAAATAGACATACAACCCCATGAAGCTCAGAATCCCAAACAAGATGAACCCAAAGAGTCCCACACCAAGATACATCATAATTAAAGTGACAAAGGTTAAAGACAAAGAGATAATTTTAAGAGCAGCAAGAGAAAAGCAATTAGTTACCTACAAGAGAGCTCCCATAAGAATGTCAGCTGATTTCTCAATAGAAATTTACAGGCCAGAAGAGATTGGCATGCAATATTCAAAACAATGAAAAGCAAGAACTTATAACCAAGATTACCCAGCAAAGTTATCATTTAGAATTAAAGAATAGATAAAAAATATTCCAGCCAAAAAAAAAAAAAAAAAAAGACTAAAAGAGTTCATCACCATCAAGCCAGTATTACAGAAAATGTTGGAAGGACTTCTTTGAGAAGAAGAAGACATACATATCAAAATAATAAAATGGCAATAACTAAATATCTATCAAAATTTAAACTTAAATGGATTAAATGCTCCAATTAATAGATGGTTGCTAAGCAAATAAGAAAACAAAATGCTTACATGTGCTGCCTACAAGATAATTTCTTCGTTATAGGGTGAAAGCTACAAACAAACAGAGAAGAAAAGGAGGGGAAATACCACTATCTCATTTTTTGCTTCTCCCCTTCAATATATCTGTACTTTAACAAGGAGAAAGATAAATCGATAGCAGCTCATAGTCTACAGAGGACTCAAAGTTTTTTAAAGATAAAAATAACATTTCTAATTACCTACAGATTACCTAAAATTCTATAGAATTTTAGCTTCTTTCAGTTTCTATTATGTTTGTAACATTTTATACTTGTAACATTTTATACATTTATTTTCCAAGTCTAAACTCATATTACTACTTATTTTTATTTATTGTTTTGTATCTATAATCAAAATATACTGTCATGAGTTGATCTCATTCATCCAAGTGTCTCTAAATATGTATCCATGACTCCAAAATTTATCCTACCAGTCACTACCATTCTTTGAGACACTAGTGATACATATATACGCAAATGTTTGTTACTTATTCAGCATCTGTACCTGTTTTTTAATGAAAAAGCCATGTATGCAAAATAGCCTCCAAATACCAAAGAAGCTGAGAAGCAAAATAAAATGAATCAAGACAAGTCTAGTTTGCTGGTTTCATTGGAAATTTACTTACAGAAAGCAGTCCTGAGTGGCAGCAGGGCAGCAAATGAATCCTAGTACCTTTCACCCCTCAGACCAGCTGTTTTCTATAACCCTAAGGCACCTAGTACTCTAAAGAAATACAGAGGGAATCAAAGACAACAAAGGGTGAGTTAAACATTAAGGATGCCTGCCCCGGAGGAAGAAAAGGATTAATGGTAATTTGTGATTAACTCAAAGTTCCTATGCATATTTCAGAGTCAGAGCAGAAAGGGGCAGAGGGACAAGGATTCAGGTGGGTTCATTTTAAAATGGAGTCAGCTTTTTAAGATGAAGTCAGCTCTGTTCACACAGATGTTAAACCGGCACCACAAATTTAATATGCCCCCAAATGAATTGTCGATTGTAGCCCTCATACTTGGTCTCCTTGCTTCCACCTAACCCCCCAAAATTGTTCTCTAAACAGCATCCACAGAAAACTTTTTAAAGCTCAAGTCCAATTATGTACTTCCATGCTAGTAGGCCTGCCTTAGCTTCTTATCATAGTCAAATTAAAAGTTAGAAACCTAAAAATGGCCATCACAGTCCCATGTGATCTAACCTGTTGGTACCTCTCCAATTTCACCTTTCATTCCTCACATTCACTGTGCACGAGTCACCCTGGCACCTTTGCTTTTCCTTGGGCAGATACATGCTTCTGCCTCATGACCTTTGTCTTTGTGATTTCCACTGCATAAAACTGTTGTGGCACTATCAAATTTAAGACCCATGGAGCCAATTGAGATGAATTGTGAGCCTTTATTAGAAAGCTGATGACTGACTCCCCACTAAAGAATCACAGAGGAGGTCACTTATAAAGCCTACAATTACATTAAACAAGCAAGCAGGTTTACAGAAGCAGGAGTTAGTCATTAGCATATCTTTGCAAAGGATAACTACACTGTTAACATTAGCATATCTTTGCTCAGGATATCTCCTAGAACTATACCCTGGTTAAACATTAAACAAGCAAGCAGAAGTTGGCCATTTGAAAATCCACCCCCACCCCTTAAAAAAACATTTTTTTCCCCAATATCAACATGGTTCATTTAATTTATTTTTGTTTTGTAAATGCTGCTTCATCACAAAGGACTTTCCTGACCGCCTATCTAAAATAGAGCCCTGAAGATTGTGAATGATAGTCATATTTCCCAACACACCAAACCATGGGGGCCAGATGAAGAAGCACCAAGGTTGACAGGAGACAAAGAAAAGAGCAGAGGAACTATGGTTTCCTTGGAAAGGAACAGATGAAACAGGCTAAACAGGATTAGAATTGGCTAGTTTTAATAATTTTACCAGTCCTCAGGGCAAAGAGACTATCCCTAATTATCTGATACATGGCTCTGATATGATTAGGGTAAAATAGTGGTCAAAGTGTGAGAACTTTGTAGATGAAGTCATTGATGGTAAGCTTCTGGATTGTTCAATTTTCATTTTCAAAGCATGCTGGCTGGCAAGCTATTTACTACCTCTAGAAACTGGCTAAACCTGGAAGAAGCAATTGTTCCAGAAGAAGCAAGTCCCAGCTGTCAAAATATCAGATTACAGACAAGAAAAGACATGATTAATACAATCCCTATATCCAGCTTTATTTTCCTTATTTTACCTCTCACTACCTGATCTTGTATTATAGATCTTTTTCTTTACTTGTTTATTCTATATTTATTCTTTCATAATATAAGCTTGTTTAGGGGAGAGACTTTTCTGTTCTATTCATTTCTGTATTCCCAGTGTTTGAACAGTGCCAGGCACAATGCAAATGCTCAATAAACAAATTTTTAATCACTTGATAAATGAATGAATGAAAGCTATACATCAGTAGTTCTTAGTGAGTGACGATTTCCTTATCAGGACCATTTGGCAATGTCTAGAAATAGTTATGCTTGTAACATTGGGTGCGGAGTATTATTGATACCTAGCAGGAAGAGGCTGGATAGTCTGCTAAATATTCTCCATGAAAAGACAGCTTTTCAAAATAGAATTATCCACTCAAAATATCATTAGTGCCAAGGTTGACAAATTCTTCTGTAAATAAACCATACTGCTTTCATGAGGCTCAAAAATGTATATCTATTTTTAAACATAGTAATAACTATCAGAAGTTAATGATTATGGTCATAGGATTAACTTAGGACCAAATATTCTCATTCAATTATAATTTTTAATTTATTTTTACTAAGTAGATAAACATAGTCACCAACTGCTATTACTATTTATTATATTCTAACAAAAACTAAACCATGAAAATGATGTATTTATTTGTTAATTTTCTTATTTATAGTCTATATAATTAAATAAATAAACAAAAATGATGTATAAAACAGGATAGTTTACAATAGCATTTAAAGGATAATAAAAATGTGATTTTATGAAAATGCAGGCTACAAAATAAAAATTCCAGGGTCTGAATAATTTTTATGATTGATAACATTATATTGATTCAATAGTGATATTATGTAATGCTAATTGAATCAGCCATGTCTAGGCACCTTAAATCTTTTACATGCCTTACTCATGTGTTTAAAATACTTGTGATCTGCTTATTGTGTATGAGACCCCTCGTTCCAGGTTTTTGGGTTATAGTAGTGAATAAAATAAGGCTGCCCCCATTGACTCTCTAAGATAACAAGTAAAATAAATAATGTAACTTATGGAAGATAATAGGTTTGAGGGTGATAATCCTCAGGTCAACTCTTTAGTAGAGGTACTATTATTAGCTCCACTTTACATGTAAGGAAATGAAGGTTTAGAGAAAATAATTGACTTGCCTTAACTCATACAGATAGTGAGTGGGGGAATTAAAACTCAGGTATGAATCTAAAGTCCATGCTCTTAAACACCATTCTCTATTGCCCTCTACTTCCAGAAGTATATGGCTGGGGAACTTTCTTTTACATAACAATTTAGAATCCAAGTTTCTTCACTATGGCAGCTCTCTCTTCCCTAGATCTCCAAAGAACTATGAATACAGCAAGTAAAAGGAGAAAGATTCTGAAGGTCAAGTATGTGAGAATTTTAGGGTCCTGTCCTTTAGTCGTGCATCTGCTCATATCCCATTGGCTGTACCTCAGTTGCACACATATAGCTAACTACAAGGGAGAGTTTACGCCCAAGAAAAAGAAGAAAAAAATTTGGTGAAAGCTTGCAGCTTTTGTTCTAGATCCTCCTTGGACACCAATTATCCATTTGCATTTTTTTTCTAATCTTAGAAGATACTTACCTTAGTCCATTGAGCTGCTATAACAAAAATACCATAGACTAGGTGGCTTATAAACAACAAAAATTTATTTCTCATAGTGCTGGAGGCTGATAAATCCAAGATCAAGGCTCTGGAAGATTTTGTATCTAGCAAGGACCTATTTCGAAGTTCATAGATAGCCAATTTCTCTCTGTGTTCTCACATGGTAGAAGGGGCAAGGGAGCTTTTGGTGATCTCTTGCACAAGGTCACTAATCTCATTCATGCGAGCTCTGCCCTCAAGATCTAATCAACTCCCAAAGGCTCTACCTCAGAATATCATCACATTGGGGAATAGGTTTCAACATATGAATTTTGGGGAAACATGAACATTCAATCTATGATAGCACTCATTCTTGTCTTAAAGCAAAATGATCAAAGTCCCATCTAGCTCAAAATCTAAGGTAATATGCAATTTTATTCTTAGATACTTATGTGATTTCTTGTGGATATGGCAAATTAAAATGACAAACTTGCTTCATCCCCTATGCAAACAAGGTAATACACAACGTTGGAGCAGGGAAAGGATATGCCCTATAAAAATTCCTAATCAACAAAGTGAAAATAGGAAACAAACAGCAGTCATGGAGATGATGGAATCCTGCTGGGCAGGCATTTTGAAAAATTCTTCTCTGTTCTGCTTAGACACGGATTTGCTTATCTGGAAGGAACCACCTTGTGCATTGTACTCTGTAGCTCTTGGCTCTCCTCACTAGGAGGATGCAGGAGAGTTTGCCCTCTTTAGGGCACGGCGAACCACATAGCTTTTTCAGGCTGCCTCTTATTATAGCAAGTTGGAAGTGTGGGGGAAGGGTTGGTTCACAGTCACAAGTTATTTATTGCTATGCTCATGGTTTCATTTACAATTCAGTTCTCTCAAAAACCTAAGAGAATACAGAAATATAGTTCTCCCAAAATCATTTTTCTTTCTTTTATCTTCCTTCCTTCCTTCCTTCCTTCCTTCCTTCCTTCCTTCCTTCCTTCCTTCCTTCCTTCCTTCCTTCCTTTCTGTCTGTCTTTCTCTTTCTTTCTTTCTTTCTTTCTTTCTTTCTTTCTTTCTTCCTCAATATTTTATTTTATTTTATTTTACTATTTATTTTTTGTCACTTCCATGGTCAGAAACTACACCCAAAAGTTTTTCCTAGATGTAGTTCCCATGCCTTCCTTGCCCCTATGTCTTTCCCTCTGACAACCACTCCTTTAAAAAGAAAAAAAATAAGAAAGGAACATCAATGCCCAGTATCTTGAGCACAACTTATGCTCTCAATTCCTTATGATCAATAGCCTTTTCATAATAATTTTAATCCTCTTCTATGTAGTAATTTACTTCTGAGTCTTTCTAATTTACTTCTGTCTAATTTATCAAGAAAATATCGATTTGTATCATCCCAGCTATACTGGAACATAAGCTTTTATTATATTTATAAATGGGACTTTAAAAAATTGGTAATCAGAAAACTAAAGAACACCATTCAGGAAGAAAGAAACCTAAATACCTATATATACCACTGTGCCTTTGCACCATAAGTCACATTTCAGATATCATGATACCCTAATGGTGATGCGAAAACTAATATCTCAGTGATGTATTATATACTAACAAGCAAACTGTCTGTCCTTCTAATGATCTGGATGAGAATTTCCAGTGTCCTTCAGTGCCTATCATTTTCACTGCAGTGTTTCAGAGCAATAAATCTTTTCAGAAATACAAACTGAATCAGATACCATTCCAAAAGGGTCAACTTTGAAAAAAACACAAAATCCAAGCATACTTACAGAGTTTAGAAGCCCGGTAGCCCACTTCCTTGATTTTATAGACATTACCTAGAGCTTTGACATTCCAAGTGTGGTCCACTGACAATAGCATCTGGGAATTGTTGAAAATGCAGACTTGTAGGCCCCATTCTATACCTACTAGACAGGAATCTGCATTTTCACAAGATCCTGTATAAGCATAATAAAGTTTTAAAAATGCTGGTCTAATAGAGTATATATACTTGCCTTAGGTCTGGCTGATGGTGTTAGAAACTGGCCAGGACCCAATCTTTATATCTCCCAGTTCAAAACATGTCCTTCATGGTGTACTGTCCCCAATGATGGCTCCTTGATCTTCACTTTCTACCACACTGGATTTGTGCAAACCCCGCAGTTATTGATAGGCTCTGTAATGTGAAACCATGTCTTTTAAAGAAAATGAAACAATATTCCTAAGCACATCTCAGCTAGGTGCATCATAAACTGTCTTAAAAGGAAGCACTGGACTTCTCCATTGCTTATCCACACAGCTCCTGAAGTACAAGATATGTAACTCTTTTAATAGGATGAATTCTATTTGTTTACAAGGACTTATTAATGGAGCCAAAAGAATTAATGGCTGGATATGAGCAGAAAACAAGCAATAAAATGAGAGAGTGATCCATTTGAGGAAAAGTATAAAGAAGCCCAGGGTTTCTACCAAAGAAAAAGGCAAGTCAAAAATAGACCCTAGTGCACCAAAAAAGAAAGAAAGAAAGAAAGAAAAAAGAACAATAGAGGGAATATAGGTAACAAGAGAAATAGGTTTTCATAAATAAGTTCTATGGATGAGTTAACATTAACATCTGATTTTAAAGTTAAAGTGAACAGCACTGAGAACTGTTCCCGTTTACTGAGATATTCAAAATAAATCACATACACAACAAAACTAAACAAACAAAAATATGAATTTAGTGGTAGTGCCAGAGTTTAGAAAGATATGACATGTTTTTGAGACAGTGACAATAGGTGTTATGCTACTGTGATTTGGGGTCATACATTGGTGGTACTGAGTTATAGGCCTGAGATGACACCGAGGATGGTTTTCAAAAGTCTTACAACACTATTCAAGTTCTGGCTGACTTGTTCTTCGGTGTCTCTTCCATATTTATTGACTTTTTTTTTTACATCACAAAGAGACAAATCTTTTTACAAACCTGGTTTCAATAAAGTTTTATCAGTAAAAGGGCATGCTAAACCTTCTCTTCAGTTTTAAGAATATCACGTCTACCACACACTGTGTGAAGAAATTTATACAAAAATTTATCTTGTCTTTCTCAGAATAAAATATTCTATATACTGAAATGTTATAGAATTGAAAAAAAAATTAAGCATTTAAACAAGTAATCAAATTTAACTTTTTCCCTCAAGTTTAATATTACATTCAGCTGAGCAAGTATGAGACCATTTTTTTCTCATCTCAATAATGAGTATATGCTTTTTGTTCTATACAGAGCAGCCTTAAATAAAGTAGAGAAGGAAATTGTACATCCTCATCACATAGTATACATACTGTTTGTACCAAATTTCTTGTAGCCAAACATTAAATTGAAATTATTTTGTTAAGTTGCCTTTTGCAGAAGCTTCATTTTTCTTATTCTCCTAAGAGTAAGCCAGATTCTAGTTTAAAAATTAAAAATAAAATTTCTCATCTTATTTCTTTTTCAATAACCCTTAAATGATAACTGGGGCTACTTCTTTTTACATAATTACCCAAGGAACTTAACAGTATATTTAAGATTTCGTGTAGAACCCTTGTCTCTCATTTATGTTTTAAGTAATATAAAATTTACAAACCATACAATGCGACTTAAGTTTTTATTCAATGATTTATTTCAAGTAGAGCTTTTCTTTCATAATAGCTAAATACTTGAAAATTGTTCGCAATTACTTTCTTTATAATTTTAAATGACTGCTTTTTGTCTCCCAAATGTATTTCAAAAGTGGCTAAGTGTTGATGTGTTAAATGAGTCAGAGTACTGACTGTAGCAAAATTGACTATATCTTTGCAAAAACACATGATTTTTGTAATTGGAAATTTCATTTCATTTTTCCATTGTCATTATCCACCAATAACAATGCACTTTTATCACTTCATAACCTTTGTCAGGGGATGTGGCCACTATCTCAAGTTCTAGCTCAATTTTATTTTTACTACTTCAATGTTATTTTTTTCCCTTTCACGTTAAATTCTAATGATTGCTATTCTTTTTTTTTTTTTTTTAACTATGTATTCAAGGATCCTTGTCCTAAGCCTGACAATTCTTTGCTCTAGTAACATAATTTAGTCTTCTGGAAATCTGTTAGCGGTAGCCCAGGCACTTTCTTTTTCATGTGCTCCAGCTCTCCTTTGATCATCGCTCTTGAAAACCTTGGTGCCTCCAATTATGCCACTTCTTTTGTAGAGCAAAGTCATATTACACATCACAGACTGTCTGTGGTTTTGCTATCAAAGAATTGAGTATCCAACTTATGCCTTCCTCTACCCTTATAAATTATTTCTTTTTCACATCACAAAAGAGGCAACACCTTTTTATGTGCCTGGTTTTAATAAAATTCTATCAAGAAAAGGGCGTAGTTTAAACCCTGTCTTAAATTTTAGGTCCATGATCCATGTAGTTTGTGTCCTAGAAAATACTGTTCAGGAATCTTCTTAAGTAACTGATTTTCAAACATCTTCTTGAGTAACTCAAAGAAATGCCACTCTTAGCCTCGAAATACCATACTTCAGTTGTATATTATTATGGTATTTATTCTTCCTTTCAGAGTCTTAGAAAATAATTTTTTCTGTCAAAGTAAAAAAAATATTTTTTAAAAAAGTAATCACATGACACACAGACACATTGGTTTTAAGTAAGCCTCATATACACATAATTAGATAAACTGCAAAATCTACATTTTATTGTTCACACCACAGGATTGGAAATTTCCCAAACATTATGTATCTTTAGGTAAAGGAGAACCAACTTCCCAAAGCAAATGGACAGATGCAATTTTCCACTAGTTTGATAATTTAAGGAGTAAAAAGCTTTGTCTTACTCACTTCTATTTAGTTCCTAGTAGAGCTCCTGACACATGGAAAATGTTTGATCAGTTCAAGCCAACATTATAAATAGCCAGATAATTAGTTCTCCATGAAAATGGGTTTATTCAGGAATATACAAAGAATTGCAATTCAGGACATATGTTCTAATGGTGAACCATGCACAAGTCCAGAGAAACAATGGGGAGGAAAGCTCTTTAATAGACGAGAGAAAGGGTTGTTAAGGAAGACCTCAGTCTGAAAGTTCAAAGAATACTGATTTTTCATTGGCTGGTCTATGACATCCTCCCATTGGTTGAGCTGTTACTGGGGAAGCAAGGATTTTTCCTTCCTCCCTCTGAGGTAGTAAAATAGTATTGCTTTTTGTTGGAGATGCAAAGTATGTCTCTTCCCATAGGGATGAGTAGCATGCATCGAGTGACATGTGCATCAGGTTCTCTCTTCTAGTCTCTCCAGTCCATTTTAAATGAGGCTTCTATTTAATAATTTTCACATTATTTATGTCTATAAATTAAACCATGATCCCATAACTTAGATAATATGATTTTTTACAGATATTAATTATGTCTAGAATTTTGTGTTATAGTTGCTGCACATAACTCCCAGTTGTTTTTAACATCATAAATTCACAATGCAAGTAAGATAGCAATGGAGAGAGAGAAACATGGAGGAGCTGCTTTGCTAAATGGTTTTCGACTTAACAGATAAAGAAGTATACAGTGAGATCTTAAAAATATGAAATTACTTGTATATGACTTTAAATAATTACATTTAACTGAAAGATGAGAATTCGGCGTAAATTTTGAAGTATTTTTTAAAAACGAAAAGATATTATTTTTATATAAATTTTATTTGAAAAGTCATTACAATACAATCTTTCTTTTCAGTAAATTCCATATTTTTACCCCAATATATTTTAGATTTCATGCGAGACACCTACCTTGGTATTTCAGCATGCTTGCAAAGTTTTAAGCCTCAGAAAATTTTCTCAATGATTTTTTCAAATACTCCAGAAAAATAAAATAGTTCATTTCACCAGTTTGAATGATGCAGCAATAAGAGTCTCCGGGGGAGTGCCAGAGAAGCAACGAACTGCATAGCATGAATTGAGATGGTTGGATTTGGAAATCAGAAGGGCTCACATTTGAAAAGTATATCTACTCATATCTCAGTTGAAATACAAATTTAGAAAGTCCGAAATGACTAGGTATTTATTAAGTTACATACAACACAAATATTCATAGGACCCTTGATGATGGATCTTTTTAGAATGTGCCTAATTTAATAATCCCCAAATTAGGAAGAAATTATAGTTTAAATAGATCGAGTAATTATATCAAGGGCACTTAGCCAAGGATAAACACAGGTAAGACATAATTGTAAACCTGGTTCAAAAACAAATCTATTTCTACTATGTTATGCTATCTCTTGATTAAGATATAAACAATCATTATAAATATTACCTTTTCAACCATATAAAGAGATTTGAGCTAAAGTAAGGAACCAAGAACTGCAGTAAGGGCCCTGACAGAATTTATTTGACATTGAAGAAGTTATTTAGTGTCTCACAGTTAGTTTCCTCATCTAAAAAATAAGAGCTTGAACTAAGGACTTTGAAGATATTTCTACCTCCAATAGCATATATGGTAATATTTGGGGGATAAGGTAATAATAAATGATAACAGAAGAAAAAAGAATACTTTATAACAATTAAAATAAAGCTGTTTTCATAGAAAGCCATAAATATTTAATTTTAATTATTAATCCTATCAAAATTCATAAAATTTATTTTAAGCACTTTAATATTTTTTAATATGTATGTTTATAATTCAAGGAACTTACACTTATTGTGAAAAAAAAAGAAAATTCAACAGATCTTTATGACCTCAACTTATTCATTTCCTCAAATTGGCACAAAACACATTGACATGTTTTCTAAAAGTATAATGACAAAGTGAATTCTCCCTGTATTAGGTTTTTCCTAGAATGCACATGTACTTTTGCCCTCAAGAATTGAAATTTAGGATTGCAAAGTGTACAATTGTATTGGTTGCCCAAATTATTGTCAGGTGTGCACATTACTATAATTATGAAATGTGTAGTAATTAATTTGGTTTTGCCCCAAAAGATTCTTGCCTTTGTGCTAGGTTCTTAGGTTATAACCTCTTAAGTCTTGAAATTTATGAAGTGAATGGAATGTCTTTGTTATTTCTAGTGGGACCCTCAGACTATACTTGGTTATTTATATACAGCACTTATATATCATTTCTATGACTCTGCTTTAAATTAATTTTTAATTGATTTATCATTTCCGATAAGTGTGTTAAATAAGAAAATTTCTACTCTACAAAAATCTACAGCTTCCTCAAAAATAAAAAAGAGAGAGAGAGAAAGAAAATCATTATAATTCCAACACATAGAGAAAAATATTATTACCATTTGGAGATGGAGAGCGAGTCAGAGAGAAAAAGAGTCAGGAGGTTTGACTTGACTATTTGAATTTGAGTATAGAACATATCCCAGTGTTTTAATAGAAGTATTAGATTTACAATAATACTTCAATGAGCTCGCCCTGTGAATGCTATGTGAAAGACATTTCATTTGGCATTTGGACCTTTGAAGATGAAGAAGATGAAGCACCTTATTTTAAGAATCAAATCTAATATTAAACATATTTTCTTAAAACACATATTATTCATTAGTAAAATTTACTGAACATCTACAATGAGCTTCATCCATTTTATCCCTGCAGATAAGGCAATAAATGGAACAGACAAACATAATTAAACAAACATAATTCTCACACTTATGTAGCTTATATTTTATTGGAGGAGACGAAGAAGAAACATATATAAATAAGAACAATGTTTTTTTAGTGGTTAATATGATGAAGAAAAAAGTAATGAAAATGTGATATGAAGGAGAATGACTGGCTTGCTACTCTAAATTGAATGATGAAGGGAGGTGTATATGAAGATTACTTTATGTTGCGTTCCAATTAATAAGACGCTAACAGCCAGAGCAAGGATTGGGGAGGAGCATTTCATGCAGAATGAACAGCTAGTGCAAATGCTGTAAGTTAGGAATAACTTTAACAAGTTTGATTTTTAAAAAAGTCAGTAAGGGTAGATAGAGTGTTATCAGCAGTAGGAGTATGTATGAGATGAAGTCTGAGAAGCAAGAAAAACAGATAAAGTAGAGAGTTTGGCTTTTAAGTGTGATAGAAAGCGATCAAAAGGCGTGGATGGTATGGTTAAAGTTTTTATAAGGGCAAGAATGGAAATGACTATAGGTAAGAACCTACAGTGTTTTAGACTAAGGTAAGGGGATGGATGGAGATAAATGAACAGACTTACTAAATGCTTTGGTATTAGGGGCCAGACTTGTTAATGAATTGGATTTGTTGAACAAAAATAATCAAAATTAACATATATTTTCTGCCATATCCACAATAACTGAAACAATGCCTGGCTTACTGTAAGCACTCAGTATCTGTTGAATCACTGAGTCTTCTTCTTCCTTCCACTTCTCATTGCCATTGTCCTGATTTAGACCTTCATCAACTTGTTCTTAGCCATTTGCAATTATCTTCTAACTTTCTTTTTTGTGTTAAATTTCAAACTCCTAAAACCCGTAATTTCCTAAAATGATCTCTCTGGAGCATATCTTTGCCCATACTTTGTGCTCAAAAACCTTCACTGACTCCATAGTGGAAAAAAATTTTTTTTTGACCTTTAGATTCCAAGGTTTAATTTAAAACATTTCTATAATCTTTAGAATGAAGCCATAGTACCTATTTTTTAAAATTTCATAATAAGTCTTTATTTCTCACACTTTTGGAATCTGGGACATCCAAGATCAAGTAGCTGGCCAATTTGGCATCAGGTGAGGACTTTCTTCCTGGCTTATAGATGAACAGCTTCTTGCCTTATCTTCATACAGTGGAGAAAGAGAGAGAACTTCTATGTCCATTTCTTTTTAAGGGCACTAAATCCATCATGAGATCTCTATCCTAATGGTCCAATCTAATCCTAATCATCTCCCAAAACCCCATCTCCAAATCTAAAATTTTTTTAAATAAAATAAAATATATGACACAATACATTTCAAGGATCACAAGCCCAGAAGCCTTAGGAAAGTTTCCAAAATAATTCAGAAATTTGACCTCAACTTATCTTTCCAGTTTTCTCTCTCTTTCTTTATTTTCTTTTATTTACCCAATGCAGAAAAAGTATAGATAAGTAAGTAATGTGTGGCGTTAGATTATGGGAAAGATTGTTACATATGGGAAAGGGAATACAAGCAAGATCAGAAAAATAACGGGAAAGTGAAGTTTGTTTTTCTGGGCATGGAAAATCATCTATGATCTTTAATATTTAATTTGTTTAAATATTAAATCTAACTAACTCTAAATCACTAAATCTAAAGAGACATTTGGTGAAAAAAATTCCACTTGGTGAAAAAATATGTTTTCATTACAACTTTTTTTCTTGGAGTCTAAAGAGACGTTTATTAGAAAAGGGATAACACTTCACAGACGAAGTGTGATCTCCTCTCAGGGGCGGAGTTAAAGGGATAGTGAAAAAGATAGCAAGGGACAAAGTAAAAGCACAGAGAAGGACTGTGACAATAGAGAGAGACAAGGACAGTGAGCGAGACAGAGATGCTCATTACAACTATGATTACAGTTAATATACAAGATTGATTAAAATCAACCTTTTTAAAAACATCAAAAAGTTTTCTTTATTGAGTGAATTTTATTATTTGATATGATTCATCACTTTAAATCACCAACCACTAAATAGTTAAATTTTAGATTGTGAAAAGTAAAAATGACGTGGTGCATTATCAGATTTTATTTCTTCCATTGTTAAAAATTGATTACTAACATGAATTTGAAGCTTAATTTTTAGAAAAGAAAATCTACATATTTCTTAATTTGAAGCTTCCTATAGTAAATATAAAAGCAGTTAACAAGAGATTCATAACCAGAGAAACCTAGATTATATTAGTAGGCCTACATATGAAGATTTAAATTAGTCATTCTATAATAGAACTTTTAAAGGTATAACATAATATTATTATGAAGCGTAAAGGTAAGATTTCTGTCATAAAACTCAAGGTGGTTTCAATAAACTGAGTATTTTTTATTTCTCCTAGAAGTCCTGTCTACTTCCTTCCATATGAAATACCTCTTCCTGCAGGAAACAGATGCTCCTGCAGGATTCTGCACTTTGCTTCTTGTTACTCAGGATTTCATCAATTTATGTGTTTAAATTTTAATCCCATTCTCAACAGGCCATTTATTTCCCATTAGTATTCCTTCTATAATCTGGATGCTATGCCAGCACATGAATCACTGGCTCTACTTATAGTATAATGGCTCAGCCAATCTGGCTTCCTCTAAGAATGCTTTTAAAAAATTATTTGCCTATTGTCTCACCAAGCTTTCATATTTTAACTTGACTATGCCAGAATCCCTGGAAGAGATCTTTATGGATAACACATGCCCAATATTATCTAACCAGAGATAGTTTAAAAACTTGCGAACAACTGAATCAGGACAATCTTATCCACAGGCTGGGCCACACATTAAATGTCTTTCCTAGGAATTAGAAATGTGAATACTTAGGGATCAAGACATTAGCTAGTAAAACAGGAGGGGGAAAGTAAGTATAGACAAGTGAAATAAAACAAGACAAACTAGAGTGAAGGTCCACAAAATCCAGTTACTGGGCACCTGGAGCTAACCCAATTCTTGACTCTCTAAGGTTTAATTTTCCAAACTTCGAGATTTCTATGAGATTTTTGTATCTTTACCTTTTATTTGAGCAAGACTTGCATGGATTTCTGCTCCTAATTAACCAAAGAGATCAACCAAAAGATCCCCAAAACTAAAAATGTTGAGTATTCAATTATTCTGCTGTGTTTGTGTAGATAATTTGTGTGAACTTTTCTGCTTTATATGTTTGTATATCTTTTATGATTATTTATATTATTCAAAAGTAAAATTCAAAAGTATTATTCAAAAGTAAAATTCATTATATTTATTTAAGTTGAACAGAAATAATAAATAATAGAACAATGTAATAAATTTATTGTTTTTCTTCTGCTTTAAAAAACATGATATATCATTTGGTGCATTTTAAAAAATTTTTTAAATGTTTCTCAAAAATTATGAATTTCTCTCTAACTTATATATAAAATGTCTGTTTTGTATGCCAATTCCTCCATGCTTTACTTATCTTTTAAGTAATCTGTGGCTGAAAATAGCCTAACTGCAAAGCCATTAGGTACCAAGTTATAGTCTATAATTTAAAGCATCGTACACAAAAAAAATAGAAATTACTCAATAAGAAATGTCTTATAATCGAATCCTGAAGTCAAACATTTCCTGACGTCTTAAAGCATTGGGCAGCTCTCTTAAAACAGGAATATTCCAGAGAAAATCTTTGGCTGGCATAAGAGCTGAGTCGGTCTGACTTGTTATAAAATTATCATTTTAACAGCTTTATTAGAAATATGATCTCACATTCAGCAAGTTCATCTGAACAATGACAAAGGTAAAACATAAGGTGATCAAAGCAATTATCTATATGATGCCAAATATCTAGATATTTAAGTTTAAGAGTAGAAACATCTACTTAAATAGCCAACATTTTCTATTCAGAGGGTTAAATAAAATATATTTCCATTTATGCTGAGATTGTTTTTAAAAATAGTATAAATGTAGAGATAATTCTGTTGCTTAACCCACTTATGCTTATGTATATTATTTTAATCATCAGTCGAAGGAAAGTGGTTCTCAGTGCATGGTCTCTAGACCAGGTGAGTCATTACCATCTAGGGAGTTGTTCAAAATAAAATTTCTCAGTCTCAACCCCAAACTTGCAGAATTAGAACCTATGGGGTTGGAGTTCAGAAATATTTGTTTTAACATGACTTTCAGTGTTTATAATGCAGTTAACATTTGAAGAACATTGCTCTAGGAAAAGATTGCTAAGTAGTGCACATTTTACCAGATGTAGAACATAAAACATATGGTCATACTAAAAAATACTGTCACTGTCTCCTCAGAAGAAAGTTATTTGAAGTTAACTTGATGTCATCATGTTTTTAGATTGAGTGCTACTCCAATGTACAACTCAAAAGATGTCCTTCGTATCACAGTCTATGTGACTGACCCTTCCTGCAGATGTATATGGCATGATCCCAATGACAAAACACTGTCTTCCTGGTGTTAGTAGCATTTTATAAATTCCATTCTTTACCTCTATGTGTATTCATGGGGCACAGTATTATAAAATAAAACAAAACAACACACACACACACACACACACACACACACACACACACACAAAATAAATAACCTGCAATAAGTAATTGTAAAGTGACATCATGTCAACAACTTGTTTCCAAACTTTTGTGTTAAGCTTCTTTCACTTTTAAATCCATACATCTTAATTTGTATTCAAATATTCTCTTAAGTATGTTTGCTTTGTGTATGTATTCCTTATGTAAATTCATTGAAATGTTTTTTTCTCTTTTAAATATTTGGTATGATCAGAAAAAATGCTTCATGTGACTATTTCTGTTTTGGGGATATTTTAAAAATAATCCACTTGAAGGAGTGGCTATCTGAGTACATTACAACCATCTGGCATTCAAAGCCAGCCTTAGAATTTCTACTTTCTCTTGATAACAATTTGGTGAGGACGGGATTTGGCTGCAGTCTCTAGCACTCCATATGTTTGATTTAGAATATTTTCCATGTTGTCACTATTTTTTCACAGATGCACAGATGAAAAGCAAAGTGGATTAAGCTGCCATAAAATACTAAGCTGTATTTTACAACAACCACACAATGAATCCCTACTGTAAATTGTCATGGGCAGTCCTTCCTTTTTGCCTTTCTATTTAGGTAGCACAGAAAAAAAAGAATTGGAAGCAACTCAAAGAAGTCAGTATCCTGTCTCTAATATAGCTTATACTTTGATCAACCCCCAAAGAAAGTTAATTTATCTTCTTGCTTTGAAGTGTATAAAAAGTAAAATTTTATAACATTTCTATTTAAAGGTCTTCAGTTTACTTTGACATTTATTAATGACCTATGCCAGGTATGTACAAAGGAAGACAAGTCATGGTCCGTGTCCTTAAAGATCCCATAATGGTCCCAAAGCATACTTAGTGAAGAACAACAAATGTCACATGCTTTATACATTAAATAGAGCTTCACAACATTATTGTGAATATTATTATCCTCACGTTAAAGAAGAGAAAATTGATTTTTCCAAAGGTACATAACTTTTGTAGAGTTAAGATTTACATTGATGTATTCTTATTCTAAAACCCATTCTTATTCCACTACACCACATTGCTACTTCACTGGTGCCATCACCCTAACTTGTTTTCACAACAGCAAAAGTGGGTAGAGAGTTGGGTCTGACCACTAACATTAGGCAGAAACAGTTATTGGGTGTGTCTGACTCTCCAAACATGACTTCTGAAAACATATAGTTTAAAACATTCATTGGAAAATCATACAGATATGTAATTTAAGTGCAACCTAATCCAATCTGCCTCCTGAACCCACGGCAGATGTTGCTAGTCAACTCCAGCTTAATTAACAAATGGGAAGACTCTCTTCACAATGTGCATGTATATCAAATCATCATGATGTATACTTTGAATATCTTACAATTTTATCTGTCAGTTATACCTCAAAAAAGCAGAAAGAAAGAAAGAAAGAAAGAAAGAAAGAAAGAAAGAAAGAAAGAAAGAAAGAAAGAAAGAAAGAAAGAAAGAAAAGAAAGAGAGAGAGAGAGAGAAATGAAAGAGAGAGAGAGAAGATAGAGAGAAAGAGAAATAAACATAAAGACAGCAAGACAGACTAAATACCCCGCCATCCAGCACATCACGAGAAACTTCTGTGAAAGAACTCCCCCCCCCCTACCTCCCTCTCCCCCCCTCCCTCTCCATCCCCTCCCTCCCCTCCCCCTCCCCGCAAAGCCACCCCCCCCAACAGAAGAAAAGAAAAGAAAAGGCGACAAAAAAGAAATTTAAGCCTGGATTCTTTATTCACAAAGAGTTGCTGGTCATTATCAATTCTTCAAAGTTAGCATACGAAATGAAAACTGCTTGCTATGCTTAGTCTGGTCTAAACCATATTTCCCTAGGTTTGTAGTTATATTGAATACGCTACAAATATTTATTAAAATATTTGGTACTGTGCAAATATCAAGTTACTGGCATCTAGAGTTTATTCTTAATTGAAAATCTTTACTTGGTTTTAGAAGAAAATAATAATTGTATAAAATAAATTATTCATGAGAATTTCTTATGATGAATCTTCCTCTGATTTAAGTAACCCTCCTTATACTTTGTCTTAGTGTGGATAATTTAATAGGAAATTAGAGTCATAATTTAGGCCACATCAGGTTGAGCCACATTAGTGGTTTGAAGAGTAGAGGTATTGAGTATATATTACTCTATTTAAAACTTTTAATCAAAACTCTTTGTTTATTTGAAGTGACGAACACCCATGCAACAGATGTGAATTTATTCAAGAATAATCAAATGCAACAAATGTCATATTTTAAATCAAATTATCTTTACTCACAGACCTTCATAGGCATTTTGCAACCATATCCCATTGAAATCTTGCCATATAACAGAGTATACAAAAACAGGAAATAGATTTCTAACATTCCTCAATCCTCGTAGTCTCAAGAATTTCATCTTTTGCCCAGATCGGGCTATTCCCTCTCACCTCTCTCTGCATCTAACCCTCCTGTGTTGTGCTGTGCAATATAGCAGCTATTAGTTCCACATGGCTATTAAGCACACAAAATGTTACCAGTCTGTATTAGGTGTCCTGTAAATATAAAAAAAATGCCACATTTCAAAAACTTCATATAATAATAAGAATCTTAAGTATTGCATTGATAATTTTATATAGATTACATGTTTAAACAGTAATATTTTAGATATATTGAGTTAATTAAAATCTATTATTAAATTACTTTTTATTTTCCTTTTTATTTTAAAAAATATATGGTCACTAAAATATTAAAAACTATATATGTGGTTGGCATATTTTTATTTGATAATGCTGCTTTAAGATAATTTCAGCTAAATTTATCGATGAGCCTATCTTTATAAATAATGTCCTGGATTATAATTTATTTTACAGTGTTGCCCCAAATAAAGAGAAGCAATTATCATACATTTTCTTACACAAGAAGAACTTAGACAAACTTTTAGCTGTACTAGAAAAGGCAGAGAGGAAACAACATCTCTCTCTCTCTCTCTCTCTCTCTCTCTCTCTCTCTCTCTCTCTCTCTCTCTTCTCTCCTCTCTCTCTTATCTAGTGAGAAAAATATACTCTTAGAATTTCTTGGAAGTATCTCAGAACTATCGGCACTACTGTAAGACTAAATTATTGAACTAAGGTAAGAAAAATAATTTCTCCTTGTGTTACAATAAATTGGCATAGTATTTCTCTTCTCAGTTACTCTGGTTTTCAGTTTCCATATTTCAAGCACAAAATAGGTCATTAAACTTTTACCCACATAGACCTCCTGTACTCAATGGAAACCAGGACCTTCCTTTCCATGTCTTTAGACAGAAATAAGCAGTCTGCGATAGAGAAAATCAGGATCCACCAGTTTTAGTCTTATATACTCACAGAAATTTCAAATTTCTATTCTGACCCAATTAGTCATACCACATCTAGAAGTTTTGGATAGGCAGATTATGGTAAAACGAAACCATTGGCCATAATCCAGTTATTTTTATTATTCAGAAAAATTTCCTTTAGTTTCATTTACTTCATATTCTTGACATAGAACAGGGATCTATGTCATGGTACATGACTCCTTTGGTATAATTTCAAGCAAATGAATTCCCATCTCTTCCTTGTTCTACCGTGGATGCTGCACCCTCTTGGGTTTCATAAATTGGATAATTTCTGTGACTTGAGTGGTGGAAATGCAATGTTTTGATCCTGTGCCCAAGTTAAATAGTATGGAAAATGACTCTCTCCTGAAGATAGATGATTTTCTTCACAACTAAATCTGATCATTTTAATTGCCATTAATATAAAGTCAATTCTCACTTTAGAAAAACAAATTAAAGTAGTTTTTTATTGAAATTAGAAATGCTGTCAACACTTTTGATGTCAATAGTCTTCTAACTTATGCCTGAAAATATGACAAAACTAGTATTTCAGCTGTATTTCCTAAGATCTTGGTAAAGATTTTGATTTTAATTTTTTTTAGTGCTTAATTTTTCAGAAAATATGACATTTTTAAATGAATATCTCATATTGAAAACTGTACCAAAATTGACATGGCTCAGCTGCAATTCAACAAAGTAAGATGCTATCCAAAAATTTCCTTATCAGTAATATTACAAAAGATACAAATCTCACCATTAAACTGTTTTTGTTTCTGGTAAGCATTTACATTGGTTAGTTCCATTACCTTGTTTATTTTTGTTTTATTTATCAACTTTGATGTGGATATTATTCAAATGATGCTTGATTTTTAGATATTGATATCTTTCCATTACAATATTAAAGTAGATATTTATTAATATTTCATAATAAGAGAAGTGATACATAAATAACCTTCAATTTCTATAGAGGATAATAGAATTTTGAAGGCATTGCTCTACCATGAAATTATATTCTAGAGTGATTATACAAAAGTCTTTTCTAGATATATTTAAGAATTAGGTTGGTGACTTGTAACTTAATAAACTTGCAGAAAAATATTCTAAATACCTTTTCTACTGCCTTTACCTCTCATAGTTGAATTTTTAAGTTGACAAAAATTAGAAAATCTACTGTGTTGAATCCAAACAAAAACAACTAACTAAATAGTGTTTTATCATCTCGGTTGACTGATTTCCAGTTTTATATGAAATAAATACAACAAAGAGTTTTTCATTAAAGCTTTTAAATAGAGTAGTTTATACTAACTGCAATAGTCACCAACTCTGTCTATTGCTTCTGCCCTTAATCCTCTGCTGAAATTATTCACATAAAAACCACCGAGTCACCAGTGTTCTAGTGAATTTTCAGAGCTGCATTTATTGAGGCCGTTGACATATGACCTCATTATATGCTTAGTAATTTAAACTCTCTTCTTCATTTCCTTGAATGTAAATGCTATTTTGATGAGTTTGCTTGTACCTATGCATTTTTTCATTTGCAGATTTCTTTATGTGTTTCCTGTCTTAATGTTTTAAATTAAGAGACTTTACTGAAGGGAATATTTGTAGCAGTGTTAGAAGAGTTAAGTTAGCAAACAAGAGTAATAGAGCACCCAGCAACTCACAAATAAAGGCAGCCACTACTACCCTGGGCCTATAGTATTACTAGAGGTCAGAGAGAAATGGAGCTATGGAGGAGGGACCATGATGGATGCTTTTACTGTAGAGGATTCAGCAGCTGCTAGAGGAACAGTACCATGGAACTGTTTCAATCTCTGATTTTTCTCCCCTAATCTCAATGCCTCAAACTTGACTGACAGAAAGAGCTTGGGAGATGCTTTCTCTAGAAGGTCAGCTGCCTCAGACTAGAACTGAGCAAAGATGTTAGAGAAGCCATCTGGATTGCAGGTGGTGGAGGTAGAAAGAAAGTTAATAATTTCTGATTAAAGTTGACAAAATCACGCGCGCACACACACACACACACACACACACACACACACACACACACACACAAATTCTATTCAGTTATCCCTGGAAATAAAATCCAAATTACAAACTATCAAGAAAATCTACTAACATATTTTATTGCCAGACTTTTTTAGGTAAAGAACAGAATGCCATGTTAACGCCTATTTTGTAGTAAGTTTAGCCAACTGTCCTTAATTTTTTCTCTTTGAAGTGTTTGCTGGTTTACTTTGTCTACTTTTTAAAAAAAGTTTTTGGTATCCTCTCTTGCTTACAGAATAATAAATTAACGTTTTGTTAATTATGTTGGAAAGACTCTTTCCTACCACTGACCAGAAGCACCAACTATCAATGTTTTCTCATATATTCTTTCAAAATTTTCTATCCATATACAGCCATATATATGTTTGTGTACCATTTTTTTACATAAGGGAGGTATACCCTTTAACATAACATAGAATTTTAGCTTAAAAACGCTTCAGTATTTGCTTACATTATTATTTTTTTCATTTATGAGACATCAACATATAGCTTAATCACTTTTCTTAAAAGGCAATAACATTGCATTATGTGTATATATATTTTGTTTTAAAAAAAATCCCTTGCCACTGATTGGCTGTTTCTGCTCTCTTAATATTACAAATAATGCTACAAATTGTACATATATATTTTTAATGTATAGCAGCATACCTGTAGGAAATTACCGAGTTGAAAGATGTGTGTGGTTTGAGTCTTAATAGTTATTATCAAGTGGTATATCAAAGAAAAAGTACCACTTTAATGTTAATCAAACATTTAATTTTTGCCAACACAATAGACCAAAAATGAAACATTATAATGTTACTTTGCATGCCTTTGATTCTGAGTGAAGTTGGCATAGTTCAAATTTTTATAAGACATTTGCATTTCTTCTATGTACTCTCTGTACATAACCTCTGTTCCTTTTATGTGTATTTCTTTATGTGTATGCATATTTATATAAAACCTACATTATTAATTTTATTTACATCTTTTATATTTTATAATTTTTGTTCCCTTGATCTTTCTTTGTGTGAGAAAGGTAGACAGATCAAAGGAACAGAATAGAGAGGCCAGAAATAGAAACAAATGCATATGGTTATTTAGCAAATAGCAAATGTAGCATTTCACTTCAATCTAGAAAAGATGGATTTTTTTCTTAAAGTGTTTAGAATAACTGCTAGCCACTTGTAATAAATAAAGCTATATCACAACATTATTTTTTATCAAATTATCTTTTAGAGAGATCAAAATATAAAATGTAAAAATTAATCTCATAAGAAATAAAAAAATGAGTACATGTATTCATTATCTTAGAGTGGAAATGACACTCTTCATCAAACACATCTCAGAAACTATAGAGAAAAATATTGCTAAAGTTGCATATACCAAAAATTTTAAATGTCAGTACAGAAAAAAATACCATACAAAGTAGAAATGGAAAATGGTAAACTAATAATAGGGCCATGTTCTTAAAGATAAAGGCATTTCTATAGAGTAAAAGAAAAGCTCAGCAACCCAATAGAAAAATGAGTAGAATATATAAAAAAGAAGTACTACCAATTTATAAACCTCTCTCATAATCAACAAAACCTAATTTAAAACAAAAAAATTTTTACCATTTTTACCTTCCAGGTAGACAAAAGGGAAAGTACTCGTTAACGTCAATACAACATTCTCATACACTGGTGAAGAAAACATAAATTGGTTCAAACTCTGGAAAACAATTTGGCAATAATGAAATTTAAAAGACACATAGTTTTGATTTACAAATTTTATTTCTTGAAATTATTCTTTTATGTACATGTACATAAAAATATATGCGCTGACATTTATCAAGTGTTGTATTCTGTCAGTACGTTGTTCAAGGAGGAAAGTAAAGCCCTGCATAATACGTAGGTAATGCTACTATTTGTGCTGACATTTGGAACTTAGATCCAGAATGGAGTGAAAGCTTCTTTTTTTCTGCACATATGTTCAAATGCTACTATTTCAATTTGTTACTTAATTAATAACAATGCAAGCAATAATAAGATTTTTACACTAATATCCTGACATTCAATATTATGATGGGTTGTCTCCAAAATCAGATAGAGTGGTTATCCAGAGCACTGAAATTTTAACCTATATTACATTACCCTTCTCACAAGATTTATACACAACAAACATGAAAAATGGGAGCAAGTATCTTAGGAAAAGCTATTTTTAGTACTGAACCTCAAAACTTGTAGCCATTTTAAGTCAGTACCTTTGAAGCTTGACCCATCACCTTCTCTATTTCACTCAAAATGGCCTCCCACACACACCTTGACCTAAAGGTTTTTAATATTATCATGTTCTAATTTCACGGCCGAGAGAGGAAGAAGATATACAAAAAAGAGAAGAAAAAAGTAGACTCCTGGCCAAGTTAGTGAACTATAAGAGTCGAGGAGGCATTAGAGAGAGAGTCAAGCTGTGCCAGCCCTTTGATCCACAGATTCACTTCACTTGTTGGCCGTTACGGCCTGTTCAGCAACTGACATAAAATAAACAAATTTCTCCTTTAGGAGACATAAGGAGGAGAAGAGTGTGAGGGTTGGAATCTTGAAATCTTTGTTTCCCCTGGAAACTACAAAATGACAACACTTAAATCTACACTGAAAACTCAGTCCTATATTCGGAAATCCGATTATATTTGTAACTAAACTAAATCTCTTAATTTGGATATCCCACCATTATCACAAAATTAACTTGTCCTAAACTAAACCTATGATTTTCTTCTAAATCCGTTTTTCTTACCATGATAGCTCCTGTTCTGGTTACCAGTAACTTAGACATTAAAGATTAAAAAAAACACGGTATTCCTCCAAGCATCATTGACTGAAGCAAGAGGAACCCCTGCGCAGAGCCACACACTTTAGACAGCCCTGGGTACTGTACACACACGCACATATATGTGCACATGTGCACATACATGGACATGCACTTTTTTATTAAATTTATTGGGGTGACATTGGTTAACAAAATTATACAGGTTTCAATTATACAATTCAATAATAAATAATATATATATTGCATTGTGTGTTCACCACCCGAAGTTAAATTTCTTTCCATTACCATATATTTGACCTCCTTTGCCCTTACCTATTTCCCCCATCCATCCTTGCCTCTGGACAACTAAGCTGTTGTCTGCGTCCATGAGTCTCCATTCGTTGTCTTGTTCATTTGTTGCTTTTGGTTTTATATCCCATATATGAGTGAAATCATATGGTTCTCAACTTTTTCTGACTTATTTCACTTAGCATGATTATCTCAAGACCCATCCATGTTGTTGCAAATGGCAGTATTTCATCTTTTCTTATGGCTGAGTAATATTCCATTGTATATATGTACCACATCTTTTTTATCCAATCATCTGTTGAAGAGCACTTTGGTTGTTTTCATATTTTGGCCACTGTAAGTAATGCTGCTATGCTGCTGTCACCATACACCAAAATTAAATAAAAGTGGATCAATGAGCTAAATATAAGACCTGAAATGATAAATTGCATAGGAGAAAACATAGATATTAAACTCATGGGCTTTGAATTTAGAGAAATAAAAGCAAAAATAGATGAATGGGACTATGTCAAACTAAAAAGCATCTGTCACTCTGAATCTGGCACTCAGACTGAACTCGGATGAACTCTACCACTAATATTTTTTCTCTTGACCAGAACCGTTTAGTCTCCATAAAAAATATTTCTTGTATTTCTTTGCCCTATATTTTTGAAATAAAAAGGAACTACTTCTGAATGATGGGAATGTATGGGGACTCTGGAGGATGATGAGGATTTAAGCTGTGGATGTACTTAGGTAAGTGAAAAGACAAATTAATAAACTTGTCAAATACTCCAGATTGCAATAATGAACTATTTCTCATTAGTCCCAGCATCCATTTTATTGTTCTCTTTGTGTTCCAATTTTTAGTTCCAAAGGTACTCAGGAATTAGTATCACATTACCAAATGCTCAATTAGACTGTAATACATTTAGCAATATTAACAATTCATACTGATTTTAATTTGTACATATAAAGGTCTAGAGGAAATGCATGAAGCGTGATACTCATTCTTTACATTGGCAACCAGATGGATGTTATATCCTAGAACTGTATTTTAAATTATAATATTAATTATAATTTGAATTTTGCATCTTAATTTTAATAAATAATTTAGATTGTTTCTGAAGGAAAATCTTCCCTAAAAATATGAAAAAGCTTGTTAAGTTCTTAAATTTACCATTTTATTAAAGATATATTAAATAATGTATGTTTGAGTACAATTGCATTATAATTTTTAATCCCTTAAGCTATTGCTTTCATGAAAAATTATTGACCAGAATATTGGATATGTATAATAATGGATAAAGTTGGCTGTCTTTGATAGTTTGCCAATGTTGTTATGTAAAAATCACAGATTAACTCTATAATTAATCTGTCATTATGGAATTTTATTTTCCAGGATGAGAGGATACAACATGTTTTAATTAAGAGTTAACTTTATTTATAACTTTTAACTATTCATGCTATGTTGACTTGCATTGACTCGAGCACTGGGATCTTATAAGGTGAAGGGCCAGCTTAGTTTTTCTAGTCTTTTCCTATTCCCTCATTTTTCACATTCAACCCCTCACCAATTCCTGATAGTCCAGCTCCTAAATGCTTTTTGAATCTTTCCCCTCTTTGATAGTTAATTGTCTATGTCCTCAAGTATTTAACCTGGATGATGACAGTAGTCCTCTTACTGGTCTCACCTGTTCTGTTCTCACTCTAATACAATCTATTTTTCACAAAACCAGAAGAGTAGCTTTTCTATAGATCAAACATGTGACGTTGTTGCCTTGCTTCAAATACTTAAAGACCTTAAGGGCATTATGCTGAGATAGAGTAGAGAAAAACAAATATAGTATAATATCAAGTATTTGTAGAATCTGGAAAAGATGAACTTGTAAAAACAGAGAGTAGAATGGTGGTTACCAGGGGAGAGTTGTGGGGTGGAATTAGAGAGATGTTTAAGGCTTCACACTTGCAATCAGTAGACAAGTCCTGGAGATCTAATGCATAGTATAGTGGCTATAAACAATACTCTAATAGAAACTTCTAATTTGCTTGAAGACTATAGATTATGTGTTCCCACTGCAAAAAAAAAAAAAAAAAAAAAAAAAGATAATTATGCAGCATGATAGAGGCATAATGCTATGGTGGTAATCATATTGCAATATGTAAAGGTATCGAATCACCAGGTTCACCTTATAGTTACATAGTGTAATCCATCATATCTTCATAAAAAGAAAATTTAAAATAAGTAAATTAATTAAATAGGTAAATGTTTAGAAAAGAACACTATGATTATTAGGAATCAGGGACAAACTAAAGTAAAAAAAATTTGGTAAAACTAAGCTAATTTTTACTGCGGGAGTTGTGGTGGTGGTTGTAGTGATGGTGGTTGATAGAATTATCAGACTGATAATATCTCAGTGACTCGATATTTGGTGAGACTTTCAGTAAAATCACAAGATCTTGAAGATAAAAATAAAATACATAAATTTATAATCAACCCCAAAATGATTTATGGTTAAAATCTGAATGTGTTATCTCGACATTCAAGGACACCGAATAGCATAACTTCAATGTTTAATCTGTCATTTTCTCTCATAATCTATTCCTAGTCATATTAAATTTTTTTAAATAGGCTTTGTTTCCTAGAGTTTTAGTTTCACACCAATATTCAGCAGAAAGTACAGACAGTTCCCATATACCCCCTTGACCTCACATAAGCATAGCCTCCTAGCTATCAATATTCCACACCAGAGTGGTACATTGTTGCAATCAATGAACCCACCCTGACAAATCATTATCATGCAAAATCTGTCATTTACAACAGAGTTCACTCTTGGTGTACATTCTATGAGTTTTACAAATGTATAATAAGCTATAGTCACCATTATAGTATCATATATTTCACCATCTGAAAATCCTTTGTGCTCTGCCTGTTCATCACGCCCTCTTCCCTAATCCCAGGCAACCACTAATCTTTTCACTGTCTTTATAGTTTTACCTTCTCAGCTTTTCTACTTGCTTTTAGGAGAGAGTGACAACTCCTAAATGCCAGACCAGAAACACCCAAATGTTCTTATTTTCTTAACATGTTCTGGTATCCCTCTTACCTCAATGTGTTGATCTATCTAGCTGGGCTTCTGTGTACATGCTACCACCATTTACAGACTTACACAGTATAAAAAGGATTTATTTTCATTTCAGCTGAAGATGAAAGCTGTGTACCCAGTGTCTACCCAAGGCATCAGGACCCTATTGTTTAACAGGAAACAGAGAACCAAACCAAATTAACTTAGCTGGAAAGTAAATCTATTGGCTCATTTAAAAGAAAATACATGTGGTAGTTCCTGCTTTAGGCTTGACTGGATCCCAAAATTCAAATGTTTTGAAGAAATTATTGTCTTTTCATTCTCAAACTATGTCTGTATCTTAACAAAGATGGGAGATCTTGATTTTCTGTTTTCTTGTAACTAATATTTCTGCCATAAAAATATTATAATCCCTTTTCTACCAGTTTCTATATTAATCCCTTAAAAAATTCTGGAGCTGTGTACTGTTCCTAATGGTAAGGATTAATTTTACAGTTCAGCCTGGATTATATTCTTTCTCTTGCTGCCAGAAATCTCACATATAGAGGAGAGAAACTTCCCCAAAGGAAGAAATACAGACAAGACATAAAGGTCATAGATAAATTCTGTGTCTTGTAACCTAATAAGTCTCCAAAATTTTTCATGGAATAAATTTTGACAATCTGAAGACTAGACAACTGAAATTATTCTTAACCTCATTTTTTTCATATTCATTTTATGCACATGTAGTTTAAATTCACTGAAAATGTATGTAACTCTCATACCTCGTTTGAACTCTCCACAATAGCCTCTAACAAATGTATATCTATCTAGTAATAGTTAAGAAAATAGAATGTAAATTAACAACAGCCATGCCTTTTGATAATTTATTTTTTTTCAAAAGTATCCTTAATATGATTCTTATATTGTTTTTACAATGAAAAGTCTTCAGAAAAAAAAGAGAGAATTCTTCCAAAAAGAGTAACTTTAAAATATTTCGAAGGTTATTTCTATTGATATAGAAACAACCATACCACTAGCTATTTTTTTTAAAGAGCCAACTTTCGCAACTATATCAGCCTTGTATGAGAATTAATAACCTCTCCATTATGTTGGACAACTTGATATGTACTAATTGTATTTCTTGAACTCTATTCTGAAGAGTTTAGGCCATTTTTGACAGCACCAGCTAATAAATACATCACCTTGAAGGAATGTTGTAGATATGATTATTTTTAGTAATACGGATAAACTAAAACAAAGGGAGAATTTCTGATCTGCCTGATTTACTTACCCAATCAAAGAAAAGACTGAAAGAAAGAGGAGATGTCATCACCAGCAGTTTCTGCAGTCCTCTGCTTGCTCACAATCCCTGACTCGTTCATTAACAAATTGGTTTGGAGTGACAGCCTCTCACAGGCACTGTACTAGACACTGCACCTCTCTGCATTCTTTGCAATTGTCTTCCAATTATTTCTCTTGAGCTAAGAATATATTATTATAATTCTTGTTAAGTATTTTTTCTTTATGTTTCTATTGCGTTTATGATTTATTTTAAAAATTTTGGCAACATGCATAACCATGTAGATGATGACATTCTCCACAGCACACTTAAAAGTTTACTGGACATGTCAGGTGGGTCATACAGTACAAAATTTCCAAAACAAGTGATATATGTGGGTATTTTTGATAGGAAACAAATTTTAGTTCATTACAAAATTTGAAAATATAACCATTACATTTCGTAATTGCAAAAATCAGCAAAGGATCCAAGCAGATGATTAATGAAAGAAGAAAAAAAAGACAGCTAAATAAAATTGAAAAGCTTTGACCTTGTTAATGATTAAATAAAAAACAAGTAAAACAAAATGCAATTTCTAGCTATAGTATTGTCATTTAAAACATATTGGTACTATAATATGCAGAGTGGGTGGTGAAAGGGCCCCTTATATACTCCTGATAAGTACATTTGTTTGGTAGAGCAATTTGGCACATGAATTGTGAAATTTTATATTTTTAAAGCCTTTGATTCAGAATGTTCTCTTCTAAGATAAAATCCCAAGAAAATAATCAAAGATTGGGATAAAGATTAATGTAGCAATTCTCATTTTATGTAAAATTCTCATTTTAGCATTACTTATAACAGCGATAGGGAAAAATATTTTAAATCATAGCCATGAGTGAATAGTATATTTATTATAATACACTAGTGAATAAAATCGAGAATTTTGTTTCCTTTAAAATTTATTTATGAGTAATTATTATTCACATGAAAAAGTCTCACAATATAATATTGTGATCAAAGTCAGATACAAAGATCGATGAGAGCTCCAGAAGTAAAAGAGATACCGCTTTGAAAAAAAACATACCAAAATGTTATTATAATTATTAATGAGACAATTCTTCACACTTATTTTCTTCTTTATAAGTTTCTGAGTATTGTAAGTTTTCTTCAATGATTGTATATTTGTTTTTAAAACAGAATACAATGAAATTAATTTTTAAAAGTAACTTGTGGCTTCTGTTTCAGGTCAGCTGACTAAATACAATTTTTTTCTCTTACTTCTAGACCCTCATAAAGGGACAATAAAGAATAAAAAGCATAAGTTAAAATAATAAATAAAGTGGGACAAAGCCAATCAGCAGACAGAAGATTTATCTACTGTGGAAAAACATTGATCCTAGAATTTAAGAGGATAGAAGTGGAGGAAGCTGACCTTCCAGATATAATTTTGAAAAGGGCCGAATTAATCTCCATTTACCCCTATGTAATGCAAACCCATACAAAGTTGTAGAATAAAGGAGAGGAGGATTTCTTCATAATGAAACTGAAGTGGCTTTTTGTAGGCGAACTAGGATAGTGGATATTTACTTCAAAATCAAAATTGATCAAATTCTGCCATTCAGAAAAATTCCAGTTCCTTCCTCAATTATTCTAGTCTTCCAGTTGATAAGCTCCATCCATATGCCCAGGCTTGCCAGTCATTCTCAGTATGAAATGATAACCAAAATTCCTAGAAACTGAAGAAAAACCTGCAGCAAGAGAGAGATCATAATAAACAAATGTGAAAAGTTACCATGGTGGGAATATCAATTATCAGAGAATTGAAAAGAACATAAAAAATGATATTAACCCTAACACAGAGATTTGAAAAGGTTTTGTAGACCCCAAAATGAGAGCAATGTGGTACAGGAAAGAAATTGCTAAATATACATCTATCATACAAAGACATCCATAGACAATGATTGAAATGGATTAATCAAGCAATATCATTTTAAGTTTTATAATGCAGAGATACAAGAAGAAAAAAACAGAAAAACAGTTAGAAAACTGTAAAATGGTCTAATGAAAAAGACACGAGAGAAGGAGGTGGTATGGGAGACTATTATTTTTATTTTAAGCCTTTTTTACACTTCATTTTTAAAACCATGTACTTGTATTACTTTATTACAAAAAAGTTAAAAATAGCAAGAAAACATGTTTTAAAATGTTTCTTTTCAAAATAACATGATTTCTAAACAAAATTCAGGCTTCTAAAATCACACTTGCTTTAACTCTTATCTAATTCAGAAATGAAAAATTATCTCTGAAGTATTAACAAGAATGACTTATTTTGTTGTTACTGAAATTCTGTAGTCAAATACGTACTTATATAAGTTAAATATTGAGAGGAAACTTTGGAATTTCATCAGTTTAGATAAGCTGTTACCATAAATGAAGTTCTCTTAATATTTTGCTAAATATCTTTTATGTCATCATTAAACAGACAATGCCAACAACAAAAATTAAATTCTGCTTTTAAAATGTTGATGTTTTCCGGTTTATTCTCCTCTGTGTTTTCTATCCATGACCTGCTTACATCAAAGCCATGTGCTCACTCAGAAAGGTGTTGGTGAGTCTAGGCAGAAGTTGGCTTCCACAGCCTTTAGACGAATAACGCTCCTTAGCTCAATGTCAGGAATCCTCTGCTGAGATCAGGTTCTTTAAAAGTCAGGAATTTTCACCCATTCAAACTACAAAACAGCTTTGGACAAGTTGATCCAGCTTTGAACTGCCTAGAGAGCAGGAACATGCCATTCTCTGCCGAAGTTGGTAAAGAGCTTAGCAGATTCAAGGATATGAAAAAAAATCAGTAGACTAAAGCATTTTGGACAGGGAGAATAATGTCTCAAAAACAAATCAACTAATGCACAAGTCTCTTAATGCTTCTCGGCTGTTGTGATCCCAGAAGACTGCCCCAGCAAAAAAAAAAAGGCTCACTGTAAAAGGTCACAGGAAATGATTGATTAAATGACTGTATCAAAATGGAAAATTCACCCATCAAAAATATTCTGAACAAATTTCAAAGCAAAAAATAAAATAAGAAAACATTTGCAACATATATGACTAAAAAAGAACTGCTACTTCTTTACTATATGAAGAAGTCTTACAAATTAATAAGACAAGAATATCAGTAAGAAAATACACAAAGGAAAATAACAGACAATACATATACACACATACATACATTAACATACAAAATGGTCTTATTTCAAAATGTCCAATACTAGTAATAATCAAAGAAATGAAAATTAACATACAAATGACATGGCATTTTTCACCTCTTAGTTTTCAATTCTGTTTTTTTAAAAAGAGAATACTACGTGGAACTAAAGCATACTGAATTCCTTATAATACTGCAACTGCTATGTACAATTGTTGGAAACTGGCAACATTCTTCTAAAAAGGGTTATGATAACATATATCAAAAGTTTAAAAATTGTTTTACCTAGTAATTTCTCTCATAAGGCTCTGTTTAAAAATATCAAAAATGCAGATTCAAGGTTCATATATATTACTGCATAATGTAGTGTCATTTCCAATGGAAACAGTGAGAAATGTATACGTCTATGCAGAAGAGAAATACCTTAAATAGGGTCTAGATAGGTCATTCTCAACTCATGCAAGCTTTCCAAGCACAGTAAAATACATTTAGTTAATAAAATTTCTACTTATAGGTAGTTAAGGGCAACAAATAAATAACATACAAAATCCTTAGAACAGTGTCTGGCACATAATAATAATGTGCTAACATTATTATTTAATAATTATTAAATATTAGTATTTAATGTTTATTAAATACTAAAATGACTTATTCAATGAAAAACTTGCAACTGAAAACTTTATCAGCTTCTACCACTAATTAGATGTAATGGCAGAGAGGTAAATAGTTGAAAGAGTAAAGGGTTTGAAATCAAACAAATGAAAATAACCATACAAAAATTACATGTTTATTGACAAAATTTAAAGAAATAATGCATTTAAAGTGCATTTATGGAGACTCAAACATCATAGTATTCAAATGAAAGGCACATTGTCATCATTATTAATCACTGTAATTACCAACAATATATATTATATTATAATATATACAATTATATATATAATAAAGGAATATATTAAATGTATATATTTTTATTGGGGAAATTTTCAAAAGCAAGGTATAAATATAAAAATAGAGTAATAAGAAAATGAATTTCCATGTACATAATTCTAAGTTTGAATGTTTTCAATGAACGTCCATTCTTGTTTCATTTCTGCGCCCACCCACAACACACACACTGGATTATTTTGAAGCATATTCTAGACGGTATTTTATTTATAAATGTCTCAGGGTGTAGCTCTAAATTATGAGCATTCTTTTCTTTTTAACGTAACCAAAATATCATAACTAAAACGATTCTTTAAAATCATCACATGTCCAGTCAGTGTTCAAATTTTCTGTCTCATACATGATTGTTTCTTTGAATCAGGATCCAAGGAAGGTTCATAACATTGAATTTTTTTCTTTCTTAAGTTTCGTTTAATATATATGTTCTCACTCGTGCCTTCTTTTTCTTTCTTTGGCATTTATCTGCAGAAGAAAATGGATACTTATCGAAAGAGTTTCTTAGTCTTGATTTTGTTTACTATAGCTCCATGGTATTATCCAAAATTTCTCTTTCTCCTTAATTCTTATAAATTGGTAATCGGGTTTGAAAAAAACTTTCATTTTGGGGGGAAAGAGTAGTTCGTAGATGGTATTTGCATTTCCACCAGTAGACATTATAAATGTGTGATTTTTCTCTTACTTTGTGATATAAGTAGTCACCAATTATTGCTTAGATCCATTCTTCCATTTGAAATGTTATGTTTTAATTCTCATCTTTACTTATTGGCTAAAACAATATAAATAGAAGCTTTTCACTATTTGTTAATTCTTTGTCAGAATTCATATAGAAGAGGCAAATATATGCTAGATTATAAATGTGTGTGTGTGTATTCCAATTTTTAAAATGCTAAGATGATTTCCTAATATTCTCTGAAGGGATTAGTTGATTCCACAACAAAGTTTTTTCTAATTCTCATAGATGAATACTTCTCATGCTATAACAGATACTAATCAGCCCCAGCGTCTGGTTGCCCCTCCTTGGAGGTCTGAATACCAGCTCTTGCAGGACTCCAAATTCAAAGATCCCAGCACCAGCCACGCAGTGCCACTTCTTCAGAGATATAAATACCAATTCCGTTGACCCCTCTTTATGCTTCTGAGTTTTATTACTGAAACTTTTCTCTTGGTTTCTTTTGTCCACAGGTGATGCTGTTACCTGTAGTTACTACTTGCATGATATCTTAGTATTCCCATTTTTTTCTACTTCTATGATTTCATTTTTAAAATACGTAAATCTCAGAACAATTTGGAATCGATCTTATAAAGAGTGCCAAAAGTGAAATCAGTTTTATCTATTTTTCTTATGATTAAACAGTCCAACATTACTTACTAAAAAGTTCAGGTTTTCTTACACATTGATTGTTCTTACAAATGAATTATATAATCAACATGACAAGCTCCAGACCAAAGCATTTAGTACATTATAAAGGTAGATGGGGAACAAATTCTTGTTGGAGCGAAGAAGTGCTGCTGTTGCGACACTCAAAAGAAACAGAGACAAAGCAGAAATGCTAGCATCCTTATTTCCCCAAAGCAGACTAGCATCCTTGTAGCCAGTCTTGGGATAGTGCCCCCTGCAGGCAGAGACTAACAGAAGCCAACACGAAAACGCTGTTAGTAGAAGTTCAGATTGCAAGTCTAGTCAATAACACGAGAGGAGGTTTTGGAGCTGAGAGACAAGAGTATAATAACCGGCTATTTACAATATTTTCCTATTGCAAAAGAGTGTTGCCATGAATAGCATTCTGCATATACTTTTTTCATTTATTTGCCCATGCACTTTGAGATAAATTCCTAAAACTGAGATTACTGGATCAAAAGATAAATGAAGAACATTGTCAAATTCTCCTCCAGGGAGACTTACCATTTTTGCATTTCCAACAGCAATGTTTGATAGTGCCTGTTTTCCCTCAGCTTCATCAACATATAGTCAAAATTCGAGGTTTTCGCAGGTGTGATTGTTGAGAAATAGACTCTGAGTTGAACATTTCTCATATTATGAAGAATCATGAATATTTTTTATGTATATAAGAGCTATTTCCATTTCTTCTGTAAACTGTCTATTCATATCTTTTATGTCCACTGGTCTTTTACTTCTTCCCCTTCAGAGGCTTTTATATTTTAGTAATTGTAACTTTTCCCCCCAGCTTTATTGAAATATAATAGGTAATTAGTTGCTCGTATTTATATTATTTAATTCAATGTGTTTTTTCAATTACAGTTGGCATACAATAATATATCAATATTTTCAGCTATATAGTACAGTGATTAGAGATCTATGTAAATCACAAAGTGATCACCCCCTAAATCTGATCCCCCACTTCCCCCTACATATTTATTATGACATTATTATTAACTACTTTCCCTATGCTACACTTCACATCCCCATGTCTATCCTGCAGCTATCCATTTGTACTTCCTAATCCCTCTTGCTGCAACTATCTCCCCAACCCCTCCCATCTAGTATCCCTCAAAATATTCTCTGTATCTATGGGTTTGTTTCCAATTTTGTTGGTTTGTTCTGTTTTTTTAGATTCTACATGTATACGAAATAACAGGATATTTGTCTTTATCTGACTAACTTCATTCAGCATAATATCCTCTAGATCAAGACAATATCTTTTTCCATCCCCTTCCTTTTAGTCTGTGTGTATCTTTTAATCTGAAGTGAATCTCTTATAGGCAACATGGGTAGGGGTCTTATTTTCTTATCTATTCAGCCACCCTATCTTTAGGCTGGAGCACTTAATTCTTTTTCATTTGAGGTACTCGTTGATAGGAATGTAGTTGTTACCATTCTTTATTCATGCTTTTTGATACATATTTTTTTTCTTCTTAAGGAAACCTCTTTATCTGTTCTTTGACTCTAAACAATAGCTTTGCTGGATAAAGAATTCTTGGTTATAGATCCTCGGTTTTCATTTCTTTGAATATTTTGTGCCAATCCCTTCTGTCCTGCATAATTTCTTTTGAGGAATCAAAAGAAATGCCTGTCTTATGGATGCTTCTTTGTAGATAGCTAACTGCTTTTCTCTGGCTGCTTTTAAGATTCTTTGTAATTAACCTTTGGCATTTTAATTATGATGTGTCTTGGTGTGGTCCTCTTTGGGTTCATCTTTATGGGACTCCATGAGTTTCCTGGAGTTGTAGGTCTATTTTCTTCATCAGGTTAGGGAAGTTTTCCATCATTATTTCTTCGAACAGCTCTTCAACTTCTTGTTCCCTTTCAGGTACCCCTATGATCTAAATGTTTTTACATTCAATTTTGTCTCTTATATTATTATTATAGTCCTGGCTTCTTTTTTCTTGCATTCTGATTGGGTGTCCTTGGCTTCCTCATCTTCTATATCAGTGTTTCAATCATCTTCTTTATCCACTCTGTTGATTCCCTCTAATATACTTTTCATCTCAGATAATGTGTTCTTCATTTCTGACTGGTTTCCTTTTGTAATTCCCATTTACATTTTTATGTTTTTTATCTCAGTTAAAGTTCTCACTGAGTTCATCTATGCTTCCCTTAAGTTCATTGAGCATCTTTATAACCAGTGTTTTGAACTCTGCATCTATTAGATACTTGACTCCATTATTTCTGGATCTCTGTTCTGTTCTCTCATATGGCTTCTGGTTCTTTGTCTTCCCATTCGGACTGCCTTTCTGTGTCTGTTTCTATGTACTAAGCAAAGCTCCCAAGTCTTCCAGTCTTATTATTGTGGCTTTGTCCAGTGGCACAGTCCTGAGAGCTGAGCTACTGGCCAAGTTTACCCTAGCCCGTGCCCCTCCAGGGTCACCTGCTAAGATCAGTAAGCAATCCACAGATGCTGTACTTATGGTTGCCACAAGAGGCCACACCAGAAACTGAGGCCAGCTGCCACTACTGTGGGTCTTGGGTTTGGTTCAATAAAGAGCATTGAACCCAAACAGGGTACAACTGGATGTGGCTTGGGTGGGGCTGTAAATTGGGGGAGGAGGATTTTCAGGGAATCCTCTGGGCAGAGTGACCTCTGTTATGCTGTTTGATGACATCTCAGCTATGGCACAGCTGTGTCCATACGCTGGGAGTGGGGAGGGCTCAACAGAGGAACAATGAATACTGCTGGCTCTTCTGCCAGGGAGAGAGAGTTGCCTCTGGCCTTCACTCCAACAACTCAGTGTTCTCCTGTAAGTCCCTGGTGCCCCCCAAGTAGCTGACCTGGCATTGGTGCTCAGTGGTAGCAGATCCATCACCGTGAAAGTCTGGTTGCAGACGTGGTTCCTTTCAGAAGCATCTGCAGCTGCCATAGCCTCTGTCTCACTCAGTCGCTCCAACTGGGCAGCCTCGAGTCTTTGCCCCTTCCTACCTTCTACCATCAGAGGTTGATTAATTATTTTTCTCCCTAGTTGTAATGCTTCTGTTCATCTAGATCCCAGGCAACTTTACCTGTTGTTTGCTGTGTTTTTGTCCCAACTTTAAAGTGGTTGCAAGAGGGATGAACAAAGCCTCTATTATCTATGCTATTTTTAGGTTCTTCTCCAGTGATAGCAACTCTTTTTACTGACATAATTTTAAAACAGCTTTTCCTATTAGTTATTGGATTTTTGCAATGCAAAACTTATTTCTTATGGTTAAGTTTATCAATATATTTTCTTACTGCATCTGGATTTTGATTCGTAATTAGGAAAATTTTCTCAGTTTCAGGTTATAAATAAATTCTCCCACGTTTCTTCCTGATTCGTAATTTTGTTTTGTGTATTTTAAGCTCTAAGCCAGTTGTAATTTAACTTTTCTACAATGTCAGAAATGAATACAACTTTATCTATTTTCCTTATGGTTAATTGGTTATCCTAAAACTATTTATTAAAAGTTCATCTTTCCCCCACTATTTCTTCCTTTATCACAGTATAGTTCCTATTCTATGTATTAATCTTCCTTCCACAACAGCATAGTGCTTTAGAAATAGAAACTCTATTTAAAGCATAGAGAGTCAGCCACTACTTCTGGAATTTTCATATGTCCTGAATACTATTTGCTCTGCTAACTAAATTTCATGTTAACTTGCCAAGCTCCAAAGAAATACAGCATTTTAATATTTTCTTGGAAAACTTTTAATGTTATAAATTATTTCAGGGAAGATTAAATTCTATACGATATTCAGTCTCCTGATCCAAAAAATTTTTTTGTGTTTTCATTTGTTCATATAGACATGTATTTGTAGGGCATGTTTATATAGGTGTATTCTATGTGTTTATTTTCCTTTGTAAATGGAATTTTCTCATCCAAATCATATTTTTGACTATTAATTTTATGATTTTATAATGTGATATCACCCTAGAATTATCTTATTATTTGTAGTTTCCCCACCAATTCTTTTGGTTTTCTACATACTTAATTCTGTCAATTGCAAATAGGAGTTAACTCTTCACTTCCAATTCTTATGCCTCTAGTTCTGTTTTTCCTTAAGTACTTTTGTAAGCTAATATCTGTAATAAAAAAATGTTAAATAGTAATAGAAATCGAGAATATATTTGCCTTGTACTGGACATTAATCAGAAAGTCTCTAATGTTTCTTATTAGATAAAATGTTGACTATGTGTGAATCATATTGTTTTTAAAGCATAATAAAATTTAGATATTGTTAAGTATCTTTTGCATCTATAAACATGAGCATATGATTTATCTCCTTAGTTCTATTAATATAATGGCTTACTCAATATATTTAATATTTAACTATCATTGTACATTGCATTCCCGAAATGCACATGATCATCATGTGGTACAATCTTTATAATTTGAAGAGAAGGGTAAATAATACACTAATTTTATTCCTGAAAGAAATTTGGATTTTTCCTTTTTTTCCCTGTTTTAGATTAATTTTAAAAGACTGGTGATTTTCTTAAAGTTTGGCAAACTTTTCATCTGAACCCATTCAGCATTCTTTTTTTTTTTTTTTAAATTTACTGGAGCAATCTTTTTAACTATTTCCTCTATTTATTCTACGGTAATTGGTCTGTTTAGACTTTACATCTTTCGGGCCGAGTTCATTTTGATAAATTGTATTTTGCTAGAAAACTATTCATTTTATCTAGATTGTTAAATATATTTGCATAGTGTATACAAAACACTATATTTGAGGGAACTATTGCTGTTTCTAAATGTCTATATTCATTCACCCACTTCAGGAAGGAACTGAACTCATGGGAGACAGGTGCCAAGATTTTCCCCCCAGTGGCCCTGGGCTGGGCCTGGCCTCTGCAGTATCTTTTGGTGAAAGGGGGTACTCATATGGATACCTATATGGACCCTAGGCCTCTGAGAAATGTCCTGACTACTCCCCAGGGCATTTGCCTCCATCCTCGCCCCAGGTTCTGGGTTCCCTATACCCCTGACTCCACCTCCTTCAATCCTGGGTTGTCTATATCCACAGCCCTTTGGGACTTAAAGTTATAGGCTTCGTTGAGTGCCCCTTTCCCTAGGTGGCTGGTAGTAGATGGGTAAAGTTCTGGAGTCCTCCTTTCTGCCACCTAGCCCAGCTTTAAGTTAAAAAAAAAAAATATTATTAAAAATGTAAGTTTAAAAATATATAGATGATTATCTATATCTATCTATCTATCTATCTATCTATCTATCAATCAATCATCTATATAGAGAGTTGACTAGTGGTTGTTTCTTATGTTCACCATTTCACATAAGTAAGTTCACTTTGGATTAATTTATTAGTTCTTAATAATGTGTTTTATTATACTTTGGTATTGGGGTTAATTCTGTTTGCTTTTTTCTTTCCTTGTGAAATTTCTTTTTCTTTTACCAAGCAATTAGGTGTTCAATCCACTTTTCATTTTCATTGTTATAAGTACTTTATAAACTGGTAATTTATAAATTTTTCTAATACTTAATTTAGCTATATTTCATTAATTCTTAAATAATTCAGAATTCTCATAGATATTTATCTTCAAGAAAATCTGCAACTTTGGTTTCTATTTCCTCTTTGACCCAGGAGTTGGATGATAGTTAATTTTGTGTGTCAGAATGACTGGGCCATAAAATATCCAGATATTTTGTCAACTATTATTCTGGGTGTGTCTATAAGGGATGTCTTAGAATGAGATTAACATTTGAATTGGTGGACAACTGGATAAAGAAGATTGTCCTCCCTAATGTGGGTGATTATCATCCAAACAGTTGAAGACCTGAAAAGAATAAAAAAGTTGACCCTCCTACAAATAAAAAGGAACTCTTCCTGCTGACTGTTTTAGCTGAGAAATGGTCTTTTCTGTCCCTTGGAACCAGACTGAAACATATCCTCTTCTTGGGTCTCTGACCTTCCAGCTTTCAGACTGAAACTTCTGAGGCCTTTGGATTTGGACTGGAGCTACTCATGGGCTCTCCTGGGGCTCCAGCTTGTCAATTCACTCTTCATATCTTGGAACCTATTAGCCTCTATAATCACATGAGTCAACCTACTTTCAACAAATCTCTCTCTCACTCTTTCTATCCATAGATACATAGCTAGATATAGATGACAAATAGATGATAGATAGATAGGTTATAAAGATAGATGAGAGAGATGATAGATGATAGATAGACGAATAGATAGATAGATAGATAGATAGATAGATAGATCTATACTAACACACATACATACATACACATGTATAAATAATAGCTTATGAGTTGTGATTCTATAGATAACTCCAATGCAAATTGTTTATAGTAGAGTTTTATTTTTATTTTTAATTCCAGGTGGAAGGGGCTTTCTGTTTTATAATTTGGGGGAAAAATTGTTTTATTGCAGTACGGTCATAGTATTTATATTATCTCAATCACACACAGACACACAAACACACACATTCTTACTGTTTCTATTAATCTTACTGTTTTGGCGGAAGAAGGAAACAGTCTATTTTGGCTTGAGAGATATGTAAATCTCCTACCAGTTATGAATGTTTCCAATTTCTCCTTTCATCTCTTGTGACTGACTTCTATTTTTTAGGCAAGTTGTTGCTGTGGTGTGCAACTTATAGCCCTAAACTGCCTACATGGAACTGCTGAATTGGAGAAAAATAAACTTTTGTTTTCTTGAGAGTACATTTTAGATCTCTGTTTAGCTTAGCATTCCATTACTAAACTTAACCATAGACACACTTATGAAGTTTGTAGTTCTGAAGAGAGATTGGTATAGTGACAAGGATCTTTACAAAATGGCCAGTTCCAACTAATGCAAATAAAATGTGACATGCATATTGGACTAATTAATAAAAGAAAATGCTTTCTGTTACTTTGACTCTCTCTTCTCCAGAACCACTTCAGATTCTAATAATTTGGTTTCACAAACTGGCTAACGATCTTCCATTCTGATGAGATCCATAACACAACCCAATAATGTTGAATAAATAAAGAATATAAAACATCTATCTTAGCACATCAGGCTACTATACCAGAACACTGTACACTGAGTGACTTATAAACAACAGAAATGTATTTCTCACAATTCTGGAGGCTGATAAATCGAAGATCTATACACAGGAAGATTTGGTATATGGCGAAAGCCTGCTTCTTGGCTCATAGGTAGCTGTCTTCTTGCTGTGTCCTTATATATAGTAGGAGGGTCAAGTGAGACCTTTGAGGTCTCTTTTATAAAGGCACTAATCCCATCTAGGAGGGCGCTGCCTTCATGACCTAATCAGTTTCCAAAAGCTCTATCTCCAAATACCATCACATTGGGGATTAAGTTTCAACATGAATTTTGGAGGAATACATTCAATCTATAGTATATTTTATTAGTTAAATTACTATATAAATATGTAGCATGTAAGTAAAGATCAAATAGTCTTGCTTAAATTTTTATGAGACATATAAGAAAAAGTAGTTGTAAGGAATATGAAATTTCTCTTCTAATTGTCCTAGAAAATTCCTTTTAAGTATTATTAATAGCATTTTTGTTTCATTTTACAGAAGCAATGATCCTAAATTTCCTTATTCCTAAGGTAATAACTGAAGACTTGACCACTTTGAAATTGTATAACATTTAGCAAATAAAACTCCAATTTTTTTCTTGTCGGTTAGATTCCTTAATTAGCCAAATATCAATGCATTTTTTTCCATCAAGATGAAGTAAAAATTACATGTGTAATTTAAGATATTTTGAAATTACAATTTTTACCTAACAGGTTTATTATTTATTTTGCATTCTTTTACATTATAAATTGTATTATTTTTAAATTTATTTTTATTATGGTGACATTAAAAATCTGGTTCAGGTATACAATTCAACAGTAAGTCAGATATATTTTGCATTGTCTGGTCACTGTGCATAATTAGCTTTCTGTCATCACATATTTGACCCCTTTTATTCTATCTATCTTCCCCCTCCCCCCACCCTCTGAAAACCACTAAACTATTGTCCATATCCATGAGTCTCTGTTTTTTTTGTCCTGTGCGTTTGTTGCTTTTAGGTTTATATTCCACAAATAAGTGATATCATGTGGTTTTCAACTTTTTCTGTCTGGTTTATTTCACTTAGCATAATTATCTCAGGGTCCATCCATGTTGTTGCAAATGGCAGTATTTCATCTCTTCTTATAGCTGAGTAATATTCCGTTGTATGTATGTACCACAGCTTCTTTAGCCAATCATCTATTGTTAGACACTTCGTTTCTATGCCCTGGCCACCATGAATAATGTTGTTATAATTATCAGTGTGAAACTATCTTTTCAGATATATATTTTCAAATCTTTGGGTAAAAACCCAATAATGGGACTGCTGCTGAATCATATGGTAGATCAATTCTTAGTTTTTTGAAGAATCTCCATACTGTTTTCCATAGTGGCTGTACCAATTTGAAGTCCCACCAGCAGTGTCTGAGGGTTCCTTTATCTCTGCATCCTCTCCAACACCTGCTATTAATTGTCATGTTGATTATAGCTATTCTAACAGGTGTGGGATGGTATCTCATTGTGATTTTGATTTGCGTTTCCTTAATAGCTAGCAATGTTGAGCATCCTTTCATGTTTGTTGGCCATTTGTATGTCTTCTTGGGAGAAGTATCTGTTCAGGTATGAGTTTATTTTAGAGCCCACTCTTACAATATGATGGAACCCCTCTTCCAGGCCATTCATGTGACTCAAGCTCAAGACAATTTTAAAAATGAAATTTTGGAAATGTGAGTTTTAAACTAGTGTTAGCTTTCGTATTATCAAAATTAAATCATAGTGAGCACTCTTAATATTAGAGAATGTAGCATTCATATTTAGTCTCTATCATCTAGAATAGTACTATCCCTTAATAATTCATAAAAGGGCTGAAATCCTCCTCTTCTTCCTCCTCCTCATCAAATTTCCATCATTTATGTATTAATTTTACCAGAAAAAAAATGTATAATTTCTCATTAATCTTTAATTTAACTGATTTAATCTGCAAACTCTGTAAGTCAGGGATTATCTCCCTCAATTTCATAATGAGAAAATGGGAGAGATAAGCCAGATAGCTAAAAGAGGCAGAGCTAGTCTCTGAATATAGATCTTTCTGAATTCAAGTCCATAATATTTTAGAAAGTTGCCTTTATTGCAAACATCTAGAAAGAACAATATTTCAGAAGAGTGACAGAACATTGTTTTCAAAACTGTATTTTTATTTCTGTGGTTGGCATCATACTAGCCATTTAAATGTTCTCATTTATGAAGCAGTTTTAAAACTCTCCTGCATGTACTATATAATAAAACATCCATATAGATCTTTGTTGTTGTTGTTATATTTGTCAGACACCCATCAGTTATGGTTGTGTGCCTGATTGGAAGATCTTTCATTTCAAGAAAATGTGAAATGTTTCCATGGAGATCAGCTTGAGATAGCCCAATGACGAACTGCTCAGCTATAATTTCATACTGGTTTCTATGGTTTCCAGATAGAAGAAAATGAAGTTGCAAATTTTTTTGTAATGTAAAAGGTTATTGGAAAATAAGAGATACTGCTCAAATTAATGTCATCTCCTCAGGAAAGCAACCGTTGTTATTTCAAAACATGAAAGATTTAATGATGATGTACATCTTTTTTATACTTGTAACAAATGAGGAACTATCATGATAGTTAAACAATTTCCAAAATTAGGAGAAACTTTTCTTAAAATGGGTTAGTTCATTGTTGAAATTTGTTTTAACAATGGTTACTAATAACTGACTTGCATTCTCCATTTAATTTTTCTTACATCATATCTTTAAAGATGTCATATAGTGCATCTGTTAAATCAACTAAGGACATGAGTGAAAATTATGACACGGAGATATTCCTTTATTCATTATTTATATCAAAGGCCAGAATTTATACAGTTTTTGGATATTCTTGTTATTATTATTTAGAAGGTTGTGCCATGAATCAAGAACTAGTAAATACTAGACCTCATATTCAAATCCAATTAAAGTGGCTGCACGTAAATTAAACTGATAACAAGCACATCAACCTTTTGGCCCTATTTTACACCTTGATTCTTTTACTTTTCAATCTTCACAGTGCCGGCATGCAGCCACGCCAATTATTTATCAACTTACCATCATCACTTGGGATAAAATCAGGGTTGTCTTTTCTCAGAAAGCAGGCAAAATTCTTTATAAGGAAGTAGACCAAAAGCCAGGAGACACGGATTCTATTTTTATCTTCATTTTTAAATGACTTCTATGTCTCTTAACCAAACTCATAATCATTGGTGTGTATCTATTTAACAGGATACATGACCAGCTTACAAACCGTACAGAATTACTGTAAATTTCACATGAGAAAAGCATTAAATCCTTTAACAACTTAGTATATAGATGTAAAAATCTTTAAGGATTAATTCTTCACTTATTATTCATATTGAATCACAACCTAGCAGCAACATGTAGCCTTGATATTTGTTTTTCCAAAAACTGAAAAATTTGTGTTAAAATGAAGTTCTCTTCCTCTGCTAACAGCAAGCAAATGTATGCAATAACTGTGGAGTAATATTTTCCTCATAATAATATATAATAATGTAATTTCCCAAGAAGTGTGTGAGATAATATAAGAATTATGTAGTGGCTGGTAATTTGATAAATGTATTCAAAACTTAGTTTTAAGATACATGGAGAACAACAAAACAACATACATCTGGTGTTTTACATATGATCAGAATATAATATCCAATGAGAAAGATTAGAAACACTAAGATTCAATATCTAAATTTTGTTATAAGAAACTAGAGGCTACAAATTTTAATATAGTAATTTTAAACATATATGTGTGTATATATATATATATACATTACTTAAAATAACCATGCTTTTAAAAATATATGTATATATGAGTGTTAACTATATTTATATAGATATATGTATGTATGTGTGTGTGTATAATCTTTACCAAAACAGCTGTAGATATATATATACACACACATATTCTCTCTCCCCCCCAACAAACACTTACACATACATTTATAAACCTAAATAGGTAAGCTTTAATCCTTATTTCAAATCAGAAAATATTCAGGGTGAAGGTAAGGAAGAAAGTAATTGTTTTAAAATACTCATGACATACCATATGCATTCCCTATCCCTACTTCCTCAATGATACATTCTCTTGATAATGTTTTTCACTCCCATGGTTTTCATAGCAATTGATGATAGCTCCCTATCTTCAATAGCTCCAATTTCAATCCTTCTCCAGAACTTCCAACCTGTACAACTGAAGAAAGACGAACAGATAGTATACTTTGGAAGTAAAGTGAGAAATTCTAAAGCTTATTCCTGAAAGTGGACAGCTTCAGCAATACAGTTTAATTCCAAATTTACAAGAACCAAAAGAATAGAAGAAATCCACATTCAAGCACTTCAGATAATGGAATTATTACAGAGTGTCTCCAAAATAAACATATTTATCACACTCAAATAATTCTGTTTAAATCGTAAAATATATTCTATGAGCAGTACATTAAGTTGTTTATAGTACACAGTTGCTCATTTGCTTGGAATGCATAATGGCCAGAGGTACAATTCTGTATTTTATCATGGGGACCAGCTAAAGGTTTGGCAGGCTGGTCAAGGAATTAGAAGAAATGCTATTGGAAAACTGGTGACAACAGTCTGAAAAGACGGACTTCTCCAAATGAACACAGAATGGAAAGACATTTATGTACCATATACTCACAAAAAGGATACTCAGCAGAGAAGTATCTAATAATCAGAAGGACGAGATGGCCCATTCTCACGGCTTTCACTCTCTTTCTCTGCCACTCTGAGTTTTCATAATGACTCAGAGGCAAAATGGATATGACAGCAGGGGTGAAGGTTATGTGTATGGGCTCAACATGATGGACTTGCCCGCATAAAGGCTAATTTGTCTGTAGCCACTGATGAGTGCCAAATCTAGCAAATGGACAGATCAACCTCCATTTGGCATCATTCCTTGGGGGAGAGGAGAGAATCAGGTAGCTAGCAGTTTGATTTCATTGGACCATTTCCATGATGGAAAAAGGTGACATTTTGTTCTCGTTTAAATACACAGTTACTAACAATGTAGATATACCTTCTTTCCTGTGACTTTTCTGTGAATATCTCCATCCATGAACTTCCAAAATCCCTTATTTAGCACCATGGTACATGACAGCGCATTTATACTGACCATGAAATTTTATTTTATAGCAAATGACATACAGGAATGGGCTCATACTTATGGGAGTCAATGAGCTTACCATGTTTTCCATCACTAATAGGGTTGTGTAATGACCTTTAAAAGTGTTACTTACAACAGCAGTTGGATAACACTGCCTTGCAAGTTTGAGGCATCTTCCAGGATGTTGGACATACTCTAAATAACCAAAAAATACATGATTCTATTCTTCCTAGAGCCAGAATTTAGGACTGGGAATCAAGAAGTAGATATGAGAGTAGCTTCTCCAAAATTACCCCTAGTGATCCACTAGAGAAATATTTATTTCCTCTTCCAATGTTTTTGTAATTTGCTGGTCTAGAAGTATTAGGCTTCTACTAAGAATTACAGCAATAGTTCCACTAAAATGAAAGACGAGAGTACCACCCTTCCACTGGCAAAGGGACTTTGTATCTACTTTAGGGGATAGATTTAGTGAGTTTTATGAGGAGAAAATGCATCATGTCTTTTTGCTATTGTCTTTATTTTTTAAAAAAGGTATGATTAGAATAAATGTGCACTGATGTCAAGTTGACAAGGGGTGGATTACTGTGGCTTCTGTCAGCTTAGCTAGGCACAAGTTCTAATTCCCATAATTAACCCAATATTCTATCCCATTCATATTGGTTTTGCCTCTCTCATTAAACAATAATTAGTATACAGAATACATTTAAAAAATCCTACAAATGAGTAAGACAAATAACTGAATAGAAAATTTGTAAAAGAAACAGAAAAGTCACACAAAAGAAAAAAAGCAAACACAGGATGTCCAATCTCATCAGTAATCAGGAAAATACAAATTAAAACATGAACTACTATTTCATACTCATCAAAGTAACAAATACTAAAATGGATGAGAACTTTGAGGAGGAGCTTAGAAGGAGCTAAGAACGAAGGTTGGGATAATATAATCATTCAATCACTATAGGGAATAGTTTAGTAATACTGATAAAACTGAGGGTGAATATTCCCTAAGACCTACAAATTCTAAACCTAGGAAGGACTGTAGAGAAACTTTCACATGGTAAAAAGTGGATGGAAACATGTAATGTCCTTTATCTAGAGCAAATGATATTAATATAGATTTGAGATTGAAGAATAAGAAACTTACTTTAAAGTTAGTAATTTAAGAAAAGGAGGTGGTCTCCATTGCCAACTGTGGTAGACAGCCTATAAAATAATCCCCAATGATCCCTGCTTTCAGGTAATCATGTCCTCCTTTAATCTCATCCCTTTTTGTATGGCCTCAGTGACTCACTTCTAGTAAAAGAAACAAAAAATGGTGGAGGTGATGGAATGTCACTTGAAAAAATAAATTATAAAAAAATTGTGGCTTCTTTCTTGGGGACCCTCTTTTATTCTCAGGGATGTCAGCTGTACAGTGTGAGCTGCCCTATGGAGAGACCCACATAACATGGAACTGGTGTCTCCAGACAATGTCCATAGAGGTCCTGAGGTCAATTGACAGCCATGTTAGAGAGTATGGATGTAGGTCCTCATCCAGTTCTGCCTTGAGATGATTGTATGCCTATCTGACACTTTGATTGCAGAAGTGTAAGATCCTGATCCAGAGGCATCCAGCTAAGCCATCCTCAGGTTCTAGAACCACAGAAATTGTGAGATGATGTTTATTGTTTTAAGCCAACACATTTAGGGGAATTTGTAAAATAGCAATAGATAACTAATATGCCCCCCTATAATAACTGTAAACCCATACCCACAGTGGTAAACAAATTCATTATTTTAGACTAACAGGGATATTGAATTATTTAAAGTCACTCATTAATTCATTAATTCAACCAATAATTTCTGAAGTCCAAATTTATCAGTCTCTATTGTAGGGATAATGTCATGAAAGAAACAGTCCCTAGCTATGCTTTTATGAAGTTCTGCACACAGACAATAAACAATACAATATATCTTATGCTGATAAAGATAATTGCTACAGAGAAAAATGAAGGAAGCAAGCAAGATAGACAAAGCTCAGTCTAAGTAGAGGTAGTAATTTTAAAAAGGGTAGTCAAAGGACTTTTCTGAAAAGATGACATGTGAATGAAACCCTGAAAAGTGTGATGGAGTGAGTCACACAGGATCTGTAGGAATGCATTCCAAACAGAAAGAAGAGCAAATGGAAAAGTCTTGATGCAAAAGTGAAACCGAACACTACAGCATTTCAAGGATCCTGTGAACATTTCTAAGGATGTTCGCTTTAACTCTGAAGTGAACAGGAGTCATTGGGCTTTAAAAAGAGGAATGATATCCCCAGGATAATAACTTTAAATGATCATTCTGGCTTCTGTGTTTTAAAAAGATTATGTGTATTTTGGGGTAGAGTTGGTAGGTTTGAAGAGAAACAAGTGTAGAAGCAAGAAGACCAGCTATAAAGTTTTTATGATAATCCCAGTGAAAGTATGGTGGTTCAGACCAGGGAGAGAAAGACGAAAACTCAAAAAGTCAGATCATGAATATGTTTTAAGTCAGATCATGAATATCTCAATGAGATTTGCCAGACAAATTAATTCATAAGGTACATATATGTGTATATCCACTGAAGGATACCTAGTATAAATCGTTACACCAGTAGAATACATGATTTATTAATTCTACTTTCAAATATTTGTTATGCATAAACCCCTGTAATGTAGACCCACAGTTACTGCCTTACTTCCAGGCACGAAAATGATTACTTTCAAAAACATTTTAAAGGTTTCAAATATAGTTTAATTTTTCAATTACGTTACATTTAAACAAGCAACAGAGTGCTTAAATGACAAATTAGTTTTGAAACAATTCTATATTACAGTAACTGTGATGGTTAGTCGTCATTCCACTCTTTTGGGGTGACTCTGCCAACAGGGGACAGGTTCCACTTTATTCCAATCTGTATGGTTGCAAATATCCAGGCAACAACACAGAAAGTGATTCCACTGGCTAGTAAAGTATTACCATATTTATCATGAAAATCTGGGGAGTGTTTTCTGTGGCTCTGTCTTGCCCTAATTTGCCGAATGCTTCGAATCTTGAAACTTCTTAATGCATTTCTAGCCAAGGGAAACATCATGAAAGTGTGATAGAATTGCAGTTGATTGCAGCTGCCGGTCTATTTCCTTGCAGAGACCTGGAAAAACAAAGATGAGCAATGACTTCTGATATGTATTCATTTCCTCCCTCATCGAATGTTTTGCCCACACCACTTCTCGGAGTGTGGCCAAGGCATGTAAGTTTTGATATCATGATATCTGGATTTAATTCTCAGCTCTGCCCCTGATTAGCTGTGAAATGGGGCAGTTATTTAACCTCTCTTTGCCTTAGTTTCTTCAATGGCAAACTGAGACAATAATGTCTAACTCCAAGGGGTATTGTGAAGATTGCATGTAATAATGCATAACAACCACCACAAGAGTAAATAAACACACAGTAAGTGTTAGTTTTTCTATTCTTCGCAAACAGCCAATGGCTTGCTCTCTAGAGACTACAAAATCATCAGTATGGCTGACAAAATGGATAACATAGCTAAAGTTACCAATTCGCTCCACTCTTCCTATGTCTACTATAAGCTCTAATTTCAGTCGGAATTACAAGGCATTCACAGAGTATGTAATAACTTTTTCTCCTGTTCCTTTCCTCCCTCCCAATCCCCTTTCTCTTCCCTCATTCTTCTTCTCTACCTGTAATTCCTGCCTTGAACCTTTCTACAGGTAAAATTCTCCTTGTCTTTTAAATCTCAGCTTAAAAATCATTGCTTCCGTGAAGTGTTCTTCAGCACCCCACAAGAGGCTGAATAAGTCCACTCTTTTCTGGCGCTTCGTAAAACCCTTCTTTTGTGGTATGATGCATTGGCTTTATCATATTTAAGACTATTTTTAGAGCAGTTTTGGGTTCACAGCCAAACTGAGTGGAAAGTACAGAGAGTCCCAAATACACCCTGACTCCACACATGCATAGTTTCTCCCTCCTATACCACAGATTTGTTACAGTCAATGAACCTACATAACAAAAGACTTCAGACATGTCTTTTGCAAATATTTCCTCCAAGCCCGTGGCTTGTCTGGCCATTCTTTAGAGGAATTATCTTTATATTCTCCTCCAAGAGACTACAAGTTCTTCAAGAGCAAGAGACGTAAATTTGCATACATAGTAGCTGACACAAAAGCCTAAAAACAACTTTTTGAACTAATGTGACATATAAATAAATATTAGTAGCTTCATAAGAAGTTAAAATTTACACCGAGAATGAGTTACAAATCATGAAATCAAATGTAGATGTCATAATAGCCCTAACAATTTTATTTTTTAAACAGGTATATGGAATAGGAGATCTAGAAGCAGAAACAAATAGTTCTGTCAATTTCTCTTCTTTGTGCAAGCTGCCAAACAGTGCTCTTATTCTAGCAACAACATATGTTAACTGTGGCCCAAATGCAACATGGATACAAAAGAGCCTGAGGTCAGTACTTGTAAACTTATAACTATTCACCAAGATTTGCCAACACACATGACTTTATTCCCAACTTAGAAAACAGAACCCAAAGGCTCTCTTTTCTTTCCTACCAGATGGTTAACTGGTAGTCTTCATAACTGTAACAAACAGAGCAAAAACAAAACCAAATGCATTTCTTCTGAGGTTCCAAATATTCAGAGTGTTTTTCCTGTTAGTCATGAATCTGTCCATCAAAAGGCACCAGAGTTTTAATTTGTACAGAATTCAGAGAGTAAATTGAAGGTGAAATGGGTCAGGGTAAGACAGGTGCAGCCTTAATCTAATACAAAACCACTTGTGCCAAACATTGCTTTTAGTCTTTAGGAAGGCATATAACCTGAGAATAATCTGGTATAATAAGGATCTCTTGCTGGTCATTGACTCATCCTACTGCTTTATGACAAATCGATTTCATTATTCTTATCCTCATGATGTTATGTTGAAACTCAGATACTTTGTCACTAGTAGTTTAGTTCATCATTTGGCTATCTATAAAGATTTTGTCTTCCATCTAACCTGAATCTTCTTGTACCAAGAAATGCCTATTACTAAGAACTTTTCTTCAGGACCTCTTTTTGTAGTTTGTAGTTGCCATTTCACCCTATAATAGAAAAAATGCAGGCTTTCCATTTTTTTTTTTCTTTATCAGCATCAGCTACATGCTTTTACATCTACTTTCTTTCCAGTTTTGTTTATAAAGCACATGTAAGATCTAGGAACCCATTGATTAGAGAAATTTTCCATATTGTTGAACTCCACGTAAATTCCTCCTACAATAAATTTTGCATTAGTGGAAAAAAGCCCTAAGCCTATTACTAAAAGAATTGAAGTTCTAAGTTCTAATATCCATATGAAAGCATAAAGAGAAAATTCAATAATAAAATGCAGGTAGAGAAAACATTTCTAAAAGTAGATGCTTTCTGATGAAAACAGACCACAAAAAGATGGAAGAAGACAGATTTCTCTAGGTAATAAGAACAAAGTAGAAGTTCTCTCATGCTTCTGGCAATAAAAGAAATATGTTCAGAATAAATATAAATAGTTCAAGAGCGTGAAGTAACCTATGAGGATGAAAAGGAAAGAGTGTGTCATCTATTTTATATAGTAATTTTGAAACTCAGTTTGGAAAAAATAACTAATACTAGAACTCAAACTGTAATAAGGAGGTATATAGATTTGAAGCTTCAGTGGTAATAATAATTTCAAATCACTAAATGCTATAAAAAGAAGTAAAGCAATAATGAAGAAAGAAACTAATATTTATTGAATACAAGCCAGAATTTTGCACAGCTGCAAAAATGTTATGAAATGGAAATTATCTGCATTTTACATAGAAAAACAGATGACAGGATGGGATATGAACTCAAGTTCTTTGATTCTAAATCCAGTTCATTTTTCGATTATATCATATCTTCTTAAAGTATATTCAATTCTGAGTACTGGAAACAAACAAGTCAAACAACAAACATCTCTGTGTGGTTACCAGAGAGGGCCTATTATGTGAAAATGATTCAGTTTACTACATATTTATTGAGTGACTATTGGGTGTCAGGGCTTGGGCTGAGTGCCAGATACTGGTACCATGCCTACTCCTGAGAATTATGGCAGAGTGAGGGAATGAACAGAGCCACTGTCCTAAGGTAGAAGACAGCCTAGACATGAGCACAGGGTGTCCTTCGTCTGCAGAGGAAAGATACATTTCAATCGGAGTTCTTGTAATGGTTTTAGAGCAGCGGTCTCCAACCTTTTCGGTACCCGATGATCTGAGGTGGAGCTGAGACTGCAAATACAGATACAGCTTCACTCCAGCTGTTCACCTCCTGCTGTGTGGCACAGTTCCTAACAGGTCACAGACCTATACTGGTCTGCAGCCTGGAGTTGGGGCTCACTGTTTTGGAGGAAATGATACCTAGGCTTGATCTTGAAGGATGATGAAAAAAATAGGAAAAAAAAGAAAACTGGGGAGGAGCCGTAGATGATGCAGCAATCTGGCGAGATAATTAACACTGCTGAAGCAGCAAATGCCCACAAATACGCCCAGAGGGACGAAGAAAGGACAGCATTTTAGAACTTTATATGCCTCTCCATGGCTTTTGGACTAAATTCTATGGGTCACTATTTGTCATTGTTGAGAAAACAGCACTCAAAGTCAACCTTTTCCGGGGGTTAACAATGAAAATTCTTAAATCTGTTTTTACTCTCACAATAATATAAAATATAAGAAAATAATAGGAGACCTGTATGATGCAGTGTATCAGTTTCTAGTGCCTGTGTTTATCTTTGTTCTGGATTTTGGTTGTACTAGGTGCACAACAGCTATTTATCCTGGACTAATGTGAAGATAATGGAGGAAGCTTTCATATTTAAATGTGTTCAGGCCAGAGACAAAATGAAGAATTAGAAAAATTGAGCCATACAACAGCTCACTATATAGCACAAGCATTTGTATATAAAAGAGTTTGGGGCCACTAAAAACCGTGTTACAGTTTCAGGACAATATGAACTGTTACATTGAATTAACATTGCAAATTGAATTTTTGCTGTACAGGTTGGTTCAATTTTTTGAAAATAAGTTCTGTTTTCATAGTTGTATTGTTTTAAACATAAAGAGGATGAATTTGGTTTTATGTTTACACATATATAAGTGATTCTATAATGAAATAATTTAAGATAATACAAGTGATATGAAATAATTTTCTCCCTTTAAAAAGATTCCATATGTAATACAGTTTGAGAAACACTCATAGTTGAGGAGAAATTACCAATTGGTTTAATCAGGAAAAGATTGAGGTGGGAAAAAATCTGGGAGAAAAAGCACTTAACAAAGATGATTGTTAGCTGGAGACTGGGTGGGAAGACAACAAAACGGCAGGAAAGTTAAGAGATTAGCTATGTGTTTGTTTCAAAGGTTCATGAAAAAGATGATGATGATTTGAATTAAGTACTGACAACAGAGATGGAAAGGAGATAGAACTGAGGAATATCAGAAAATAAAATAAGAGAGATTTGGAAAATAAGCTACTAAAAGTAAATTAAAATTTCCATTCACTTAACCTCTGGGTTAAGATTTTGGCCAAAATCTCTGTCTCGATTTCTGTTAAAAATCAGCAGACATTGACAGTGTAGCTTGTACCTGACCTCAGGGAATTGGAGTTTGGGTGATCTAGGTACAGAAGGCAGCAAGGTCAAAGTGAACATAATTGAGGTGCTCCACAAATAGGCAGGTCTAGGTACCTGAATAGAAAGAGGAGGAGAGATTCCAAAAGGATTTACTATATGATCCTAAGGGGGAAAAAAAAAATCAACTTAATCAAGTCTAAGTATAGACCAACACAGACCAATAAATAACCTGCTTAGCTTTGAAATAAGGCTTTCTATCTAATATCAGGAAGAAAATCAAAGACTGTGTCTTATTTCTCAAATGTGCCCAGATATTACTATTAAATATTTAATAGTAATTATCACACGGAGGTGATAGTCAAGATGGGATTAAGTGAATATCAAAGTTTCCCAACCTGGACACTATTGACATTTTGGTCCAGGTAATTCTTTGTTGTGGCTAATGTCCCGTGCACTGTAGGGTGTCTGGTACCACCCCAGCCTCTATGCACTATATGACAGCAGTACCTTCCCCACTTCAGTTGTGACACCAAAAGCATATCTACAGACATTGTTAAATGTTACCTGAGAGCAAACTTATCCCTGGTTAAGAATCATTGTTGTATACAGAGCAAAATTTCCCCTTGTCATTTCTCTCACAATCTTTTAAATGACATTTTTTTAAATTCAATATAGAAAGCTTAAATTCTAAGAAAATGTACTGTCCCATTCCCTGCCATGGGATGCTTAAAGGTTTCCATCAACATCTTTTCCTAAATTATTCTCAATTTTAATAAAATGTTTTGCAGTACAATTTAGATGAACTACTTAATCTGTTAGGGCATTTGCTTCCTCATCTATTTAAAAAAAAAAAAAAAGGTGTAACTGATTTGTTTTTTCTAAAACTTGCCTGAGCCCAATTGATCTGGAATTTTTGTTCATAAAATATAAATTTTGGGCTTCATGTCAAACTTACTGTAACAGAGTATCCAGGGAAGTGACCCGAGAATCTGTATTTTTAAAGCAAGTTCTCAGAAGAGTTTTGTCAGACAAGTCTATGGAACACTGAATCAGATAATCTCTAAGGTCCTATCTGACTTTTACACGCCAGACCTTTCCAAAGAGAAAAGTGTTTTAAGAAGACCATTTATTCTTTTAGGCCACTGAAAAACTACAGTAGTAATTAAGTTCACCACCATGGTAATTTAGAAAGCAGTACCTGAGTGACCTTAAAGAGTTAATAGGGACCGCCTGGGAATAAGTTAGTCAACAGAAACATTTGGCAACATTTAAAAACATTAAAAGCACTAGTAATACTAGTGTGTGGCAAAAAATGAATGAGACATTTTTGAATGAAGGCTCCTATGCTACTTTACTCAACTGTAATGTCTTCCTTTCCACCTGCTTTTATTTCTACTCTTCTTTTTACAGCTTCAGAATATCAACACAAAATAAGAAATGATAAAAAGACAATCTCCTTAAAATGAAAATGCACATAACCTGTAATCTCGTCCATTCATTTATGTATTTCTCAGAAGACTATGCTTCTCAAGAAGGGATTAAGTGTACACAGTGCAAAGTGTCTCCCATCAAGACTACTTAAGACTTCAGCCTTTTCATAATAGGAAATATGGGGATCCTGAAAAAAAAAGCAATGCTGCTGGTGGAAATGCTGAACAATGGTTCTATTTCATACGTAATGGCGTCATCTTCTGGGTCATAGAATTGATGGATGGTGCAACCATTTGCTTAAGCTGTCACTTTGTTAAGCCTAAAAAGTTACATAAATGGATGCTGCCTGAACAGATAAAAAAAAAAGGCAGATTATAGCAGTGGACCGATATGCCAGGAAGGAGAAATAACAGAGTGGACGCCTTGTGAGCTGATGTCCTCAAATAGCAAATTTTGCCTGAAGAGTGATTGAATAGAAAATATGTCCTCTCCTTCACATTTCCACAGCCAAAGTCTAAATGAACAGACTGTTTCGATCCTGTGTAGAATGCTGCAGGTATTCAGTAATGTCCATCCTGGGAGCCACAGTGCTTACTCAGGCAATTCCTTACACGGACCTGATCACTTTAATGTGGTTTACTCATTAAGTACCCATTATATTTTCGTTAGTCAAAAGTGCTTTCGGCTATATTATTTTTCATTCTTTTCTGATAGCCATGTGTAAGAGAACAAAACAGTAACAGAGGTTGAGGGTTTTTCTTCATGTCACACTGCAAGTCAGTGGCATTACTGTGTAATATTTCTTTTTTTTTTCTATTACACTTTAGCAGGCCCAGAAAATTTTCTCATAAGAGTAACCACAATAGCTCTCTTCCTAAAACTTAATACATTGCATGAAATAACATGGTCACCAGTATATGACTGATATATTTATATATCAGTATTCTAAATTAAACTTTTATATATCAAAGACAATTTAATTTTGAAAGACATTTACCAAGTGTTTCTATTTTTCGTGAAAATTGTTTTCTGTTGCTAATCAGATATTAGTAAGGGTCTACTCCAGAAGTAAATTTTAACCACATTCCAAGTTCAGATTGAAATATTTAGTGCTGCAAAATAATCCTTTCCTCCTTGTTCCTGAAGTCTCCAGATTTTTCATTTCTAACTTGGACTACCTCTCCCCTCCTAAATTCTGCTCAAAATATATCTGTACAAAAAGCCTTTATGAGTAAGGCTTTTGTTACTGCCATCACCTGGACAACTTATGGAGCATTTGCGGAGAAATTCCATTTGATAAGACAAGCACGGAACAGCCCTGAAGTAGTTAACTGTGACCACTTTGCAAGTTGTTTTACCAGGCTAGTTCTGTATTTCAGTGTGTCTGTGTTTTCGCTTTCATAAACTGTGGAAACTTTTTGAAAAATTTAACAAGATATTGGCATTTTACCTTTTCCTTTTTTTTCCTTCCAATTTGTATTCATTATTTGGAAGTGAGAAAGACTCTGGCCAGAGGGGCTGACTTCAGTAAACTAATTTTTTTCCTTGAAGATGCCTCACAAGAAAGCAAGATACAATGCACTTTGCAAAACCTTGAGGCATGGTGTCTGCTTTAGTGAATTGATATTTCATTTTAGCTTTTAAGTTCCTGAGGAATGGACACTAAAGAAGAAAGCAAGGCTGACAGAGGTTACCTGTCTAACCATATGTAACTGAAATTCAAATCATGGTACTTGTTCTGAAATCCTAAGATTTCCAATTAAAATTCTAGTTTCAAAAAGATTATCTTCAGTTTCTCTTTCATAAATCTACTGGAGTCTAAAATTTCAGACTAAATGGACATTCTTAAACTAAATTAGCATAACAACCATTTGAATAATTGTTAATTAGAAAAGTATGATTTTTATGCAAATAGGATATAATTATGATTACTATACAATCTATACAGCTTAGAACCATTGTTGACAAAGGAACTGTGGGCTTCTTTATATAGATCATGTATGTTATCACATTCATAGAATCCAAATCATAAGATCAGAAAGACGCAGACATCGTTTTAAATTGCCCTTTAATGTTTTTAGGAATCTTTTTGTCACTGCCCATTTATGACTTCATATTATAAATATATGTTGAGGAAGAGCATGGGTAGAAATAAGAGGATGAGGAGGAGAAAGTATATATAAAAATCCAGCTACTTCGATCCTGGATTCACATTCTAATTGAGGGAAAGGTGGAGAACCAATCTCATGTATGTATTTTTCTAACGTAAGCTAGTTATAAAAGGCACAAAGATCTATGTATAGAAACATGTAAGGGACCTGAATCTTTTGCCCTGCTCTAGAATCAGGACATTGACTCAGAATGGAAGTTGGATGGCTTCCTAAGAGCAACAGGTAGCTGTTACCTGAGAAAGGTGTGATACACACTAAATCGGGGTGGGGGAGGGGCAGGGAAAGATGACCATTATACCGAAAGAAAAATGTGATCCAATTATTATGTCTATTGGAAGTGGGGAAAACAGATATTAATTCATTGTATGATGAGGACCAGTAGACTAGATTTTCTCTAGTTTTTTCCATCTCTAACATTTTGTTTCTATATTAAAAGTTACAAATAAATGTGTTGCATTGGCCTAGAAAAGTCAGTGTGAAGAACAATTAGTATTGTGTGAAGGTCACATGTATATTCTTCTTCTGCTACTTATTTCTCAAATTAAAAGTTACCTTTTCAAGTTTTTTTGTAAAATGAAAAGGTCCTCTAGAATATCCTAAAGATCATTGCAGTTATTTTGTTGCTAAAACATTCAACTGAGCTTCTATTATGTGGCTACAGCCTGCTAAAAACTGGAGTTTGCTATCCAGGAATACTTAGTTAGCAAGAGGGACAAAAAAAAAAAAAAAATGATCGTAAGGTTTCAATTTGAAAAGTATTATAATAGACATGATCAGAATGCTATGTCACCAAAAATAAAAGACAACTTTCTCATCTAAAGAGCTCATGAAGAGCTTCCTGGATGAATGAGCTAAGTTCTGAAACAGGCTAACCGGGATAAAAAGAAATGGGGGTAGAAAGGTTTATGACAGGATTTTCTCAAACTATCAAGGCTAAACTTTCAAACACTTTACTTTTAAAGGTAAAATACTGTATAAGTCAAGAGACTCTCTTTTAATGTCAAATTCATAACAACAGTACATGCAATGGTGACACATAGCATCATATTGAAATAAAGCTCCTTCTGGCTTTTTGCCAATTCCATAACACATTTTCATTTCTCTTGAACATCATACTGCAATAATAAAAATTTGTTTTTAATGTTACTAAGAAACAACAGCAGATAAGCCTCAGAGACTTCTTTGGAACAAATGTATGCAATTTACAAGAATGGATAAACACAAAATAATCAGAGTAAAGATAGTTAGAATCTAAATGTGTTTATAATTAATAATATCCAAAGCGGAGCCATTTCCTGTATTTATTTCAGAGTTCATGATGTTGCAATCTCACCTATAATTTTGTAATTTACATTAAAGAGCCAGGGAAAATAACTAAGAAAATCTTGGAATTAATACTGGGAAGATAAGTAGTTTTCATGCTTCATCCAGCATTGGATATAAACTAGATTATGAAGGTATTTCCTGAAGTATGCCTTACAGTCATAGCACATGTTATCTAAAAGTCTACAAATAGTGACTGCTGAAATACTGGCAAAGACCAAAACTATTGATACAACGTATACCCAGTAGCTAGATGATGAGAATTCTTTATATAATTCATTTTTTAACTGCAGAAAAGAATCCAGTTTCGAACAACTACTTAATGAACCCTGGGTGTTATCTGAGCTTCCATTTATTCTTCTTGAATTCCACCCAGTTTGCACCCCAACATTCTATACAAATATATATTATAATGATCAATAATGACCTCTTTGTCTTTAAAATGGACATATTAAATTACTTTTCTTGACTTTTCAACTACCATAACACCAATGATGTGTTCCTCCTCTGGATATCTCTTCTTCCACTAGCTTCCCTTAGTTTTCTTCCTATTTCTATGGCTATTTCTTCTTTATAAACTCATATTCCTCTAACAGGTCCTTAATGTTGGCGTTTTTAATGGCTCAGCCATAGGTTTCCTATTATTTTCACTTTATATTCTCTCCCCCTCCCCTCCCCATCTATCTCTCTCATATTCCTAGCCATACTAATAAACTTACTTATCATGGGTGATTAGATGACTCTGGACGTTCAAAAGATAATTCAAACACAATTTGATGTCTCGAAAATCAATAGGCTTATGTGTACAACCATGCTCTTCCACTCTTAAACTTGGTCCATTCCAATGTTTTCCAACCCAGTAAATATCCCCTCTGCCCATGTGATTAAGCAAGTTAAACTTAGAAATCATTCTTGATGTCTTTAACTCTCTCGAAATATTTACTACAACACTGAATTATTTTAATTCTTCATCCTAAAAACACCTCAAATCTGTTAAATTCTCTCCTTCCAAACTTCCTCCATCATAGTTCATCTTCTTTTCACATGCTTTCTTTAATGGTGTTTCTATAACACCTCTGCCTTTTTCCATTCCACATCTATTCTCCCTATTGCTAAAAAGTGATCTTTATGTATTTGTTTTTTGTTGTTGTTGTTGTTAACTATAGTCACCAAGCTGTATATTAAAGTCATACAAGTTATCTTATAACTGGAAATGGATATCCTTTGACCAATGTCTTCCCGTTTCCACCACTTCCTTTCCCTGACAATAACCAATCTATTCTTTGTTTTTATTTTTATTTTTTTTTTTGAGTTCAGGTTGTTTTGTTTTGTTTTGATTCCACATATTAGTAAAATCATGGAGTATTTGTTTTTCATTGTCTGATTTATTTCGTTTAGCATAATACTCTCCAGGTTCATCCACATTGTCCCAAATGGCAAGGATTTCTTTCATTGTTATGGCTAAATATATGCAATGGAATATTATCTCAGCCATAGATTTGGCAGAAGTTGTATGGTAGTTAATTTATGCCTCTGCATTCTGGTAAGTGGCTAAATATATAGATAATCTCTGTGCTTTTTATTGATAAAAGTTTTATCTATATTCCACCTCGACAAGAAAAAAAAAAAGTAAAGTATACGTGTAGCTATATTTGAGTCCAAGCTCTTTTCCAGAATGTTTCTGATTAAGATCTTAATCTGTAGTAACATTGCTGAATATATGAATGAATATATATATATATATATATATGTGTGTGTGTATATATGTGTGTGTGTGTGTATATATACATATGTGTATACATATACATATATATGTGTATATATATGTATATACACACACAAACACAACACTCTGGAAAAGAGCTTGGACTCAAATATAGCTTAAAGCAGAGGTTAAGTGAAGGAATCCTGTTAAATAAGCATGGAGTTCAGCCACCATTTGTTCTATTTTTCACAAAAAGTAAATTTGAACTTCAGTGTTCATGATTTTAATGTGTGTGTAACCAAAGTTACTAGTTTGGTTACTAGTTGGAGACTAGTAACTAAAGCCCAAACCTTTCTAAAGTTGGAAATCTATCTTCTTACAACTGTGATGCCAAAGTGTTCTATCTTCAGGGAAAAGATGGGTCAGAAAGAACCCACTCAGCAGAAAATTACAAAAAAACTAACTCAACACTTGAAAATACCTAGTGGACATTGATTAAAAATGGTGATTAAAGTTTTGGAATCAAAGACTAGCCCTCCTGCAGGTTTACAGCCCATTTCACACTGTCTCACACCCTCAAACGAAATATAATTTAGAGATCCTAAACTCACAGAAGTAAATGTAAATACTCTCCAGAATAATGAACTTTTATTCCAAATCTCAAAGGATTTTCACAATTAAAAGTCTAAGGAAAATGAGCAGCTCACAGACAAAAATACCAAATACCAAGAAAACAAGGCACCATGAGCAAGAACCAAAAGAGCAGAAGAAATTCACACTCCAGTACTTAAGATAATGGAATTATCACAGACTGTCTCCAAAATAAACATATTTATCACACTCAAAGTATTCTGTTTAAATCTTAAAATATATTCTATAAACAAGAAACTACAAAGAATGACTAAGGAGATTTGAAAAAAACTGAAAAGAATTTCTAAAAATATAAAGTTAAAAATCCAACCAATAGGTTTAATGACAGTTTAGCCAAACTAAAGAGAAAGTTAGTGAACAAGAGGGGAAATATGAGAAAATTATTCAAAATTTAGCAGATAATAAAAAGAAAAAATATATTAAAAATTGTTTTTGAATATGTTCAGAGGCCTAGAACCCAGAGTCATTTTGGTAAGTGTACATAGTAGTGAATTACAGGAAAGTACGCCTTTCAACTGGGTCTCCCAGGGATTTCCTCATTCTTTTGACCCTTAAAACAACTCTGGCCCTGAATTTCTCAGTCACTTGAGCTAGCTGCAAACCAAACACAAGAAAATTTCTTAGAAGGCAAGTAAGTTATAGCTATAGCAAGCTAAGTGTTCTCTTAGCAAAGTCTCAGTTCTTCCTCAATCAGAGCCTTTTTAAGTGCGTAGAGAAAACTTTAAAAATGATGCTATGACAGCACAAGCTAGAGCTACCTAAAAAATAGTGCTCACTTCTTGTATTCAACTACCTTGTCAGCAGAACCAGTAGCAGGGGGCCACTTAAATGGTAGCATCTGGAGTGCAATATAGTTTCCTGCTGTTTTACTGATGCCAAGGTATCCATTAAAGAACTGGCGCAAGTTCCAAATGCACATTAGAAATGGACGTTACTAAATATACAGTTTCCTCTTCCTTCCATGTATAGATTATATTGCTTTAATTGGTCAATTATTCCTATTGTGTTCTCCTGGTCCCAGGACAGGGGAGAGAGCTGAACTGTCCCTGTATTTGTTATGGTACTACTATTGCTTGTGGATAGAATTAAGGTTGAGAATGCATTTTCCGGAGGCTATTAGTTCCTTTTAGTTTTACTTCTGAAATCTGAATGTTTGGCCTCAATATCCCACGATATTTAAAACTCGAAGGTTCGTTGCTTTGCCCTCGGGCAAAGCATCTGCTGGTCAACATGATGAATTGCTTTTTTTTAAATGCCCTTCTCAGACCTTTGGATGTATTAGGGATTAAAAATCAAGAGAGCTTAGGAAGAAATCAGAAATTCTAACTATAGGTCAGAAGTTGTTGAGAACAGTGAATCTTAAAAAAAATAAAAATCCCATCATCCGTTAAGGCACTTTATTGATCTCTTTAATCAGGACTGTCATCTTTTCACCTATTGTCTACATTATTTTATACCACCTTGGTGAGACTGCAAATAACCATATATAAACAATGTGATCCTGAATGTAAGACCCAGGAAATTCTAGTCTCAGTTCTGCAACTTTATTAACTATGTGATCTTGGGCAGGCTGCAAACTTTCATTGCTTCACTTCCTCATATGTAAATAAGGATAATAATAATTATTGTAGGCTAAGAAAAAATGGCTTTGAAGAGGTGTAATAAGTATAGGAATGTAGGTGATAATGAAATAGTGTCCAGCAGAGGCTGGACAACAAAAAGGCTCTTAGTTCTGTAACTGTATATAATTTATTAACAATGTCTGCCCTTATTTTATTCCCACTTAATCATAAACTTATTGAAAAGAGGAACTCTTTTATTCATATTTGAATTCCTAGCACCTATGGAGTATTTTGCATATAAAAGTTCTCCATAAATGTTTGCTGAGTGAGTAAATTCTGACACAGTTAAGTCAAGATAGGTGTCTCGCTATAGGGCCATAATGGAGAAAACAAGGGAATGGGGGAACAAGAGAAGAGTTATGCAGTTTTCACTTGTCATATCAGTTAAAGGACAACATAAAGACATGTATTTACATGTGCATATTTACACACACACACACACACACACACACACACACACACAATCGTTTCAATTTCCCTTTCTAAAAAGGGTTTAACTTCACAAACTTAACTTCACATTTCCCATTTCCGTGTGTGTGTGTGTGTGTGTGTGTGTGTGTGTGTGTGTGTGGTCTTTATATCAGATGGTCTTAGAGCAGATCCAAGGAAAGAATCCTGTTCCTACCAATGGTAATCAACCAAGGTGATCTATTTGGTCTTAAAGTTTTCTTTAATATATTTTCCAGAGCAATACAATATTTAAGTCTTCATGCACAAAATAAGGCCTCTCATTTTGCTCCTGACCATTTCCATCAGAGTTCATGAGTATGATAATAATTCAGACAAATTTAGCCATATTTAATCAGACTTGATATGTACTAATTTAATTATCTCCCCACCCTTGCAACATCATATGAACTTAAGAGGCAAGAGATCCAGCACAGAGCAGGCACGAGTATATGTTCTATATGACTTCTTAAATGGAAAACCAAAGCTTCAATTACATAAACTAAGGGTGAAACCATCAGAGAATTCAAATATCATTTATATTTAAAGTTGTATCCACATAGGTATGTATATGTAAACATATATACATATACACATACACACAAAATAGATAAATGACCAATGACATTAGCAAAAAATGAATTTTCCATCTAGGTTTTACTTAATCAAATATTTGAATCTCTTCATATAGTCTGAATATAATTTATCTCTACACAAGGAAGGTCATTCAAATTCTTGCAGTATATTAGGGAAGACAGAAAATAGTTTAAAATATAAAATGTAGTCACAATGTCAACACACTCAGGTCAGCCTCACTCTGGAAGTAGTGATCTGAAAGATTGCCCTTCCCAAACTGTTTCCCTTCTCAAACTGCTACTATGCCAAAATTCTCTAACATTTTTGCTTATTTAGGATTCTTAATTGTATACATTTAGGCAATAAGTATTATGTAATTACCTCTGTTTAGATGCTATCAATTTCTAACATTTATTTAGATATTTAAAAAGAAAGTACTGCCACATTAAATGTGTATATTGATTCTACAGAATAAAGAAATGCCAAGGAACAATATAGTAAGCTACTTTAGATGCTTCAGTGGAGTGATAACAGTCCAGTATCTGATCTTCATCCTCTCAGAAATTCTTTGACGATGACAGTGAGAAGTCAGCAATCTAAGGCCCAGAAAAGGGGTCTCACCCTGCCATGCTAATACACCCATTTCAGACTTCCAGTCTCCAGAACCTTGAGAGATAAATCTTAGACTTCCAGCCTCTAGAACTGTTGTTTATAACCTACTCGATGTGTGGTATTATAGCAGCCTTAAGGGAGTAAGATAGATGTTTTAGCCAGACAATGACTAAGCTTAATTTCATGATCCAGAGAAGGTATTCCTACTACAGTAACTGGAAACATATACCCTCCTAATTCCCTCATTGTACTCTTCTCTTTGACCTGACCTGAATTTTTACTCTCAGGCTCTCTCTCTCTCTCTTTTTTTTTTTTCAAGTTTCCACAAACAGTCCATTAACAGTTTCTTTCTAGAAATTCAGATACAAAACTGGTTAGGTTATGCTCTCTGTGAATGTTTTCAATAGTTTAAAATAGCCATTATTTCCTTGTTGGAAAGTGCTTCCAATTTTGACAAGTGATTCTCTTTGAAAATATTACTTTCCTTACTTTCTATGGCTAACAATAGATTTATGACTCATTATTTTAGGGCCTGGTTCTTCTTTCAATGGCTGCTTTCAATGACTATATGCTGGATTTAAAATTTGCCTGAACTTTTCCTCAAATTCAAAGAAATTATACTAATTCCCTGTCTGACTACACTCAGTACTTCTTCAGCGCTCTAGTTTTATTAATTTTTCATGTATGTTACTAACTTTCCACCTAAAATTTTTGTGGATAGTCTTACTATCCACTAAGTTGATATACTTGACTTTAAAGGGAAGGTGATGTCTGTCATTCTTTTTCCATTTGCAACCGTTGTCTATTTCCTCTAATTCTATGCACAAGGTATCACTTGTTGGTATTGATGACTATATAGAGCTTACCCACTGTTGCTATTTTCTCCTTCTCTACTGTACACCCTATTCCTCTTTTATACTACCATCCATGTTTAAAGTTCTGGACCTCTCTTCCTCTAATATCTTATTGTTGGTGAGTAGAAATGGTAGCTGATTATAAACCCACTTGTGAGTGATGAAGAAACAATATTTCCTATGGCTGATCCTGACTACAAAAGGGAAACAATTACAATGTATCAGAGATTTAACTAAATGTAAAATTTACATTTTCATCATTCAATTCACACAGCAAGTCATCACTCAGAAACCTAAGGGACTGTATAAGAAGACAATTTATGTCTAGTTTGAAATATAAAGATGTACTATTTAATTTTCAAAAAAGATAATTGATGTTTCTATACTTTTGAAATAAAATGAGTTTTCTATAAATTTTAATATTAGTATTTGTTACCTCAACTACATAATTACCTCAATGCTAGACATTATCTCTGATACCACTTGACAGTTAAAAAATAAACTGCAAGTATACATAGTTTGCTACCCAAAGTCTTTAATATTATTAAAGATAATGACTAAAAAAGATAAGTTATATTCTTAACAGTAAAATACAAATATGACTTCCAGCATGTAATTAAGAGTATATCTTACAAGACCAAATTTTACAAACCAGAGTATTAGGCTTTCTGAAGCCAAATTTTAACATTTTAGTCATATATTGTTAAAAGAATCATCTCTATTCAGTTTGGTGTTCTAATGCTATTATAAAAAGTCATTGTATTTTAGGATAATTTTAAATCTTTCATCATGGAAAGCATAATGCTCAGTTTTTAGAATTTTACATTTTCCTGAAGTATACTACACATTACTGTGTATTACTTTTATTAGCATAATTTTTCACTGTTCAGTGATAAATATGTTGTTTAAATGTTTTGGTCTAATTGGGTAATATTCCAATGAACAGTCCTCTACATCAGGTATGAATATATAATAATAAGCTCCTGAATAATGTCTTTTTCTCCATATACAAAGTAAAATCTGTTATAGCAGTAAGATACATCTAGAGACAAACCTTCTATAATATATGATGTTTACAAGAACAGCAGATAGGGTTCAATGGGGCAAAAGTAAGACAAATTAGAATAGAACTTTAGAGGTAAATTTTGGCTCAACATGAAGAAGAAAATTATAAATATTAAAGCTATCTAATAGGGAAACAGTCTTCTTGGGGGTAGGGAGATCCCTATTATCTGAGATGTTTCAAGAGGGCTGATGATGGTGAAAAATTCAAATGTTAAGCAGGATAACAGTCAACATCATTTCCAAGTCAATGTCAAAAGGTGAGATGACAATAATTGGCAAATTTAAAAAAGATAGTAGACTATTTAAATTGAAGACTATTTATCTAAACATATATTTTTTGTGTATTAGGAATTTTCCTGTGCTCCACTGATAAAACAGCAAATAAGACGTACTTTCTGATATCATAAAGCTTATACTTCTTTGTAGAAAAAGGACCACAAACAATTATAGACAGTTTGGAAACCACATGCCCTTGGTTCTAAAAAAGCATGGAAAGTAAAGATCGTCTAGTAAACTAAGCCCATGCTTGCAACATCATGAAAGCTGGGAACCAAAAAATAAAAATAAAAATAAAAAAGATGTTCTTAAAGAAATTTTCATGTGATATAAAATAGCAAATAAGTCATGATGGCAAAAACTTTTTAGGACTTATTCAACATTTACTGTTAAGATGTTTGGACTAGATACCGATGGCCATGAGAGGCCACTATAGAATATCAACCAAAGAGTAATAGTCTGATGATATACATGTGTTACAGAAAGATGACTATGTACAATTTAAAAAGAGGCAGACCCGGAAGCAAAATGAACACTGTAATAAACTCAGTGAGAAGTGATCAGAGTTTAAGATAGTGGCAGAAGGGGAGAAGATCAAGAAATATTAACTTCTACTGAATTTGATAACTGATTAGTTATAGAGAAGAAAGATAAGAGAGTAATTAATAATGCCTGTTGGATTTCTGACTCCTCCTTTCTTTGGCCATTTTATTTTTGCAGATGAAGAAGGAGCAATAAAACAAGCCCCTGTACTCAGGAGCAACTCAGTAAAGATTACTTACTCTATACAAAAGAGAAGATCCCCAAAAATTCTATCCCATATATCCAGAGTTCTTCTTGATCACCATACAATAGCTAGTTTAAAGTTAAGCACTGTAGACTGTTTTCCTTCTTTTAACCTACACATTAAAACAAATAATTTGCAAACATAGCAATAAGGTGGTCTTAGTCGACCTTATTTTTAAGTCAACTTCTCAATCTCCTCTTACCATTTATGCCCTCCACTGGATGCATTTTACATGTAAATATTCTAAAGATACAGAAAAAAACTGCTGCTTCAACAAGAGTGAATATAATGCATATGTGTGTTAGTAAGCTTATGCTATGGATAAAAAGCTAGTCCTATATGGAAATCAATACTACACTGTCTTAAATGCATTTTATGTCTCTGATAATTATAATGTTTTGAAAATTTATTCCATGAGGGAAAAAAATAAATCTTTAATAAAATTACCTTACTGTTAAGAGTTACTTTTCCTATGTACAAAGATATCTATCCACTAAGCTGAAAGACAAGGTCATGAAATACCTTACTAAATGTCTAAATGATTGAAAGCCAAGAATTTTTAGGAAATCTCTGCTTGATGTGTCAAAATACACTGATTTGGAAGTGATCCTTTCCTGTAATTTATCCTCATGCATGGCAAGAACAATGTCTGAGGAAATATTTTGTTGACTTAAAAGATGAAGCAGAATTTCATTATTATTTATTTGCTAATGAAATTAAGAGAGTATATGTCTTAATTATCTTGGACTGCTATAAAACAATACCATAAATTAAAGGGCTTAAAATGATAGCCGTTGATTCCTTACAGTTCCGGAGGCTGTAAAATCCAAGAACAAGGTGCGGCTGATTTGGTTCCTGGTGAGAGTCCTCTTCCTGGCTGGCAGACAGCTGCCTTCTTATTGTGTCCTCACATGTCAGAGAGAGTAAAAGGCAGAGAGAGAGAACTCTCCGGTCTCTCTTCCCCTTCTTATAAGGGCATTAATCCCATCAGGGAGGCCCCACCCTCATGACTTCATCTAAATGTAAACACTTCCCAAAGACCCTAACTCAGTACCATCACATTGAGTGTTAAGGCTTCAACATATAAATGTTGGGGGAACATGAAATTCAGTTCATTCTGCCCATAGCTCCCCAAAGTTCATGTCCTTCTCACATCAAGTATACGTTTAGAACTGATACTTATTTAGTATCAGTTCTAAAGACTGAAATTTAAAGTGTCATCTCAGTATCATCAAAATTAGATATGGATGAGACAAGTTATAATTTATCCTGAGGTAAAATTCTTCCCCAGCTGTAAACCTGTGAAAACCAAACGAGTTATGTGCTTCCAAAATACAACTGTGGAACAAACACAGAATATATTCACATTCCAAAAGAGAAAAATAGGAAAGAAGAAAAGGTAACGAATCGCAAGAAAGTCCAAAACCTAGCAAGGTGAATTTCTGCAGATCTTAAGGCTCAAGAATAATCCTTTACCAGACCTGCTGGTATAGTAATCTTGTCTCCATAGTTCTGCTCCAAGGTTATAAATACAGGGCAGTCCTAGCCCAGAGTCTTCAACTGGAGGCCATTTGGTTTATTGAAACCAAGGCAGTGACCCATCTCTGAGTCACCTTTAGGTCGTTTTTCTCTCTTCTTGAAAATAGTACCCATTTGCAAGAGTATCATTCTATCACCTCATCCTGCCAATTCAAAGGAGCCTAACAGTCTTTGTTTCATCCCACCCCTATCCCCTTCAGTTCAAATTAGCAGTGTTTCTGCTATTTTAAAGATTGTGGTATATTTACCTCTGAATGAGATGGGAAGCTAATTAATAGTAATGAGTAAAAAATGACAATTTTCATTTTCATTTCGAAATATTACTGCTATGTTAAAAGAAGCTATGGAGGAGTAAGAGTGAAGGGAAGTTCTTTTAGATCCAGGCAAAAAATAATTGGATTTAGACTAGCATAGTAGCAACAGAAGTGGTAAGAAGTGGCAGGATTATGGATACACTTTCAAAGTAGAGCCAACAGTACACCCTGATTGGAATGTGGAGATAATGACAAAGAGAAAAATCAAGGATAATTCCATGTCTTTGGCCTGAGCAAGTGAAAGGGTGACATTCATGGGGATGGGCCCAGTAGTATATTGGGAAAAGGACAGAATTTTATTTTTGGATATGTTAGATTTGAGATGTCTGCTAGTCATCTAATTTAAAGTGTTAAGCGAATATTTGAATATGTAGGTTGGGAGACAAGGAAAGATTGAGCTAGAGATAGAAATTAGGGGTCTTTAGCACATAGATAATATTTTTGTCAGCTCAGCATCAGAAACAAACCTGTTTCTCAAATCTCATTGGGTTAAAACAACAAATATTTCTTTCTTATTCACATTACTTTTTGGTAGCTATATGCTGCACTTCTGTTTGTGTCTTCTTATTCCATCATCCTGGCTGAAGGAAGAACCTCTTTTTGGTATATACTAATCTTGTTTCTTATGAAAACGCAAAGTGTAAATTGTTGACATGAAAAGCTTCTGCTTAGAACTAGCATATTGTCACTTCCACTCATATTACATTGGCCTCTCAGTCAATCACATGATCAAGCCACTTACAGGGAGGCACTGTTCAATGCTAGTTACACTGCAAGAGAAAAGAAAGTGAAGTGAATTATTGAGTGGAATGGTGTAATTTATCAGAGATTATATAAATGTATTTAAAACTCTAAAACTAGGAAAAATCACCCAATAAATGAAGATGGCAAAGTAAGAGAAATTACCAAAGACCGAGACCTGCATCATCCTGCCATTAGAAGGGTGACTAAATGAAGAAAAATTGACAAAGGAAACTAAGAAGCAGCTACTGGTGAAACAGAAAAGAAGAAGAATGTGCTCCACTGGTAGCCAAATACAGGAGTTTCAAGGAGAAAAGAATTATTATTTGTGTAAAATGCCATTGTAAGTTAGTATGAACTAACAAATGAACATTGGACCTAGCAAAATGGAAGCCCTTGGACTTAGACAAGGAAATTTCAGTGGAGAAAAAGGGAGTAATAGCCCGAATGAAATAGTTTTAAGAAAAAATTGAAGAAGAAGAATTGGATATAGTCAGTATAGATAACTCAGGAGAAACTCTGTTTTGAACAAAGAGCAAATAAACAGGTCAGTAACTGAAGGGGAAAAGGAGAGAAAGAGAGACTGTGTGTGTGTGTGTGTGTGTGTGTGTGTGTGTGTGTGTGTGTGTGTGTGTTTTAAATAATAGGAGATAATAGCACTTATATCTCAAGAAATACATAAGAAGCAGTATACTAGGGAAAGCAGACTCTCATGAGAGAGCAAAACAATATAGAGTGTTAGTTCCTGGTTCAGTCCTTACCTAATCACATGACTTAAAATAAATTATCAAACTTCCTTATGCCTCAATTTCTTCAGTGGTAGATGGAGGTAATACCAGTGCCAACTTCATAAAATTGGAATTATTCAAATGACATAATGTATCCATCTTTCCCCAATTAAATATAAACTCCATAAAGACATAGATTTCCCTTTTTTAATTTTTTTTTGATGTTATAGCCCTAGGGTTTAAGAGTCCAAGACTTAGTAGGCATACAACTAATAATAAATAAAAAACACCTGAAAAGTATTTATATGACACCTGGAACATAGTAAATATTCAATAAATGTGACCTATTATTTCTATCACAGATTAAGTTTACCACCACCTTCACTGATTTTGGGGAAAATGATCTCTTCCAATGAACATTTCCTTATGGTTGAAGTGGGGGTGAGGTGGAGGGAGAGCAGATGTGAGAGGGATAATCTGAAAATCAAATTCCTATCAGTAACTTTGAAAACTTGAAAATTTGTTCTGAAGAGTACTCATGAACAATGCTAGAACCTTCTCTGATTCTATCATTTCTGTTTATACTTCTCCTAAAAGGGTTTATAGTATTGCCTATTCTCATTAATTTTTCTTTCTACTGAGTAATCATGAATATAACATGCATTTGTCAAATCATGTTATCTTCTGAATTCTCTATGCTATTTTCTCCTGAGAATACCGCAGTTATAGGTAAAGACATGCAGATCTTGAGTTTCATTATTTTTTGTGACTAACCAACCAAAAGGTGTAATGACTACTAGAACAAAAAATAAACACTGTATATCAAATTCAATTATGAGTGACCAACTTAAACAGTTTCCTACTGTTGCAAATTAAAACAACGTGCATTTTATGCTAATGTATGAGATCAAGCATATAGAATCAGTAGACATTTTTAAATATAGCTAATGCCTTGCATACTTAATCACATCAGCTGGTGATCCATTGAGTAATCTGATATAATAATTAGCTACATCAGCATTAAAATATTTGCTAGTAATTTGAGCATCTGTCAATTCATTCAGTAGAATAATCAATGAAACTAAATTTTTACCATAGTAATTCAATAGTCCCATTGCCTATTTTACACAGCTGTGATACTCTCATTCTTTTCAAATTACAATATTTTATGAGGCATGCATATATTTTTATTCACTAAAACACTAAATTTTCATAACTTCATACATTCAAAAATATAATGTCAATCACATATTAGATGTTACTCTTACATTATAGATACTGGAAATGTTTACATTCATTGATATCATTTTTATTTGACAAAGAGAATGTCTTATACCAAGAAGAGCTTAGAAGTCATTAACCTAAAAATCCACAAATGTTTACTGAATAACAGATGCTACTAGCTACAATTCATTTAAAACCTATATTCCAGAGACTGTAATTAGAAGTTTATTTACATTACTACCTCTAATTCTTCACACAACCAAAAAAGACAATGTTATTTCCAAATCACAAATAAAAATTTAATAAGCTTGATTAGAGTCAATGACTTACTCATGGTTACATGGCTAGAATACGGTTTCAACCCAGTAATCAAACAGCTGTGATTAAAGCCAAAGCTCTACTCTAAATCTGTAACTATTATGTCCCATGTTATCACATCCCTAACTAAAAAGCAGGTTATGAGATATAGAAATGAATAGTACAGTCCCTGCCTCAGGGTCTGGTTGGGGAATAATTTCGGAACTAATATAAAAAATTACTTTGAGAGAAAAATGTATAGAATGATGTAAGCATATGATCTTTGGCAGAATTTGCTTTCCTGAAAACTTAAAACATCAGATCTGTGATTACATGCACTTGAAAAATAAATACATCCCTAATTTTACAGCTTTTTTTGTCTTCGGGTTGTTATGCCTGTATATCTATGTACCATACAAATATCTACTTTTGCTCTAATTTTTAATCTATTCAAACAACTTCAAAATCTTTGTTTATATGTTATACCATAAGTAACACTTGGCTTTGGTCCATACTGATCATCTCCATAAAATTAATGAAATTAAGACAGTGCATTGTTTAACAATACTATGTAATTTTTATGATGTAGAGTCAATGCCATCATTTATTATACTTAAGAAACCATTAAATTTATTTAAAAAATAATTCAAAATTAGTATTTTAGAGACTGTAGATGTTAGACTTTTATAAAATGTGATTGACCTATAACCAGATACTTAGCTGATATCTTAGAAATATTATTTCATGTTAGGGCCCTGATGCTTACCAATGATTTAGAAAAATTTGGCACTCACAGTGGGAATAGCAAGTTTTGGTGAGAGAAAATCCACATTGTTGAACACACCATCAGTTCAGTTCCATAGTCACCCTATTTTGGCACTTTTAAATGTGCCTACTTCATAAGTGAGTTAACCCTAGAAGACTAAGAAAGTAGAATGTACACCTATAAAGTGAGTCATCTTATTAACTTGTTTCCTTAGACTTTTCTTTGAAGCAGGGTCTTGCAAATGAAAACTCACACATGGGCCCATTTCATGAAGTCAATTCACGTTTTGTTCATAAATGATATGAACTGAATTCACATTAGCTTAAGCCAGAAAACAAAACAGTTCATTTAATTGGAAAGATTAGGCTGATATCTACATCAGACATCAAGTAATCAGAGAACAATGACAGGTCTCCGAATTGGTCAGCTCTGCTTCCTTCTGTGGTTTCCTCATTCTTTTCTACTAAAGGTAGGAGGAGTCCTTTGGCAGAGGTCATGATTAATACAATATCATAAACTTATCTTCTATTTTCCATTATCTGTATATAATATTTCATAAAAAGCTTCTAACTCATTCATCTTGGGTTATGTGCCAATCCCAGTCACAGTCAGACCTCAATTATGTTACAAATCTTTCTGTACAACCCAATTACCTTTGTGAACAGCAGTCCCATCAAAACCTTAAGGAGTAGGAGAGGGGCAAAGCGCAAAGAAAAAGGTACTAGTATTAGCAAAACCAATACTGGGCAGATAAAAATCAATCTGTGCATTATGAAAAAATAATATTTTGTAAAATATAAAGTACCATATAAATTTAGCCTTAGTAAAGATTGAAAAGGCTTAGAGAAATAGAAGAAATTATATAAAACAAGTGAATGATCTATTTCTGTATTGTTAAAAAACCAACTAAAGTATAATTCTCTACTCCAAGATCTGTCAGTCATAGATCAGTTCTATCATAATAGGTTTTAATTCTCACAACTCGATGGGTGTTTTACAAATAAGTGCTGACTACTTAGCTTTATCTGTACTGCCAACTAGAAGAGCTACTTATACTTAGTATCATATTTGTAAAATATTTAAGATCATCAATCATTAGCTCCTTGATTCTGAAAGGATCATCTTTCAATTTTCTTCCTCCCTCCCTCCTTCTCTCCCTTCCTTCCTTCCTCTCTCTTTCTTTCTGTCTTCTTTTTGTAAAAGTGTTTACTAAGAACAACAATTACATAGAAATATAATACACTTAAGGCACACAAATAGAATTTAGCATCAAATTACAAAGAAATATAAAAGTATCCCAACAAATTTTCAGAATCTACTTCATTACTCCAAGTTCTAAAAATATATTTTAATAGCATTAGAAATCAACAGATAAGGTGGAAACTTTTATTATTTTATGTCTAATTGCTTGTGCAGTTGTTGTCTTGTCTGATTTTAAAATTAGTAGAGCTTTATTCACATGTACATTAAATGAGTGGATGACAAAGAGTTAAGGAAATTTATAGCATCATGGGTGTGGAGCATGCTGCCAATGGTTACACCTAACACAATACTGCTTCCTGAAAAACTCTCAACTCTTTTTAGAAAATGAATGAAAAAGAATTCCAGAAAATTTGATTCAGAAATTTGTGTGGAAACTCCCCAACAGTTATCTTTTAAAAAATCATATTTCTTCTCATTCCAAAGCTTAAAGTCTTTTTGTTGCCACTCCTTCACCACATTCTACCCAAATTAAAAGTAATGGCATGTGTGTTAATATATTAAAAAGAAAGGAAAAAAGAAAGCTTTGGTAGCTAGGGGAGATCTTCTTTACCTAACCACATGAGTAGAGAAGAAAGAGGGGCCACCCATGAGAGAGGAGCCTGTTATCACACAGCAATCCTGCCCAATAGAAAACATGACTTTTCCATCTGCCAATCTGATTAATATTTCCTCTTCTAGGAACAAAGAAGGAAAATAAACAGAATAAAAAACCCTATCTTCTACAAAAGTTTCAGGATTGGTGATAAGAAAAGATATAATGTATGTGAAGTATCTACCAAAGTGACTGACACACAGTAAACATTTAATAGATGGAAGCGATTACATCTTTTTTTGATATTCACAATAGTTCTTTCTGGTTTTATTTTCATGATTAAAAGGAACTACATATTCCTGAAAGGAAAATAAAAAAATGTAAGTGAACAAAAAAGTAAAACTGAAAACTCTTGAATTCCTACCAATTGGATTATTTAGTTATAACCACTGGTAAAACTTTGGTATAGAAATTGTCATTCATGTTCTTCGTAACCTATTTTTGCATCTAAATATGTAGCATGAACATCTCATATCAATATCAACATCATTTTAATGCCTTTGTACCCATGTAGTATGTCCTGTACAGCCACCAAATACTTTAACCACTCTCTCATTGCTGAGCACTAATGTTGATTAATGTTGATTTTTTCTAATAATTGATACTGTGATAAGCATAAATGTAGTTAAATATTAGTGTGCTTGCCTATTTCGAAGAATAAATGTTCTAAGTGTAATTGATATCTATAATTACAATCATTTTTCTCATCCATAATAGTCACTTGTTCAATAATTGTTTTCCACTTTAGACTGGCAAATAAATTTGTGGGAGGTTCAGATATATTTTCTCCTTCTCTTTTCTCCACCTTACCGAGATAATCTGGCTTTATACTTCCCTTCAGGGTTTATAGCCTGGACGAAAATGGAAGCAGCTGAAGAAGCCTGTCCTTGATAAAAAGCAAAAATTATGGAGGAAATTACGTCAAATATTCCCAGGGTGAGGGTAGGAGGAAAGCAGTAAGGTAAGAGTGCCTGTTTGGAGAAAAAGATGTCTATTTGTCCCTTTGGTAGTATATACCATAGTTGGTCCCCACGGAGGTGACCGGACCTAAGAACATATGGTAGCAGGATAGCACATCTAAGAAACACTACATGGAGGACAGTAGAGAAAGTTCCTGAACTTCAAGGGTCTGCTGTGGTCTTGGAAAAGATGATGATACTAATAACCATCACAGAGAGAATCGGGGGTCTCCTTCCATCTTCTGATAATTTCAAATTCTCCTTGTGTGAGATTAGAACTGGAGATCAATAAAGACTGATAAAGAATTTTCTAGCAGAATGTCTGACACAATGCACTCAATATTTATTGACTTGAATTAGAAAAGAAAAATACAATGATAATATTGGTAAAGTATTGTGGGGACATATTAACTGTAATTTGGGAGATATTGAAGAGACTTTATTACACAGACAACATCTGAGATAATAATTCTAGGAGGCTGTGCAACACCTGAGATAATAATTCTAGGAGGCGGTGTCTGCCAGAGCTGTGCTATATGAAAACCTCAGCACCTGCTCAACAGGACTTTATTAAACTGCAAGGAGGCTGAAGATGAATTCTGAAATTACTCTCATAGCCTTCTTGGCTCTACTTACACTATGTTCTCTCTGTTTTTTCTCCTGAGGTTTCAGTCTACGCTAGTTTTAGTGGCCTCTACTTAACCAGTTCCCAACCACCCATGTAATCCCACCACTTGAAGTGTGTCTTCTCAATTTATTTTTTTTGTAATGTGTATAGTCTCTTGATATCTAATTAGTTTTATAATCTCTCCTACTTTTTATTATAGTAAGAACATTTAATATGACATCTAACCTTTTAACAAATCTATTGCTAAATATGATATTAACTCACCACCCTATGGCTATCTCCCTTGTAGCTTGGGACACCAGGTAACAAGGCTTTTAACAATGTGAGCTGGGTACTTGAACTTGAATAATGTGTTTCCAGATTGAAAAAATGTCATGAGTAAAATCCAGGAAGGAAAAGTAAAGGGAAATGTTGTAGAACAGCACTGTAGAACAAACTATCAGATTCAAGAGCAGCCCCAAAATTCCATGGTTTAACATGTTTGATATTGTTGGTCACTTATATTTAGTCAAGTTTCATTTAAATCAATATAAATGGAACCAATAAATGACGGCTATTACACAATACTTAAAAGCTGAATTGAAGAACACATTTTCTTTCTACGACAGACAATAAAAACATTATACATAACAGGATAATGCAAGGCAAAAATTGCTTTTTTAGTTTCAATGACATTAATGTGTCTGTGAAAAGACTTGTCTTGTTAAACCCTTGCTATTTTTTAATATATAGGTATTATTTTTTTCAGTTAAAAAATCTGTATAAAGTAAAATAGTTATTTTTAAGAACTCAGAAATACAAAAGTTAGAAATTTAAAAAGAACTTCTAGTCAGCATGCCATGATCAAAATGATAATTTTTAGAATTCTCAGAACTACCAGGATTGTTAAACACTGAATTTTTTGTCATCTTAATTATACAGATATATAATAATAAATAAAACTTACTTAAAATGTCACAAAAAGAAATATTAAAATTAAAGCAAGACAGTAAATTCATACTCTCCATGTTAATGAAATGCTGCACAAAAACAACAAGGAATCCATAGGATATATGATTTTATCTAAAAGCAAAGCACAAAAACTGTGTTGACCTAAGTTAGCCCATGAATAATCCATGGAACAAAATTATTTATCCTCAGAATTACAGATGGACTTCAGTGTGGAGATTTCTATTTCTAACAAGCACCATGCTGATTTGGTAAGCTTCCCCAAATATCTGTTTATTCTGTTTTCTGCTTTGAACCCTAAGTCACCCATGGTGTGTTCTAATTAGTATTTGGTTTTTAAATTTCCCAAAACTTTTTTATTGGGAAGCAAAATTAAGTCAAGATTTAGAAAAACTTTACACAACTCCATTTCATGGCCTGTGAATCCAATCAACGCTCCAAAATTAGGTTGATTAGCTAGCGTGTGGATTATCGAGGCTTTTTACTTCTGTTCCTTTGGTTGCCTCTTTTTTGACTATTCGCTTGCCTCCCTTCATCTACCAAATAAGACCCACATATAGAAAAATAAAAAAATAAATAAACAAGTAAACAAGACTACTGAATACAGAACATAACAGATCAATATTATGCCTCTCCAACTTATTACGTTAGTGCTAGTTAAAAACAACCATTACAAAAAAATAATCTCAAAACAGAAAATAGATTTAAAAAATTGCATTCTCTAGGAATGCTAAAATTGTTTATTAAATTAAAAGATCCTTTTGCGTTATCTGTCAATTTCATTGATCTATCACTGCTAACTATTACTATAGAAATCTTAGAATGAGCTATTTCTGGTGGGTATATTACTATTTATGGCATTAATAATATAATCCTGGAACACCAGAAAAACACATAATATGAAATAGGACCATACATTTTATTGAACCCAAGGGAGAAAAAAATGAATTGTCATCCAAATGAACCATAAAGCTTCATTCCTGTAGTCATTCCTCTAAATATTAAACCGAGCAAGTAAAGAGTTGTGGTTTTTCAGTATTTTATTTTTTTCTGTCTGTAAACTCTGAATTGGTTTCTGTAAACTGATCAGAGTACACTCTTTGGGGAATTACTTTTATAGATCCAATTAAAGCGTATCCTACTAGCATTCAGAAAGTTCAGGTTTAGCAAACGTTTCCAATGCACGTTACACTTCTTGGGATTTTAAAATAATAAAAAATGTGAGACCGTCTCTGGAATTGCCACTTAGTAACTAAAGAAAATAAAGGTTATTGTACATTTTCATCAAAAATATTTTTGGTGTGTTTATTTTTTAAAAGAAAGCAAAAATATACTTGTTTCGACAATGGAATCTTAAAATCAAGTATACTTGATATGAAATTCTATATTTATAATTTTTCTATCTGTCATATAAGCATATCTTTATACCACAATGTTTGCTTACAATAGAGAAACAGGGAAATTTGCGGTAGGAATAGAGTAAGCAATTCATCTGTATTAGGTGTGTTCTTTGTGAATCTATTAACTTACTCAGCAAATGTTTATTAAGCCCTGGTCTATAGGTAGGCTCTGTAAATGATTCTCAGTTTGTACCTTAAATGTATGGGTTTTATTTCCTTTGGAAGGGGACAGCTAAATTGTCCCTGAAGAATCAGACTCCTGAATCTTTTATTCATACATATAACATTTGCAATATTTTGAATGATATTTTTAATGAATAAGTTGGGTCACTTAATTTTCAAAACTCAAATTTATATATATAGCTAATTTATTACTTTATTATTGCTATGATTGTCTTGTTGCTCCCTTTTCATTGTCACTACCAATCTCCCAGCTCATGATTGACTGTCCTTTGTCAGACAAAGACAATCAGAATTACCCCAAACTGTTTTCCCTGCCTTTGGTATCCCACTTTCTAATCCATTATAATTATTTTTAGCTCAAACTTATTCTGGGTCACTATATCCTCTTGGCCCTTGTAAGCTATGCCTCTTACTATTTCTAAGACAAATCTGTTTAAACAAAACACATTAACAGTCTCTTGGAGTCTGTTGAGGTAAACACTATTGGATGATCTCTGGACTCATGCCTGACCATCATTTTGAACCATTTATTAACCCAATACTCTGTTGATAAAACACATGATTCTTTTTTCTTATGAATCAAACCTTAGCCTGGTCTCACTTTTATTATTATTTTTTTTCTCCAAAACTTTCTTAGTGAGAGTGGAATTCTATTGTGAACCTCAGTCTCTATCAAGAGGGTACTTTGTTTTAGCCTCAGCTAATACTTGAAAGTCCTAATATCATGTACTAATTAAGTATCTAGGATTTTGAGTAAAAATATTATCAGGAAATACCTTTGACATTTTATAACTCTAATGCTGACAAAATGATATTATTTTGAACAAAAGTGATAGCTTTTTAAATAGATTTGTAGGTGAATCTTGACAGACCTTCAGATTTCCACTTGTCTCTTTTACTTCACATTGGGTAGAATTGTCTAGTGAATGACCTAGGGAACTTCTCTGGAGTGCTTTGCAGTTAGTTAGCCAGGACAAAGTGCTCTCCTTCTTCCAAACTAAACTCCCAGAAGGACTGGGAGCCTCAAAGATCTAAAAGTGCTGGAGAGCTGGTTTTCGAACATTCAGCTAAATAGCTAACACCTAGGGCAAACTGTCCATTTCTTCCCATGAAAGGCTATTCTCACATTTGCCTTATTTAAAGAAAATAATAGGTGCTGGAGTCCCTCTCCTGAAACCAAACTCATGGAGCATACAACTGCACTCTCATCTAAGCATTCTTTGTACAGGACACTGAAAGAACAGGGGATTTCTTTATCTGCTGACCCTCCTGCCTGCGAATACCAGCTTATATCCAGTGATGCTTACTGGTATTCGCCCAAATCTTTACTAGACACTACAAGAAAAAATGATACTGTAATTAACAGCTATTTTCAATTCTGCCTTTAGTATATATCAGTGAAATAAGATAACATTGTTCAAATGGATACAGAGCCATGAGCATCTTAAATCCTCCAATTATTTCAGTTATCACAAAGATCCAAGGAAACATGACTGCTTTAATTCCAGAATTAGCTTTTGACATCTGTAGTAAGAATCCCTATTGCATTCTTGCAAGATCAGGGATCCTTTAGGATGGTAAATACTTAGCTTAGAACCTTTCAGTTTCTCAACCAGATTGTCTAACATCTTGTCCTTCAGATGCTTAAACAAGAATTAAATAAGGGTCTACACTGACCCAGAGGAGATGTCATTCAAGTTATTTCTATATTACTCAAACCAGCTATTTTTGCAAGATCAATTACTCCCATTGCAGATTCCAGGGAGTCAAAGAGAATATGATTCATTAGGCATCAGCAATCTCCAAAAGGATCTCATAACCCAAGTGAAGTATTTGGCACGGAGGTCAGCCATATCAGATCTTAAATGCTCTCTTTAACACTCATTGCTCTCCCACTTATTAATGAATTAGATTCACCTGGGAGGTCAAGTTTAATGAATGTTCTAATTTTTCTCACTCCATCTGACAAAGTAGATTGAGAATGAGTAAGTATAAGAAGACTGAGGATCAACCCAGGCCCCAAATTAAGTACCTAATACTCTTGGTGTCTCTGAGTTTCCCATTAGTTTTCTTAACACAGAAGTACTGCTGCCTTTGCAAGCAAGGTTGAGGGACTTACACAAAATTTACCTCAAGAAGCTCTAAATGTATCCTTTGTATGTATAGATCTTTGTATGCATAGATCTTTAGAGCTTAGAAAAGTGAGCTCCAGGCACAATGTCAATAGAGTAGAGATAGTCCTTTCCTGGAGACAGTTCTTTCCTACTTTAAGAGGACCTCTTAATAGACAAAAGACATCATAAAGGTACTTCTGTATGAGAGAATTCAGGCTGAGGTGGTTTCCATTCATGTGATTAGGAGAAACCAGACAGGTTTGTTAATCTAAAGGGCCAGTATTTAGGTGAGGAGCCCAAACAATTGTTGGGGTTATGATACGTGTTTTTGACTGCACGTTACATGGACAGATCTACTAGTCTAAAGGAGATATAAAGTTCTAGACAAGAGAATTAGGTTGAATTAATAGGAAATGCCTAGGAATGTGTTCTTCAATATGCAAGAACTTGATTATTTAGCTAGTTTCTATGGTTTATTTTATGGAATGTCAAATGAACATTGGTTTTATGCAAATGCTGATATTGAGAAAATTATGCATAACAGAGAATTTTGCAGTTTTTTTAAAAAATTAATTCCTTTTTCTGGGCACACAACTTTAAGTCAGATAATCACCCCCCCACACACACACACACATACGCACACACACACTACTGTCATTTTATATAAGTTAAGCAACAAATTAGTTACAATTTTGCAATCTATTTGAGGGAGTCCTACTTTGAGTTAGTTCTCCAAGAGTTTGTAACCACCATAATAATTGATTTATTATGGTCTCGGTGCAGTCAAACTAAGATGCCACATTTGCAAAGTGTCTCTTGCTTGGGTTATTTTGTAGAGAAGCATGGAAAAGGAAATTGGAGGTATACGGGACTTGCTTAAATTACCCCTACAACTATCTATAGTGAAATAACTAAAACTTCAAGGATTGATTAGCTGAAACAGTCCTATAAAACTGTGAAGGGATTATACCTGAGGGGATTTCTGTTAAGGCTTAAAAAACAGGCTTCCAGGTCTAAAAGGTACCTAGAGAAGCCTACCTTTCACTCCCACATGCTTAGTAACAATTACCCTCAGGTCAGTGATCACCAACCTTTTTGGCACCAGGGAGTGGTTTCGTGGAAGACAATTTTTCCACATATCAGGGCACGTTACGTTTCTTATGCACTTTATTTCTATTATTATTAATTGTAATATATAATGAAATAATTATACAACTTGCCATAACGCAGAATCAGATGCCACCAGATGCAGCTATACAACTGAAGTACATCAACTCACTTGCCACTATAAAGCCTGCCACCAAATGCAGCTTAATTGTCTTTTGCCACTCACTCATAGGGTCTTGATATAAGACTACGAATAATTGATTTATTCTGGTCTCGGTGCAGTCAAACCTCTCTGCTAATGTTAATTTGTATTTGCAGCTGCTCCCCAGGGCTAGCTAGCATCACCGCCTCAGCTCCACCTCAGCTCATCAGGGATCAGATTCTCATAGGACCGTGAACCCTATTGTGAACTGTGCATGAGAGGGATCTTAGCTGCATGCTCAAAGCAATCCCTGGCACGCGCATTTCACAATAGGGTTCACAGTCCAATGAGAACCTGATGCCTGATTAGCTGAGGTGGAGCTGAGGCAGTGATGCTAGAGCTAAAGAGCGGCTGCAAATACAGATGAAGCTTCCAGCGCTTGCCTCACCTCCTACTGTGCGGCCCAGTACCTAACAGGCCACAGACTGTAACAGGTCCTTAGCCCAGGGGTTGGGGACCCCTGCTTTAGATGGTTTTGAATCACCTATAATAAAGAAGATTCCATAAACTTTCTTAGCAATACATATATGTGGCAAATGACTTCCTATTTCATTATTTTCTGTCTTAGAGAAGATAAATCATCCATTTTGTTCTTTAAATGAAGCAATGGCCCAGATGTCATATAGGAGTTCCTTTCAGTCTTGTAATTCTATGGATTCTAGCGTTTGGTAATCTTGGCAAAGCCCCTCAAGTCAGGTCTCCGAGTAGTTCAGGGCTGTGCTAGTAATTTCTTCATTCTCTATTCCTTACATCCCCAGAAAAAAAAAGTATCAATGAGCCAGAGATTCATTGAAAAAACAAAATGTCATGTTGCCCTCTAGAAGAGGGTTGCCAGATAAAATATTTGGAATTCACTTATACTAAAAAATTCATTGTTTATCTAAAATTCAAATTTAATCATGTGTCCTATAATTTTATTTGTGAAATCTGCTAATGCTACTCTAAAATAACCTGACTTTAATCTCATTTAGAATGGCAGAATCTTAGCATTGGTAGAGAATTTAAAATTACTCTAACTCAAGCTTCCACTCAGTTATATTAACAATAAGACTCTAAGGTAACCTTTATTTAAACACTTTTAGGGATAAAAGTTTTATTACCTTCTGAGCCAGACCATCAAATTTTCAGTCACTGCAAATTTCCAGCATGTTCCATCTTTCATTGTGCCTATATGTGTTTTGAGGTAATAAACTTTTTCTACTGGTTTTCAGTATGCTATGTGGAGTTAAGAAATTCTGTGTTTCGACTGCTTACTACTTTTTGGAAAAGATATAATTCATATAAGAGCACAGTTTGTGTCTGACTATTGTTGTCAGATGTTAACATCATGAGATATTTACCTAACTAGGATCCCGTCTGGCCTTTCTTATTACAGATCAAAAAAAATAAAAATAAAAAAAATTCCCCGTTTCTTGTAGCTCATTCTGCTTTGTTTGCTGTTTCTTCATGATACTCTGTGGTAAACTGACTCTCCTTTAATCTTTTCTCTGGATCCTTTATTAAAAATCTGAGTCCAATCAGTGTTCCCAGTCTAGTTACCATGATCCAGTTATTATGCTTCCAACTTCTACATCAAATATTTTTGTTCATTGGAGTCAATATTTTTAAGATTCTCATCGGTCTTGAGCCAATATTCCTCTAAAAGTTGTAGACTATACAATTATATCTTTACATTACCTCTCACTCCCTTCCCCCTCCAAATATGTTAAACACTTATAAATACAGTACATCTTTATTCTCATATAACTTAGACCCTTCCTTTCAATAATCCCAGTGCTTTGATATCACAACTGTTCTTGCTCATTGCCAAAATAAGCCTGTGTTACCTGATTGTTTTTTCCACTTTCCAAGAGATAAGGCTGTCCACAAAGAAATTCAAATATTAATTATAGTTTACAGCCCCTTTCATTTTTTGAAAATCAGAGACTCTAAAGCCATCTTTCCTACTGAATCTTGCCTTTTTGCTACTTTTGAGCTTCCCGTGAGAACAGTATCATCAATACACTCCTTCTAAAAGACTCAAAATGCTACATGTCAATTAAAGAATATACTACAAAAACTATGTATATGCGAGACTATTTTATAGGTTGCAAAGCTCTTTCACATCTATTATCTTATTTCATCTGTGTTCCGCATGGATGCCAGTACAGTTACCATTTGTAAGGGATGTGATAAGACTCACCAGAAGCCACTGGAAGAAGTTTCTCTTTAGCAATTTTGAATGTTTCTGAAATTTAAATTTATAATCGGTTCTTTTTTCTATGTTCTGCTGAGAAATGCGTGGGTTCAAAGAGTTATTCAAACATCTCATATGCAAAGCAAGTTCTGAAGCTTAGGGAAAAAACATGTTTAAAGAGGATCTCAATAGGGTGATCCTCTAACTCTACTCAATTGCAAAACTTTAATCTACTCAGATGATTAGAGAATCTGGCCTTCTTTCAGCTGCCCCAGTTTGAGATTTGCCCCCCATCTTCTTGTTTGTCTTTAAATTTCAGTGAGCCAGACTACAACAAGAATGTAAGCCTTTTTGTGCTATTTTTTGCTTTAGCTTCATGTTTCCTCAAGATGGTAAAGTAATTCAGAAAGTGCTGTTTACTCCGTGACCTAGGATTATGTCTTAATTATGTAATTATTTAGAATGCCTAGAGCCTCTAGTTAGATAGCGAATTAAAGTTGCCCAATTGAAGAATATCAGAGAATAATAAAACAAACAAACAAAAGTACCATGGAGAGGTCACAGACTTCGGGTAGTGATGGGTTGCAATATGAACACCAACTTGGCTTTTAACCTTGCAGCTATACTTATATCCTCAGAGCCTCAATTTCCTCAACTGAGGAAAAATTCTAGACCATTCAATTAGCTGTCTTTATTCCAAAAGGCAATTATGTAATTTCTTTGAGGTTCACTGCTAGGTATTCAGACTAAAATAACCCTCTAATCTGATGAGTTGCTTTTTGCCAACACATAACATCAGGCAATGTAAGTCAAAAAGTAGTCCAATCTAAAGTAGAAGTTAAAATTTATATTCAATAGCCCATCACACAAAGTCAAGCAGAATTAATACAGTTTGAGCCTAGGAATCTGAATTTTAATGAGTTTTTCAAGTAGGTTTTATGCATAATAAGGTTAGAGCTACTAATTTATGCTGACTTTGTTTACTTAAAAAACACCTGAGTTTCATACCTGGTGGCTCTAGCTGAAGCTCTTTTGTTCTGAATTCAACTCAAATATGGATTTTCAATTAACTATTTTTTTTTTTTTATCAAGGAGTCATTTAAATTCAATAGAAAATCATGAGGTAAAAACCATGACAGGTACTTTGAAAAATGCACTAGAGAGAATTCAGTCACTCTCATCAAAGAAAATATTAGATAGCACAGATAACACCTTCTGACAGAAATTACTTTACCAGAAAAAAACATGAACTCTATTTGGTAGCAACATTCTTTGAAGTTTTCAGTGAATCCCAAACTAACTTTAAATATATTTGACTTTACATGTTACAGCCTATACTTAAACTGACATAAATTCTGACACAATATAATAAGTAAACAAGGCTGATCACATGCAGCAGTGTTTTCAGTGACACAATAACTAGATTTAGAATATGCTGATCTGGTGGTAGCTCTACCACTTATTTTTTTATATTAAGTGGATCATTTAATCCTTCTGGGCATCAAGTTTCCCAATTTTTGATATTTGGACAACTACCTATACCACACTTATAGAAAGAAGAATCAAATCGAATAATGAGAACAGTATAAATTCTGAAGTGTTATTCAAATATGTAAGTTAAGTGATAATCATTGTCACAAATGTTGAATACTTGAAATTATAATGGAATATTGCAGGAGTTTTTGTTGATTAACTCCATTATATACTAAGCTTAGGAAACAGAAATCATGTTTTATATCTCTCTAACATTGGCAAAATAGCTGTGAAGTGTTTAAAACACTTTAAGTACTCGATTTCTTCAATTGCTTTTAATAGAAAATATTGGCGCTTCTCTTTCTCAAGGAGAGGCCACTAACATAAACTGGATTCCTTCCATAAAACCAACACAAGATATGCCTCAAAAGTGAGTGTTTAACTAAATGAGCCCAAAATACAACAACAAATGTGAGAAACTCTTAGAGAGACAAAATATAATGTGAAGGGGATGCAGGTGGGGAGAGGGTTTTGGGATAGAGTGTACAGGAGAAGTATTTTCTATTTTTGTATTTTTTTCTCCCTCACATGACGTACATGAATTTTTGCCCACCCATAGCCACAGGCAGGAAAACAACAGCATCGTGCCAAATTGGAACAGAAATAGAAAAATTAACTTGATAAAAAAAAAAAACTGAAATTATATTAAAAGAACTGTCTTCCTTTACCAAAACTGCATTTCCTTTTCCTTTATAAAAAATTCTAGATGTTTTCACAATTATAGCAAATTTTTTAAAAAATAATATCTATCTCATATAAACTGCTAGAGAAAAAGAAATGATGCTACCCAATTTATTTAATGAGTAACTCTAAAACTGAATAAGGAGTGTTCATGAATGCAGACAAATTATTAAACTGACTACACTAATATATTAAAAATAATAGATTAGAGAAAAAAAAGAGCTGTCAAGAGCCTCACTCCTACCTTTACACAACAAAAACGAAAATTCAACAAACAGAATATTAACAATTTTCTTTACTACATCAGAGAACTGAGGTCTCAATACAAACAACCAATCCAAAATCTGGAAAGAAATAGGCACTTGCAGGTTGAAACAGGACCAGTGTTGGCTTGCCTGGTACAGATACTACCATATACCATATAAGGTGCCAAGAAAAAAAAAACGCTAAAAATATTTAACAAACTTCTAAAGGCTGACGCTGGGCCAGTGTTAGAGTGTGAAGCCCCTGAAGCCTATAGACATAAGGGTGTTCCATGCTTTTATAGGCTTTTGTTCCAGGAAACTTACCTGATATTAACTGGGAAGATGAGGGAAAATCCTAAAAGAGCTTCCTCCATGGTGCTAGCTGGGAGAGAACAGCAGGCACTTTAAAAATTCCGTCTAGACACATCATTATTATTTCTCCTATAGAACAAAAGCTTTAATATGCCAGGGAGAAGATTAAAACAACAAAAACCTATAGCCTGAGTGAACTGATGGAAACCTGCTACAGGTCGAAGAGAGAACTGCAACTAATACCAAAACTCCATCTCATGTTTTATGTCTCCTCAGGAACAAAAACCCTTTACCTACACGGAGAAGGGCAATAAAACTCAAGCACTGGTGGAAAGATACTAAAGCTGGGGGAGGGCAACAGAATTTTAAAAATAAATAAATTAAATAAGCTCTATATTTGGAGTCTGGAGTAAAACAAGAATATGTGCTATCTCAAGGATCACATTTGAAGAAGGAACAGGAAGAATTGTGAAGACCATACCCCAGAGAATTAAGCTCACAGTGCCAGTATTAAGAAAGGTTTAATCAGCACATAGGAAAATCACAAATTCCCCTAATTCTCACCACAACACTAAGTATAAAGTAAAATAACAATGGAATGCAGCACAACTCTTGACTACATTAAGACAAACTCTACCCTATAGGCTTAGCAGAAGAAAAGATGTGTCAACCTCTAGGCATACAGAAAAAAAGGCATTACAAAACAATAAAACAAAATAAAACACAACAAATATTAAGTATCTACTTTCTCATACAGCATATCACAAGGCATATGAAAAAGCAATGGGAGAAAATTTAGAGAGACTAAACATTCAGATCAAGATTCAGATCAGGTATGGCATAGATGTTGGAACTATTGAACAGGGTATTTAAAATAATTATAATTAATATATTATAGACAATAATAAAAAAGATAAAAATCAAGCAAGATTGAGTGGATAATTTGAGAAAAGTGATGAAAATTATAATAAAGAATCAAAAATACAAAGGTCAAGGAACACGTTAAAAAAAAACCCAAAAACCTTTGTTTTATTTTCACCTGAATTAAGAATCTGTGAAACTGAAGATAGAGCAACAAAATTACCTTAACTTAAAGGCAAAGAGAAGAATGAAAATACAAAACAAAACATACCGCAACCGAACTGAACTGTGGCATAAGAGCTGTGAGATATTATCAAAAAAGATTAACATATGACTAAACTGGAATTCCTGAAGCAGACAGTGCAAATGAGGTAGAAAAAATATTTCAAGAAATAATGGCTGAGAAATTTCCAAACTTAGTAAAAGACATCAAATTACAGAGTCAAAGTCCTTGGTGGACACCAACCAAGAAAAACACAAAAAATGTATTTTTTTTAAACAGCTAAAAACAAAAGATAAAGAGAAAATATTGAAGACAGCCAGAGAAATAAAATATGTTACATAAGGACATAGATAAGAATTATAACAGACTTCCTAGGCAAGCAAAAAGATAAAAGAGCAATAGCTAAAGTGTTAAAAGTAAACAAAACAAGCAGGCAAACATTTTCCACAAAGAATTCCATACCCACGAAAAATATCCTTCAAAAATTAAACTGGAAAATAAAGAAAGATGTTTTCAATGTAACTGAAATTGACATTCATTGCCAACAGGCCTCTACAGGAAACTATAAATAAAGTTTTTAAAGTAGAAGTGTAATATAGATCAGTAACTTGGATCTACACAAAGACACGAAGAGCACTGAAAATAAAATAAATAATGGTAAAATATTTATTATGTTTTTCTTTGCTTTAAAAGATAACTGACTATTCCAGATGGCGAAGTAGGTAAATGCTGTGCTTGCCTCCTCTCACAACCACATCAAAATTACAACTAAACTACAGAGCAGCTATCATTGGGAGCTGGCCACAGCCTAGCTGAACAGAAATTTTATATCTGGGAACATAAAAAAGAGGCCATTTCGAGTCTGGTAGAAGGGGCAGAGCCACCAAATTGCCTGGTCCCCTTCTCCACTTGTAGCAGTTGAGAATTTGGAGGATTATCTTGGCGGTGGAGGTTCCCCCAGAGAAGCAATGGTTCCAGCCCCACACCGGATTCCCCAGGTAAGGGTTCCAGTGCCAGGAACAGAAATCCCTACAACCTCTGGCTGTGAAAACCAGCAGAGATTATGGCTGAGTGATATGGAGGGTAGCTGGAGTCACAGACATTTCTCTTGAATGGCCCATAAATGAATTTACTTGCTGGCAAAATCATTTGCTCTAACTCTAGTGCTGGGGCAACAGCTTGAAAGGTACCAAGGTCATATGGGGATAAACTGGGTTGTTTGGTTTCAGGGTGAGAGCTAGAGAGGCAGCTTTCTCCTAGACAGAGGTGCTGGTGGAATCCATCATTTTGTTGTTGTTGTTGAGACCTCCCTGTTCTGGGTGACACATGGGCCACCATATCTGACGCTGGTTGCCCCACCTTGGTGATTCTCTAGGACCCCACCCCACCCAAGTTGTAGGCCTACCCAAGCCACTTCCAGTGGCTTTTCCATACAACTGGACTATCCCAGATCATGCTGTGTACCTTCCTATAATTGCTCAAAGGTTCACAAAACCCAAGGGGCAGCATCTGGCCTCAGCATACCCCATGCCTCTTATGGACCAGCCCCAAGCCCAGTGCTAGTGGCAGCCAGCCTCAGTTCATGGTTGTCCTCTCCCAGGCACATTCAAGCCCAGTGTGGGTGGTGGCCATCTGCAGAGCATTTGGTGACTCTTGCCAGGTTGCCCTGGTCAGGGCACAGGCTACAGCTGAACTTAGCCTGTGGTGGGGCTCCTCCCAGGATGCCGGGACTGCATGCCTAGTGGCTTTGAACCTGAGCCAGAGAACCACCTGGGGCTGCATCTGAGAATGGCACACCCAAAGGGCAGACTGAGCAGGCACCAGAACCTTGCTAAAGCTAATCCTGTTCCATATAGTGAGCCTCTCACCTGCCAGTGCTCAAAACTAATCAGCCTGTGAGTCAATCCCTCCCACTGATGTGCAAACAGCAATCAAGGCTCAATTATAACAGGAGGGAACACACAATTTATACAAGGGACACACCTGAAGCACCCAACTCAGGTGACAAAGAAGATTGCATGACTGGGCCCCAGAGGACACCTACTATATAAGGCCATTCTACTAAGATTAAGATACATAGAAGCCCTACATAATACAAAAATAAAACTAAAAATACAGAGAGATAGCCAAAATGGGAAGACAAAGAAACATTCCCAAATGAGAGCACAGAACAATCTCTAGAAAAAGAACTAAACAAAATGGAAACAAGCAATCTACCGGGTCCAGAGTTCAAAACAATGCGTATAAGGATGCTCAATGAACTTAGGGGAAGAGTAGAGGAACTCAGTGAGAACTTTAACAAAGAGATATAAAACATAAAAATACAGATAGGAAACATAGGAACTAGTCAGAAATGGAGAATATATTACAGGGATTCAACAGTAGATTAGATGAAGTAGAGGATCGATTCAGCAATTTAGAAGATAAGGTAGCAGAAAACACCCAATCAGAGCAACAAAAAGAAAAAAGAATCAAAGAATATGAGAATAGTTTAAAGGGCCTCTCAGATACCTCACACGTACCAGCATTTGCATCATTGGTGTACCAGAAGAAGAAGAAGAAAAAAAAGCAAAGCATTAAAAAACTATTTGAAAATCCATGATATACTACTGGGTTAAAAAAAAAAAAAGAGGAACAACATATAGAAAGTTTTGAGATTCATTTAAGCAGTTCAGAGGAAAATTTTAGCTTATAAGGTATTGTCGGTTTGTACTTTAAGAAATTAAAATGATTGCAAATTTAGCTCAAAGTAATTAGCTATATGTAACAAAGGTAAGGCAGAAGTAAATGTAATAAGAAAATAGAAGACAAAATAAATAAAATCAAAAGCTATTTCATTGAAATAACTGATAACACTGAGGAACTTCCAGCTTTCTTATGAAGAAAACAGAAGGCTAACTACTAATAACAGAAACAAAAAAGATAGCACTACAAAGCTTACAGGTGTTGAAGGAATAAAAGAATATTATTAATAAATTATACCTTTAAATTAAACAATTTAGATAAAATAAAATTCCCCTAGAAATAAATATTATCAAAACTGATTCAAGATGAGATAGTAAAACTGTTACCATATATATATTAGGTTGCACTTATTTAAAAATCTCCTCACAATGATTACTTTAGACCACATTATTTTGATAATTCTACCAAACATATAAGAAAGAAATAACATCAATCCAGCAAAGACAATTTTACAAAGAGAGGAAGATACATTATAACTAATTATTTGAGTCCAGAATTATCCTGAAACCAAAATTAGACTAACAAATTATTAGTTAAGAAGACTACATAATCAACATTAAAATACTTAATGATATATTAGTCAGTCAAACAGAAAAATATAAAAAAATGAAGATAAATCATGTATATGTGTTTACTACCTCACAATCAGAGGTCGGTTTTACCGTAAAACCAACCAATGAATACACAATAATAAGAGAATGAAGTAGAAAAATAAATTTGTGTCAATAAATGAGGAAAAAGTTAACCAATTGGGTGAGCCCTAGAATATGAGTATAAACTCTGTACATAAAATATTTTGGAAATTATTAAATTTCAGGCTCAGGCAAGATTCCAGTGAAGCAAGATAAAAGAGGAAGAAAGAAGAAGAAAGAGCAGAAAGAGGAGAAAGCCAAGAGGAGGAGAAGGTAAAAGCAACAGCAATAGCAGCTGGAAGATGAAAAAAAAATTACAGTGAAAACATTAGCTTCTGAACATTACAAAAGAAATAGAATTCATAATTTGAGTCTAGAAAAGTTAAGTTATGAGGAAAAGAAGAAAAACAAAAAAATAACGATGACAATAATTATCATCATTGTTTAAAAAAAGCAGTTTTGAGTTGCTAAAAGATATTCTCTATGATGTCCACTTTTCCACTAAAAATTACTAGACAAGCTATAAAATAAAAGTAAAAACAGGAAACTGAAATCCCTATTCATGAAATAATCAATTAATAATCTCTTTCTGAATGGGCACAGATGTTGGATATACCAGGCAAAGAATTCAAAAAAGCTATTAAAAACCTGTTCAAATAATTAAAGAGAAGCATTCAAAACTTAAAGGAAAATATAATTCAATATGTAAACATATGGGAAATCTCAACAGAGAAACAGAAACTATAATGACATAAAATTTCTAAATAGGATCAATACCAGTTTTAAGATGGAAAAGAATCAGTATATTTAAAAATAGGTAAAAAATGTGAATTAAATTTGAAGAAAGAAAACATTTAAAGAAAAATGAGTAAAGGCTTAAATATTTGTGTGATAATATCAAATGATTCACTGTAAACATCCCTGAAGTTCCGGGAGAGTAAAACAAAAAGTAAAAGAAAAAAAATACTTGAAGAGATAAGATCTGTAATCTAAGCAAATTAAGTACAAAAGAAAAAAGTAAATATTAATTTACAGATCCAAGAATTTTATGAAACCAAATTAGGATAAGCACAAAGGAAATCACACTCAAATATTTCATAATCAACTTCTGAAAGCTGCAGATAAAATCTTGAAAGCAAGGGAGGAAATGATACATTATATAGATGTTAACAATGATACAATCAGTGAAGGATATTTTTTTTTTCTTATATCACAATGGAGGCCAGAAGACAACAGAATGGCATGTCCAAAATACAAGAGGAAAAAGAATTCAGTTAAGAATAAATCTATATCCAGTAAAGATACCTTTCAAAAATGAAGTTGAAATAAATTAAAAAAAAAAAAAGAAGAGTTATTAGTAGCAGATTTGCACTCAATAGAACATAAAGGAGCTCTGGAGGATCGATGAGAAATGATACTTTCTCTCTTTCTCTCTCTCTCTCTCATTCTCTCTCTCTCTCTCTCTCTCTCTCCACACACACACACACACACACACACACACACACATATTCCTTCCTATATATACTCAAATATAAAAAGGACTGCAAACTGTACATATGTACATGCATATATATGTATATACATATATGTGTATCTATATATAGTGTATGTATATATGCACTTATATACATATACATGTGTATATACATATACATATTTAATTATTTTAATTTCTTTCCAAACATGATGCTCAGTAAAAGAAGCCAAACACGAAGTGTACCAACTGTGTGATCTTTTTAATATAAGATTTTTAGAAGAAAAACTAATCTTTAGAAACAGAAAACAAATCATTGGTTGCTTGGGGCTAGGGTCCAAAGGCAGAAATCGACTGCAAAGGGTCATGAGGGAAAATTTAAAATGATGAAAAATTTCCACATTTGTCCAAAGTCATTAAATTGTACCATTAACAAGGATGCATTTTACTCTATATAAATTATATCTTATTAAATATGACTCAGAAAGACATAAAGCATGTCTATAATGAATTTGACAAAATATAAAGAAGAATTTCTGTTAATAAAGAATACTATAAACCAAGTTAAAAGAAAGATTAAAGAGTGGGAAGGATATTTGCAGTGTCTAAAACCAACAAAGTATTAACCCAGAATACACAAGGAACTCCTTAAAATCAACAAGGAAAAGCCTGAAAATCCAAAAGAAAGAGTGGACAAAAGCTGTTCATATAAAAAAAGAGGTTCATATTCACTAATATTAGTAAAATATTACTATTTTTTATTAGTAATACAAATTTCAAATTACCAGTTTTCAAATTGAGAGAAATCAAAAAAAGTTAGATAGTACCAAATGTTAAAAAGTATAAGTGTGAAATTTGGCTGTCAGGTTTTGCTGCTAGGCCTGTAAATAGGTTCAGCAATTCTGCAAAGCAATCAGAAAGTACTTACTAAAAGTATATGTGCATGTGACTTACAAACCCTCTTCTCGTACTAAGTGTCAATCATAAGAGGTGAGATAAGTAAAATGTGGTATGTGCATGTGATGGAAGATAAGGCAACAGTCTGAAGAATAAAATTATATGCACAGAGTAGAATTAATAAATTATAAGAAAAAATAATGTTGAGTAGAAAACCTATTAAACAGAGTAAAATAATTAAATGTGACTTTCGTAAACTAAAATCACATGAACACACACACATACATATATGTATATATATGTATATATATACATATATGTATATATATGTATGTGTGTGTGTATATATACATATGTGTGTGTATATATATATATATACACACACACACACACAGAATAACACTATATAATTATCAAAGATACATTTAACTCACAAACCTAATATGAGTTTGAGTGGAGAGGAATGTCATTGGAAATGAGGAATCGAATAAAAGAAGTAATTATGGGAGAAAAAAGGAGAGATCTTCCATAGATTGACATCAGAGAAGTATAATTAAATATCTGCACATAAAGGAAAAATGTGGTTGTATGTGTTCATGCTTCTCAACAATTTTGTAATGTTGTGTCCATATATCTTATATCTGAATGTTACTCCTTTCTCAAGTAAGAGCCTAAACTATGAAGACATCAACAGTATTCTAAGCATATGTTTTGGATTACTGTTTTTATGCATATCAAAATGGATACAGCAGTCCTTAGGGAACATCAGAGAGTCATTTCATCACTATGTTTTTCCCCTCTAAGGAGAATATATTTATTTCTCATGATGTGTGACACACCACCAAGACTTATCTTGTTTTAAATTGAAAAATATGTCAAGAATCATGATTCAGTTTAGTTGAACATTATGAAGTGATGATGTCTCTCATTTTGTTACAATCATTTGGTGACCATGGAGTAAGTGTATTTCATAATGCTTAAGAATAATCTATTTAAAAATTCCTTGGAGATCTACTTTCTACCTCAACATGACCCACTTTTACTCTTTTGAGAAAAATGTTAATACCTATATTTACATGTTCATTTTTTCAGGTAAAATTCTATTAATAATTGCTTAAGAAAAGAGTGTCATCATGAAACTCTTTCTCTAGTAGGGGTGATAAGACATACAAAAATAACTACAAGAAAAGCAATGTGTCATAAATGACACACATTCTTTGGAGAACGGAGAAATTATTATAGAAGGGGATCAGAGGAGCTTTGTGGGAAAAATAACATTTGACCTTTAAGTTAGGGAGGTTTCAGATATTCTGAGATGGAGGGTCAAGTTATTCCAAGTAAAGAGAGCAAAGAGAGGTAAGAAAATAAAGAGTATTCAAAGGAACTGCTAGTATTTCAGTTCCCACAATAAATTGTACCATATGGGGAGCCATAGGGCACAATCAAGTTGAAGGACAGATCACAGATAAAAGAATTCGAACTTTATTATATACAATTTGGGTAAAAGGTAATGACATATGTGAAACAAGTTAAGAATATTAATGTACGGGAAAAGCTTGCAAAAGAAATGAAATGGATATGACATGAAATGAAATTAGTATGACACGACATGACATGAAATAGGGAGATTGGTTACAAAGTTTTGGCAATTGTCCTATTAAGAGATAATGAAAGTCTAAGGTAGAGATATTATGGAAATGAAGAGAAGAGGAACAATATATATAGGGACAATTTTCTAGGAAAGGGAAGCAATTTGGTGAGGGAGATAAGAAGTAAGTTAAAATGACTAATTTTTTTTTAGTCTAAGTGACTGGTAGTACATTTATTCATTACTAGAAAGAAGGAAAAGGATTGGAAAAGCAGGTGTGAAATCATATTATTTTAAAATAATTTTTATATATTATATATTGGATCCTGCTAATATTTGAACTTTGACCCCAGTTCCTAACATGGAGCTCTTAAGACCCTTGTTTTCCTGACTGATAGGAGTGTCTGACATGGACTTCCTAAATCCCTTGGAATGTCCCAGATGACAGAAACATCTTTTCTTCTAATAAGGTGATTCTTGGTGGCCTCTGATGGGGTTGGTCACGTGAAAGACCAAGTCATAATCAGAACCTTGGAACTTCGACACTATTCTTTGGAGAAGAGGGGCTAAAAGTGAGTTAATAATTCATTACGCCTACATGATGAAGCCTCCATAAGAATTCCAAAAGTACAGAGTTCAGAGAATTATAAGGTTTCGAACACTTCTATATACTGGAGGGGTGGCACACTCCAATTCCATGGGGACAGAAGAGCCTGAGCTTGGAATCCTTCCAGACCTCACTCTGTGTATCTCCTCTTTTGGCTGTTTATTTGTATTCTTTAAAATATCCTTTATAATAAATTGGCAGTGTTGAATACAGTTTTCCCAGGTCCTGTCCACCACTCTACCAAATTACCAAACATGAGGAGCATGTTGTGGAAATCTCTGATTAAGAGTCAAATTGAACAGAACTCGTGGGTAACCTGGAGACCTACTACTCATAATTGGCTTCTGAACTGGGGGTCAGTCTTGTGGAACTGAACTCTTAGCCTGTGGGGTCTATGCTAACTCTGGTTAGTGTTAGAATTGAATTGAATTGCAGGACACTGAGCTGATGTTGAAGAATTGGTTAGTAAGGCGGAAAACCTTACAGATTTGGCCCCTAGAACATTAGTAGAGGGAAAACAAGATTTTTTTCTTTCCAGAAATCAGATTTAGTAGAAGATAAGTAAATATATTAGACATAATGAGTTTGAAGTGTCTAAGATACTTTTAAAGGGAAATGTCCAAGGACATTTGTATTAGTTAAAGGAATGCTAGCTGCTGTTAAAAGAAACACCTTGGCATCTAAGTGGCTTAACACAATAAATGTTTATTCCTTGCTCAAGTAAAGCCTAATAAAGAATGTGGGATGAGGAGAGAGTCTGCTTCACAGAAATTTTGGAACCTTGGCTGAATAATTTCTACCATCTTTATCATATGGCTTCCACTGTTTCTCTGGGCAATGAAAGGCCTATTCTTAAAGTAGAATGCATAAGAAAAGTTGTTTCAAAAGGAAAAGTATAGAACAAGTAGAGTCAAAATACAGACTCCCAGAAATCATATACTTTTTGAACTAAGATTCAGAAGGAAGATTAAGACTCAGAAATGCAATGTCACTAAACATAATGAAAGGGTTTCAAGAAAGAAAAAGCAATAAACCATATCAAATTATGAAGAGTGGGACAACATAGAACAGAGAGAAAATGGATGAGAATTGATGATTATGTCACTTTATAATCATGTGATTTTAATATTTCTGACAGGAGAAATCATATCAAAAGTGATGAAAGAATGAATAAGTTGTGAGAGACTTCAGTCTATGGAAACAGAAATTTAAGAAAAAAAAGAGAAATGTGCACAAGAGTATTGAATATTGAAAATATGGTGGGTTACAGGGAATGCTGTTTGGTTGGCAAATTGGAATATAATGAAAACATTTTAAATTTAAAGATAAAAATATAGTTCAAAAGAAGATTATTAATTTGTAGCTTTATAAACTATAGGACTAATAAGCAAGGTCATAGAAAAGTTGAAGAAGAAAAGAGTTGGAAGAATAAATGGAATAAAATACATAAGAAATCCAGAAAAGGCAATTAAATAGACAACACAGTCCTCACAAAGGATATGTCAGTTCTTTAGGAAAAAACTTAAAATGATTGAAAGGTAAAAAAATAAAATGAAAATATGAAAAGATATACATATTCTTGGATGGGAACACTCAACATCATAAAGATGACAGTTCTTCCTAAGTCAAACTGTAATGTAATATGATTCCAATTTTAAAAAGCCAACAGGTTTTGTTTCACTTGGAGAGCTAGATGTGTATTCTAGAGTTCATATAATAAAACAAACAAGCACAAAAAGCTGAGAAATTTATTTTTAAAGACAAGAAAAAATATGGGAATAATGCTCCTCTCAAATGTTAAAACATTTTCAGCTACAATAACTAGGTCGGTGTAGCACTAAGCATGAATATATATAAGGTCAATAGCATAAAAACACTCTGAAATTAACACATAGAAAGTTGTGTATATGACAAAGGCAGCATTGCAAATTAATGTAAAAAAGATAGGTTTTTCAATAAAAAATGTTGGGATAACTAGGTCGCCAACTTTACTGCTTTTATCCATCTTTCTTTCATAAGTATTCAATGTGAATTATTCTCCTCTTTTCTTTTTCATTTTGATTATGACTTTGCCTCATCAGTCCAACAGCATAAATTCTCAATAAATGAAAGATTTAAGTATATAAAATGAATGTGCATGAAATTACTAAAAGAAGCCATAAAATTTTTAAAAAATAATCTCACCTACAAGCCATTCTGTTCACGAAAAGCAGATTTTCTTTTTTAAAAAAGTAACTTCATTTAAAAAATAATGAATGATAAATCCCTATAGGAATAATATCAAAAACAAAGCAAATTTAAAAAGATAATGGCAACTAATATTACAAACAATGTGCAAATCTCTAAATCGTTTGAAAAAAATCACTCGGAAGAAAAATGGGCAGGTATATAAATTGATAATTCATCAAAGTGAAAATATGAATGATTCTTAAACATGAAAAAATTCTCAATATCATAAGAGATATAAAAGTAAAAAGTATATTGAGAACACCTTTTTTCCCTAATAGATTGGTAAAGACTCAAAAAATTGAAAACAGTGTGTTGATGAGAACGATGTAAGGAAATGCATGTTCTCACATATTTTTAGTGGACATGTATATGATAGTGTAACTTAAAAAAATTTTGAAAGCATCTATCAAAATTACAAATGCATATATTTTTAATCTTCAGGTATATTTGCACATAGACACAACTGTATGTACAAGGCTATTTGTTGCAACATTGCTTATTACAACAAAATTAGCAAACAAAATGTTTCTCTAGTTTGTAAACATCCTATGATAAAAACGGATTGCTTTAAAAGAAATGCAATAACTATTTTGAGATTCATAAACACATCTTTATTCTAGACTATCAATCTCCTTAATTCTTTTATATACTTTCTTCAGACTGACTAATGACTACTGTGATGAAAGTTTCAATCTCTTCATTATAAATTCACCTATTGAAAAATACTTTTAACAAGTAAGATTTGAAAGGTTTTTTTCAATAAAATATTAATTGGAACTTTAGTTATCTAGAGTTTTCTGTACTCCATTAGTGACATAAAGTGGCATGTGACATACATATAAAAAGTTACATTGGAGAATTCCCTTACCAATAAATACCCATACTTTTTAAAATCTTTATCCCTTTACATTACTATAAAATGAGAAATCTGCTTCAGAGTAGAAGTTTCCAAATGCAGAAAAGGATTCATTTATGATTGCTATTAAGGGAGAAAAGATAAGGATAGCTGAAGATGTTCAACAATGACAGTCACAAGTAAATTCAGCTCAACTTTTATCAAAGATTCAATTAATTAGAACACTATTCTCTAGGCATTATATGTCACCAAGTTTTTCAATATTGTAATTTAGTTATAGAAAATATTTGTATTACATTTTCCAAACATTATATTTCCTAACAGGTCATCTTTTTGGTAATGTCCATTATCGGTCATTTGGTTACCATCCTTTATTGATATTTGAAGGCAGCTGTGAGTTTAGTAATCAACCTTAATTTAAAAAAAGATTTGAAATTTTTCAAATTGTTCCTCGCTTCCAACTCATACTGCATTAATCTGCTTAGGCAACTATAACAAAATATGATAGACTGGGTTGCTTAAATAACAGAATTTATCTCACCATTCTGGAGGCTGAGAAATCTGAGATCTAAGAGCCAGCAGATTTGGTTCTTAGTGAGGGCTCTCTTCCTGGTTTGGAGTGTGTCTTATTTCACCATGTCCTCACATAGAGTTCAAATCTTGTCTTCTTATCTTAAGTATAATTATGATTCTTATACTAATACTAATTCCATTACATGGACTCCACCCTCATGACTTCATCTAAACTAAATCACCTCCCAAAGGCCCCACCTCCTAATACCTTCAAACTGGAGGTCAGGATTTTAATATATGAATTTGGGGGGAATATAAACATTCGGTCCATAACAAATACTTTGCAATTATATTTAATTTGAAGTTAACACAGAACCTTAAACACATTTCAAGAATCATCTCATTGTAACAATTGTCACTCTGCACAATTTTATTAAATATTTTTTAATTTTTTCATATATGGTATGCACCAGACTCACCTGGGGGAGCCTATGCAACATAAAAATGAGATCCAACCTAAATATACAGGTATAAATATAAATTATTGAAAAAAATTAACTTTGTTTCTCTATAGTAGAGAAAATTACTAACAGGAAAAAATAAATCTCTTCCTATAAATTAATCATATAAGGATATCAAAAAGTTAAAAAAAATCTTTAAATCAAACTCCTTTACAAATAACTATTTCTTAATTATTATATGTCTCCGATCTCTTTTGGAAATCTAATGCAATCTTCAAGACATATTCATCATATATTAATGGCTCACTATAATCATCCTCTTGTTTATAAAAATCAGAAATGTATAATTTTGAGAATTGGTTTCATCATCAGGATAAAATGGTGCTCTTAGAAAAGTAATGACAATTAAATATCCCATAAGAGTTTTTTTGTAACATTCTAATTTATGTGTTCTTATACTACTCCAAGCTGTTTGTTGCCACATTTCAGAAATACCAAAGAACAAGGTGATATATGGAGAAGAGCAATAATGATAATAAACCATAGGAAGGATTTATAAATGAAGAAAGATACAAAAGGTCAGAACTCCTGATTGTGAAAGACTAAGACTGACATCTTGTAAAAAGTACATGGATAAGACGAGCATGGGTATTTACTGAATCCTAGATGCCTAGAAATTAAATCCAGAAAACAGTATTCTCTTTGAAAGTACATTACTATATTTCACAGGTGAAGGAAAGCAAACTGCCAACTACAAACAAAACAATTTCAAGAAAAATTTACGTGAATATGTAAACATTCTAGATCAACATCAAGTTATGACGGAAAGTTAAAAGTTATTTATGTCACATCTCTATTCTATAGCATGTGACATCATGCAAAATAGTTATGCTTTCAAAGTAAAAAGTCATAAATGAATTATCTGTATCTTAAATTTATATTATACATTATATATTTTACTATTACATATGATCTAATACATCTCAGGTATAAAATATAAAATGCAAACAATATTATATACATATTTCAGAAAACCACTCAAGCTTAATTAGATAACGTAATTATTATCATTCCTCATTAGATAAAGAGTACAGATGGGGTATGGTCAAAATATATGTCATCTATGTTAGTTTTCTGTATTTTTCAGGAAGATTGGACTTGTGCCATAGAAAAGTTTCTATAATCCTCTATCAGACCCTGGTGGCTATGTATCAAAGCATAACTTTGTCCATTAAGCCTGGGTAGAGTAAAAGTAGAAAATATTTTGTAATGACACAAACATATCTTCATGCCTTATTGGTATTCACAGCTTCTCTCAAGTATGTGGTAGACTGCGGATGGTCAGTCTTTATTATTCAAACCTGGATCGTTGGCAACTTTCCTTCCATTCATCTGGGAAAACCCTGTGTGTCATAGAAGAAATGGTAATGTGCTCAAATTTCCTTCTGTATCTTATCCCAAGTCCTAAGAATTCTGAATGGCATTTGGCCCAATCCCAGAAATGTTATTCACATTGATTTTGCCTTTCCTGGGTTACTTTTTTTTCATCTCAAAATCTCTACCCCCAAAAGTCACAAGATCAAGCACTAAAATCAATGCCAATGTCCTTGGACCCTCTTTTTGAATCAGGTTCTTTGAGTATTTAGTGCCTTTTAAAAATCTACTGATTATAATTATGTTTTATTTTGAGGCCATTTTCTCATTTTAACTCCTTTGAGTCTCTATGATTTTATAAATAGAATTATGGTCTGCTTTTGGCTTTCCTCACAGACGTTGTTGAGAGAGTCCCAGAGTAGAGCAGCCTATTTTTGTCCTCTCTTAGGAGGTTCGTTCCCTAGCCCTTTCTCATTGTGTGTTTGTTCCGGGCTGTCGGCTGCCTGATGTTTTGATGTCTCTCTCCACTAACTCTTGCCTTTCAACCACTGAGCTTCATAGTTTCTTGTATACTGCCTGCCTTCCTTGTTATAGCTCTTAGCTTACTGCTTCAGTCTGTGTGTCAATAGAATCGTTGGCAACTTCCTGTGTCATTTCTTACCCTTTCTTCTCCATAGATTGCTTTCCACCAATTTGTCTTTCCAAAGATGGCCTCCTTGTCAGCAGTCCAAAATATAGATTTAATCTCTGGTCTCTTAGACCGTTCATTTTAAATATTAGCAAGAGGCAGAAAGGCTGACATGTAAAAATAAGTGACCATTTACACCGTATCATTGAAAAGTCACATGGATTAAGACCTGTACAGGGTCCCTAAAAACCCAGAGGAGAGATTTATTTCTCTGATTTCAAATAGTTTAATAGTTTAGGAAAGCTTGATCAAATTTCAAATATTCTCTTCTATTTACCCTTAGGTTTTTCTGTATATACTACTGTGGTGCTTACCATATTATATATTATATCTTATATTTTATTATATATTATAATTATTTTTATGTTTCTGTGCCCCCATAAGTCTATAAGCCATTTCCATAGGAATAGTGTTCCAGTCCATATACCTTAGGGTTTAGAATAGTACATGGTGACAATGGTCTAAATATATGGTTGTTAAGTTAACAAATACAAGTGTAGGTAGAGAGGTGAAAAAGTTATACCATTAACTTCTAAAGCATTCAATTTAACTGTAATACTAATAAGTATTGGTTAGGGAACTAAGTCATTTGATGCAACAGAAAACCCAAACAGCAATGGCTTAAACAGATGGGAAAATTTTCTCATAATAAAAAGTCCAAGTGAAGGAAATTACTAGTATCAATTTGGAAGTTCAAGGATACCATGGCTAAAATCTCAGTAATAATCCTGGCCTTTTAATGCTACAACATGGCTGTTCCAGTTCCAGTCATCATATGTAACTTCCAAGAATAAGAAAGGGCCAGAAGGAAGATGAGGCAATATCGTTATCAAGAAAGCAGACTCCAGAAATTCCATCAGATTTTCTTTATATTTCACTAGACAGAATTATGGAAGATTGTCTCCCATAGCAACAAGAAGGGTGAGAAAATAGGGAGCTTATATTCTTGTGTGCTCTCTCTCTCTCTCTCTCTCTCTCTCTCATTGTCTGTCTATCTATCTATCTATCTATCTATCTATCTATCTATCTATCTATCTACTGACTGTAACAATATTGAGACTCCCCAAATAAGTAGTGGAGAATAAATATTGAGAAAGTCACAATAAATCTGTCACGGAAGGATACTGAGTATATGATGGGAGTGTCAATGTAAATGAAAATGTAAATACAAGAGAGTCAATATCAATGAGAGAGTATACGATGTCAACTAATGGTTACTTCACCATCCTGCCCAGTAATGCCTGACTGAAATCAGGCATTTTGATCTATAAGTTTTAAAGTCTAATTGAGGCATGGGTATCACAGGAATCCTAATATAGTATCTATTTTTCATTCAGCCTCTTCATGGGCTTCATAAAGTTTTCCTGAGCATTTTCTATACATCTGGTAATATGATACATAGAGCAATATAACATAATACTTGCCTTCTTCAAGCTGCCCACTGTAGCCTGAACTTTGCAATAACATAACAGAGCATAGAGTATTGCAGTGGTCCACTGATGAGGCACTTAACTCAGATTGGGTGAGGGCTTTTAGAGTGGGAGTTTAGCTAGGTAAGGATTGTCATAGAAGGAGAAAATGGAGCTTACCGAATAAAGTACAGAAGGCTGTTAGTGGCATAAAGCATTACTACAGAAAGGCACAGGAAGGGAAAGAAAGTAAAAATCATTCTAGGATTTATTATTTTTTCAGTGGCACAAAGCATAGATTTGAAAGGTTGAGGACAATGGTAGTGAGACAAATTAGAAGAGAGGTAAGCAAGAACGAAAGGGTGTTTTTGAACAATGAGACACTAAATAATTTTAAGTTGTTACTAGCTCTATGCTTTAGAAAATTATCCTGGTCCCACTGGAGACAATCTATTGGAGACAGGTAACAGGAGACTATTCTAATTGTTCAAGTGAAAAATAGGGCCAAACTCAAAAGACTATCAGAAGATTTGGAAAAATAGAGACTGATTCCACAGATATTAAATAAGTCAAAGTTAAAGAATACATTCAAGAAATGGTGTCTGCCTGTCTGTCTGTCTGTACATGAGTCTGTGGTGGGCAGGTAGGAGAGACAGAAATGAATGTACAAAACAAAGATGACTCCCATTTCTTTACTCACTTATAGATTCAGTAATGATGACTGAGCAAACTTTCCTAATGATATTGCATGTTTAGGGCAATGTGCTACCTTAGTAAGATACAATAATATACACATTTGTTCATATTAATGCCTATATATCTGGCCCAAGCATAACACGAGACGACCTCGACCAGAAAACGTATACTAAGCCACTGAAACTGAAGCCAGTGAGCCAAGTGCCATTCAATGTGCTCTTCAATCATAGTTGAACAGGCTACTTCCTAGAGTAAATCTCAAGGACCAAGATAACATGAAACATCAGATTTTATTAAGCAAAGAATATGCCTATTCATACCATGTTTCCATGATGAGTTACTTAGTAGACTATAAAATGATGTAACAAAATGAAAAACTTATTACATTGGCCTCTGTAGCAATTGAAGAATAAAATCAGATAAATAAAATGTCAGGAAAGAAATCTTAAACCATTAAGGAAAATGATGCAGGCTTCAAAGAGCAAATAATTATTATACTTAAATAAAATAGCATAGCATGCAGGAATAGATTATATTGCCAGGTCCAAAAATATGGTGAACTGGAAGCATGCAACAGTTTCTAAAATTAGCATTCTATTATTCTGCCTTTATACATAAAGGGGCCTAAGGGTTCACCAACCCAATAATCCTTGTCACTGCCATTATCAGCTCAAACATGCTAATAATAAGGAATCTCTTAATGCACTGCCTGGTTTGAAAAAATTGTATAGAAGAATAAATGTCCACCGTATTCTGGTTTCCAGATAAGATCATCCATATTAAAGATTCACCTCCTCTTTTTCAAAAGAGTTTTTCTCCATGTTCATACATTGGGAGATTATTTGACTTTATGAACAATGAAATCAAATTAGCAGAAACAAGTATGATTAAAACAAATACATAGCATAGTGGTTATGAGCTCACTTTAAGTCAGAAAGACCTCAATTAGAATTTTGGCTTTTTGTACCTGTCAGTTTCTTAGCCGCTCTAAGCCTCATAAAAAATATAGAAATATTAGCATCTAGTTCACAAAATTGTTGCGAAAAGTAAATGCTCATGAAGAACTCGGCCCCAAATATGGCATACTGTAAGTCTTAAATATATAGTAAATAAAGGATGAATTAACAATATCCTGTGAAGTAGTGATTTGTATTCCCCTTTTACAGGAGAAGAGATTGAGGAGCTGAGAGGGTCAGTCAGTGACTCATCCAAGATCATGGTGCTAGTAAATATAAGAACCAGGATTCATACGCAGACTTATAATGGTAGCAAACTCGCATTTTTTTGTTCTCATTTTTTTGTATTCTACATTTTAGAAGATATCCTTTCATCTAGCCAGGACTTAACATAAATACTGTGCTGATGTTAAGGCTACCGAATTAAATAAGAGGGAACATACAGGAAAAAAAGAAAGTAAAAGCAGTCTACCACAAACAGTTCTGTTTTAGAACCCTGCAAATGATGAAGTTTAGAACACAGAACCTATGAGAAACCATCAAGATAATTTAGTCTGGAGAAGAGATAGTAGAAGGGAAATATAATTGCAATTATCAAATTTACAGAAATGTAGTTAAAACATTATGCACACTTTCACTTTGCAAGGATGGTTTAATTATTCCCAAAGGAGTAAAAATTAAATGCAAGGAAAAATGACAGTTTTAAAATAGGTACTTTACTGCCAGTTCTGAATGAGAATTTACGTGGGTGGCAGTGATTTGAGGGGATAGACGAGAGCTCTATTTATGATTCAGGGAAGAATTATGTTTACCCGAGCAAGTTTTGTTGCTCTAGGGGGGCTGCTGGGTTGTAAGAAAATACCAAAACCTGGATTAATATTTTTCACACCATGAATATTTCAAAAAGAAAATGTAGTGTCTGAATTTTCATATTTAATTATTAAAGTGCCCATGAGTTTATCAAAAAAGAAAGCAATTTTTCACTTAATGAAGTTATTACCATCACAGAATTTGATTATCATGTAAAATTCTATATCAGTATATAATTTCACATTTACTAAATGATATATTATTGTTTATCAACTTGAATTTAACAAGTTTGGGGATATTCCCTGATTCTACTTTTAAGCTGACCACTGACTACTATATAACCATAGATAAGAGCAAGAAAAAAATTATTCATATTTCTAGTTACACATCATACTGACCAAGCCAACCTAGCATTTTAAAAATTGTCATTCATCATCTAATAGCAAAATGATATTTTAAAAACAATGTCCAAATGTCTCAGAAACATATTATACAATCACACCAGGGGGCGCTCTTAACACTGAAATGGCAGATGACATTTTAAAACACGTGGTGGTCTCACCTGGCCAAAAGGAAAGATTTTTTCTAAGCATGTAGTACTTGCAATAAATGCTTCTCTCTCCAAAATGTTTGCTGAGAAAAACACACTTTCTCTTTTTCATCCAACTGTTTACTTTGTTAAGACTGTCGTTAGCCCATCAAGTAAAACATTTTCTGCTGAAAGGCAGTATCTTATTTTGGAAACATTTGTCTATTTAGACTGGCATCTTTCTTATACTTTCTGTTATTGAACTAATTCTGAATAATAAATAGAATGCTTAAGAGTATATAAAACTTTTAAAATGGTTTTACTGTCAATTTTATTTTTTACAAATGTCCTATCAGAACTTCAGCTTATAATTTTCTTTCATAAAAAAGGGAGGATTCTTAAAGTTATCTAAAATTGACACTCACAGTGAAATTCTAATCTGGGCAGTATAGGCCTTTCTCATATTTTCTTATTACCTCGTAGGATCTCTGAAATTCAGATGCTCTCCTCAGAAAGTTCAAGATTCAGATTCCTAAAAATTTAATTAGAAAATTGGTGTTAGGCTTCAAGAAACAGAAAAAGCAAAAGGTATGGGCTATATTACCCAGAGAAAAATCACCATATACTACTCTATTAACAGTAATGTTTTTACACAAATGTACCTGATTAAATTAAACTTTAAGAAATAACTCAAAGTTGAAAAAATCACAAATATGTGAAAGGATGAGGTTATAACTACCCGTCTTCCTATAATGGTAGAGAAAAAGTTTATGAACTTTTCTCAACCAGTGTAGATGAGATGACTCTATTTTTTCTGTCAGTTGCCTCCTTGAGTCACCAGCTACATGTCCCCAAGCTCAATGAGGGAGAGTTCTGGCCAAGGTTCACCTAATATACAGAGAGGGTAGTCATTGCATTGAAAGATTTGCAGCTGCTTTTAGCAAAGATGAATTCTCTACAGATTTTTCTGAAGGCGGAGGGTCCTTGTTATCTGGGTAGTTCACAGTGATTACTATTGAAAGGGGCACGAGAAGCCAGGTTGAGTCACCTTCATTCCAGCCTCCTTCTGAGGAGAAAGTGGTAAGAGACAATACTAAGTAAAGAACATGCAACCTTATTAGGGTTCCTGGAAAGCCCAATTAGTGCCAGAGTTGTGTTACTTCACAATTTATAAGGTTCTGAAAGTTGGTATTTCAAAACTGGCAAACAATCAAAGTCAGCTCATTTTAATTACTGAGTATCTAACATGACCTATTTTTTCAATTTTTCATTGTTATTAGACATGCTTAGATTGGCTTTTAATTAATTTATTTTTAAGTCAATACATCAAAACCTAATGATCATGCAAGATCTAAATTAAGTAGGTATAACTTAGTGAAAGAAGTTGCCTTGTTGCTTTTTGTACATCTATAATTTATAAGAAAACTTATACTATTCATGAAAGCACTATCACACAGTGAAAAGCTATATTATGCCCTAACGTGATTAGTATTTAGCTTTTATCTAGATTTATCTAGAGTGAACATCCTATTTTCCTATAATGCTTCAAAGTCAATTTCTTCTTCATTCATTAAATGAAGACATGTTGAGCACTTACACAGTTACATAGAGGGGAAAATTGGATAAAAAATAAACAAGTATTAAAAGTTTTTATTTTATAAAAATGATATTATCCAAAATTTTATGCCCTCAAAATTCTTTGTGTGTGTGTGTGTACAGTTGACCATTGAAAAACACGGGTGTTAGGAGTGCAGACCCAGCGCAGTTGAAAAACCAAAAACACAGTAACTTTTAACTCCCTAAAAACTTAACAAGTCAGTCCTCTGTATCAAGAAGGAGATTAGTTCCAGGACTCCCCCATGGATACCAAAATCCACAGATCTTCAAGTCCCTTATATAAAATGGTGTAGAAGAATGCATACGTGCAGCCCACTGTATCCACAAATTTTGTTTTTCATTAGCAGTTAGTTGAATCCATGGATGTAAAACTCAGGGATACAGAGAGCTGACTATATTTATTTTAAAGAAAATCACATATAAGTGAACCCACGCAGTTCAAACCTGTGTTGTTCAAAGGTCAACTATGTGTGTGTGTGTTAGGCAGAGTAATAGTAATATACATAGACACATACTAGGTATATTTAAACATACTCTGCCTAACTTAGCATTACAGCTATGCCCCTTGTGCCATCAGCTTTTCCCTAGATTTTGTTCTATCATCAAAGCTAAAAGATTAAATCAGCTGTTCTTATTTTTCAGTTTGTTCAGTTTATTAGTCTTAATTATTCTCAGCAAAGTTCTTGGCACTGTAAGCAAAATGAGCATAAGCCTAGATTATGACATAGGGGAGTTTTCAACCTAGTTACCTACAAGGGGGCTCCCATAAAACTGTCATATAATTTCTCAACAGAAACTTTGCAGGCCAGAAGGAATTGGCATGAAATATTCAAAGTGATGAAAAGCAAGGACCTACAGCCAAGATTACTCTACTCAGCAAAGCTATGATTTAGAATAGAAAAATAAATAGAGAGCTTCTCAGGCAAGGAAAGCTAAAGAAGTTCATCATCACCAAACCAGCATTATAAAAAATGTTAGAGAGACTTCTTTAAGAAAAAAGAGAAAAATATAAATATATATATATAATCATTAATAAAATGGCAATAACTATATATTTATCAATAATTACTTTAAATGTAAATGGATTAAATTTTCCAATCAAAAGATAGGGTTGCTGAATGGATAAGAAAAAAGACCTTTATGAATGCCTCCTACAACAGACTCACTCATCTCAGATCCAAAGACACACACATACTGAAAGTAAAGGGATGGAAGAAGATATTTCATGAAAATGGAAAGAAAACAAAAAACATAAAGCTAAGATAGCAGTACTAACACTAGACAAAACAGACTTTAAAATTAAGGCTATCCTAAGAGACAAAGAAAGACCCAGTAATCCTACTTCTGGGTATTTATCTGAATAAACCCAAAACACTACCTCAAAGGGTCATGTGAATCCATATGTTTACTGCTGCATTATTTACAATAGCCCAGATATGGGGACAACCCGAATGTGCATCAATATATGAATGGATAAAGAAAAGGTGGTACATATATACAATGGAATATTACTTAGCCATAAAATGAAATGAAATCTTGCCACCTGCAATAACATGGATGAACCTAAAGAATATTATGCTAAATGGCATAACTCAGACACAGAAAGGCAAATGCCATATAATTTCACTTACATGTATTACCTAAAGAACAAAATAAACAAACAAACAAAACAGAAACAAACTCATAGATACAGAGAATGATTTGATGGTGGTTAGATGGGAGGAGGGTTGGAAAGTGGGTGAAAAAGGGGAAGGGATTAAGAAGTACAAATTAGTAGTTACGAAATAGTCATGGGGATGTAAAATATAGCATAATGAATAGTCAATAATATCATAATAACTGCATGTTGTCTAGTGGGTACTAGATTTATCAGGTGATCACTTCATAAATTATATAAATGTCTAATCATTATGTTGCACACTTGAAACTAATATAAATTGTCTGCCTGCTATAAGTGAAAAATAAAAATTCATTAAAAAATAACTACCAAAAAAACTTATTTTATTACTAACGGTTTTTCTATTCTCCTTTTCTTCTACCTATCCTCACTTGAATATAAGTTCCTCCATAGCAGAGACTCTTAGTTTGTCACTGATATGCTTTTTAGCACATAGGATGCTTTCGATATGCATTATTAGACTGATTAGCTACTTTCCAAAATGATTGAGGTAGCTTGTATAAAAATGAAAATACAGAAGGTCCTTAAATAACATCATTTTGTTCAACAATGTTTTGTTACAATGTTGATGAAAAAAATTATGAGTTAGGCGACAGAGGCATAAAGAAAAAAGTAATATAAATTATTTAGAAATATAGGCATAGAGGGCAGCAGAGCTGCCATTAGAGATGTTTGGGCCAATGACAGGATTTAAGAAGGCAGATGGCCCAGAAACACTAGCTTCGCAATTCAATACAAATCCATTTGTATTCTAATAAGAAAACAATTCCTTTTTTTCCAGCTTTAGTTACATATAATTGACATGTAACACTATGTGTGTTTAAGGGGTAGAAAGTGATGATTTGATACACATATATATTGCTAAATGATTACCACAATAAGGCGAGTTAACATAACCATCACCTCACATAATTAACATTTTTGTGAATGTAGGGAGAACATTTAAGATCTATTCTCAGCAATTTCCAAGCATACAATACAGTACTGCTAACTATAGTCACCATGCTGTACAGTACTTTAGAATTTATTCATCTTATCACTGGAAGTTTGTACTCTTTCACCGCCACCACTCTTGTCAAATATTGATCATACACATGTGGATTTACTTCTGGGCTCTCAATTCTGTTCCATTACTCTATGTGTCTGTTTTTAATGCCAGAACTATACTTCTTGATTATTATAGTTTTTTTTTGTTGTTGTTCTTTTATAATTCAAAATCAGAAAGTATGATGTCTTCGGCTTTGTTCTTTCTCAGATATGTTGGCTATTTGGGGTCTTTCATGGCTCCATACAAATTTTAAGACTGCTTTCTCTGTTTCTGCAAAAAAAAATCCCATCGAGATTTTGATAGAGATTGCACTGATTCTATTGATAGCTTTGGACATTATGGGTAGTTTAATAATAGTATCATTTCTTACAATCTATGGAGAGTGTAAGATATATTTCCATGTAGCTATGTCTTCTTTCTTTCATCATTGTGTCATAGTTTTTAATGTATAGGTCTTTCAACTCCTTAGTTAAATATATCCTAAGTATTTTATTGTTTTTGATGATATTGTAAATGAGATTTTATTTTTTGAGATAATTAGATATTAGTATATAGAAATGCAACTGATTTTTGTATGATTTTGAATCCTGTAATGTTTCTAAATTTATTAGTGCTAATTGTTTTTGGTGGAGTCTCTAGGGTTTTCTATATATTAGATCATGTCATCTGCAACAAGACACTTTTACTTCTTTTCCAATTTGGATGCCTTTTCTTTTTCTTGCCTTATTGTTCTGACTAGGACCTCTAACATTATGTTGAATAGAAGTGGTGAAAGTTTTGCAGTTGTCCAATAATTTCAAAACACTAGAATGAGGTTATGCATTTTTTTGGTAGGAATACCACAAAAAAAATGTTGTGACTTTTTCAGTGTATCATACCAAGAGGTTAATAATATCTATCAATGTTATTAGTGATGTTTACCTTGATTATTTCATTAGGTTGGTGTTAGCCAGGTTTTTCCATGAATTTCTTTTTGTAGTTGACAAGTATCTTGAGGATATATTTGAGACTATGCAAATCCCGTTTTTCCTCTCTCTCCTAAATTCAGAGGATTTTGTCTGCGACATGTATTACTGCAGTGTTTGCTAATGGTGATTCTCTACTTCTCTATTTTCTTCTACATTTATTCATTAACATTCTACTGTGAGGAAGAGCTATCTCACCTCCTGTATTTGTTTACTTATATATTTACTTACTAATATCAGTAAGAATTTGTGGATAGTTTCTTTTATTCTGTGTGTTAAAATACAGTACTATCAATTATTTATTTTGTTGCTCTATTTGTTCCAGTGCTGGCCATTAGAGGATCATTTAGGTTGTTTCCTAAGTTCTTTTGACAAGCTACTACTTAAAAAAAAAAAAAAAAAAAAAAAAAACATTCCTAGCATTTTCCTACTTTCTGGAACCACAGATGTTACAGAATCATTTTATATTATTCCTTTCCTATCCTGAAATCAGTCTGTAAGGAGCCCTGTTTTCTTTCTATTGGAAAATGGTGTTTGGGGACCAACATTCAGATGCTAGGTATACTCATTAATGGAGCATCATTGCTTCTGAACCTCTCAGCAAACATAGCTAGGTTATATATGTATGCATATGAACCCACACACTTGCGGCTGATCTGATTATATTCATGATAAACTTACTTGTTATAATTTATCTGTAACTCCCAAGTCAACAATTCTAGCACTTTAGTAGTCATTTTCAGACATGTGCAGGGCAGCAAAAAATTTAGTCGCCCACCACATATATTTTCAACTAAGATCAAACAAGGTAATGCTTCTCCCTTCTTGTTTCAGCTTTCATTGTGTAACATATGTCCTGTTGGCTATTTAGTGCCATGGTTTTTTTTTTTTTCATTTTTGTGTTTTTCGTTGGTTATTTCACTCTTTAAAATGGCTTCCAAGGGTAATACTAAATTGTCATGTAGTGTTTTTAAGTGCAAGAATGCTGTAACATGCCTTATGTAGAAAACACATGTTAAAATTAATTCAGTGATGAGTTACAGTGCTTTGGTTGTAAACCTAAAACAAGGCTATATATTGATCTGTTGATGAAAACATTGCGAACAGAGGCTCACAGCAACCTAATCCTGTATTTCCCTTAGGAGTAATGGTTTGTTTTCTCTAGCTCAGCATTTCTGGGGACTTCATAGATCATAGCTGTTATGAATAAGTAGACTATATTTTCTATCTATTTATATATACATTAAAACTATGAATTTACATTGCTACTTCTGATTCCAATTCAAAACCACAGAATTCATTTTAGCCTTTCCACCTTTCTTTATGTATACTTCAATTTGCAACAAAGAGGAACCCAGTTCTCATTATCTAAAATCTATTTATTTATCAAATCTAGTATATAAATAAAAATTCTAGTATATACATATATGTAAATCCATATGTTTATTTATATATAAACTTGTGTATAAATACATGCTTTGTTAACCCAATCCTGTTAGAAAAACTTACTAATTCACATACAACATTTACGTACAACTTTTGTTTTAAGTCATAAAGAAACCAGTTAAGATTCTATTTTCCACAGTAATTTCAGTTATTTTCTTCCCTCTTTTCTTCAGCATGGTTATATTATTCATTTGTAATATAGTTAGGTTTATTTTATTAATTGTATTTTATTATCACTTTTCCCCATTTCCTCAATTATTTTAAATGTATAGTTACTCATTTGAGGGATATGTAAAACATTACTATAATTACAAGAGCCAGAGTTATAGAAAAAGATACATCCATAGAAGTGTTATTAATGATATATTTTAATTCAATTGATCCTGTTATTTACAAATTATGAATTTAAATGTTTTCCATTTCAATTCTAGAATCTAAGTTTGCTACAAATTCTATATAACTATAGATTTTCACATAAGTGGAATTAAAAAATTAAAAAACAAAAGAATCAAACGTCTCACTTATAGATAATTCAAGAAAACTTTGCTTCTTTAAAACTATTTTTGACAATATAAATCAAAGAAGCAAGATATAGTGATTAAAACGTAGGGTTATTATTTTTAAATAAGACTACCTGTTAGTTTCTCTTAATAATTTGGACCAAATATAGTACAACCTATATTGATATATGAATCAACAAGTATCAACATCTACTTTAGGTAACTGATTACCTAATATATTTAATTTTTATAAAAGATTATAAAAATAATACACTGAATTTTTCAAAAGTATTACTGAATTTAGTTAAACATCTCCAATAAAATAATACAAGGCATTTATCTTTACAGAATATGTGAAAGGACACCTTAGTACATATTCTTTGAAAGTTCTGACAGTACAAGTCAACATACAAATAGGTAAATTCTACACTTGCTCTATCCAAGATACTAACAATATTTGGCTAGTGAAATTAGTTAGAATAACTGCATTTAACAAGGAAGAAGTTTCTATCAATGCAGAAAGTCCTAATGGATAGCGTTGTCCTACATTATAAGTTTCATGATGTTAGTGGCTATTTTCCATGTGTCAGCACAGTGCCTTAACACATAGCAGTCACTCAGACATATATGTGAAAGAAATGAAGAAGTGGAAGATAGTATCAGAAACAACATCTGGTGACATGTAGCAAGAGATTTTTGTAACAGAATTTTTATTGGAAAAAACTTGTATATTCAATAAAATGCAGTCATTAAACTAACAATATATTCTTAAGAAGGAATTATAAAACATTAAAAGAAGTGTTTGGAAAAAATTAATGACTTGGAAAAATAGTGATGTTCTATAGTTCAGTGATATAAACCATAGTAACAGTTTAATAAGAAATCATTATGAAACATCAAGAGTTTGAGTGAAATCTAGTTATCTGATTATATTTTATTTTTCATTTTGTCAATTTGTACTTTTTAGAGTTTTTATAATAATGTGTTTTACTTTTGTCATAAGAAAAAAAATGTTGGTTTTTTTTAAAGCTCATATACTTAAGCTATAAAGCGTAGATCTGGGATTGATTTCTAAAGAAATTAACAAAAAATTACTTCCAAAAATAATTAGATATTGACTTTATTATTAAAAATATCAAAGATTTCTGTATAAGAATGTTCAACGCTTATTCCTAATTTAAAATGATGAAAGAAGAGTGTAACAGGAGAATAACAGTATATGCTATTCATCACAGAAGAAAACATGGCAAAGGCATTAAAACATACTTTTGAATATTAAACCTATGGCAAACTAATCATGTATATTGTGTTTCTGATTTATGAGTTAAGTGAATAAAAAAAGATTAAATTACATAGACAATCTGATACTAAATTTGTTGAATTTGTATACTACAGAGGCAACAGACAGGTATTTAGACACTTAAATACATGGACCCAGAGAAATAGATAATTAACTATTTACAATAGATTTCTCTGGGTGACGGGGTGACAATATTTTTCTTCATACTTTTTTACAGTTTTAAAATATCCATGGTTAAGTCTGGCTTATCAGAAAAAATAAAATATTCTATTAAAAAATAGCTCCAAGTATGAATTATATGCTTCATCCAAGTTCCTACCAATCATTGTGGAATGAAAGCACAAGGTGTGACCATGTGATCAGGACTGGACAAGATTTTCTTCCAAGATCACCCACTAGCATCACCTGGCTCAACATGCTTCACTTCACACACTCACCTTAGCTCAGCACTGGACCGAGACACTGATTTTCACTGCTCAGGGTTGCCTTCTGTGGACCTAAGTATTTGCTTTGTTCTTTAAATATTCTACTTTTCAACTGCAAACTCCAATTTTCAATCCTTTAGTCTCTAACCATAATGTTTTATCCAGCACTGAATATAGCTTAAAAAAAAAAAAAAGGAAAAAAAAGAAAGAAAATAAAAAAAGACAGACATTAAAATGTTCGACAAAATTCTCCCTTGAATCATAAGTGCACAATTTTTCATCCCAACAGACACTGTTTAGGTAGGAAAGGCAAACTTAACAGTTGAAGAAAAAACTAATCCTAAGGAAAAAAAGATTTTTTGAATATTTGAGGAAAGTCTTGAGGCAAAGTTATTAAGATTGTTTTTTACTTGTCCAAAATTATCATAGGTGAAGTGTTTGTTTATTTTTATTTGTTTTTAAGGGGCAAGGATCAATAAGGGATATTTGCAGTGGAAGGACATCACAACAAGAATAACTTCAGAATTTCACAGATTACGTGAAATGGCCAATAGAAATAGAAGTAGCTGGAACAATAGAGATATAGTTTGTAAGAACCCTGTAATGAAAATAAAAATTTTCAACTTTAAAAATTAAACTTTAAGCAATCACAGGTAGAAAGATTGAAAACTTTGTCAACATTATACCAATTCTTATACACAGGCACAACAAACAAAGAACAGAATAGGGGAGATAAGCACATGAAGACAAGGCAGATGGCCTAATGACTAAGGGTACAAAAGCTTAAGTCTGACTGCAGGAGTCAAAAATCTTACCTTTGCCATCTCTAGCTATCTAGCTCTCAACAACTTATCTAATCATTCTAGACCTCACATTTTCCTGTTATAAAATGAGGATAATAACACAACTCCATATGGCTCTTAAGAGAAAAAAGTTATCTCACATATTAAGTTTAGTAAGTACAAAAGTTGTTGATTTGGATTGTGAGATGGAGGACATAACTATTTCAGTGGTATCCATTTTATTTGGTTTATAAACGTCACAAAAGCTAAATTTTTATTTAAAATTTAAACATCAGTTTTAATTGGAGTCATGAGTGCTAGGTCCTAATGGAGGTTCTTCTACCTTGAGGTGAACTGTGGGCACACCATTTTCTTTTCTAAGCCCCAGTGGAGTTACGAGGAGGTGTACTGGATAAGCTTCGTACATTATTTTGTTGCTTTCAAATTTATATGAACTATAAGGCTGGAGAAAAAAAAAGTGTTTTAATACTGCTGCTCACAAAATATTTTCACAGTAGGAACTAAAATAGTGGAGCATTTCAATATATTTATGTAACAGCTAAATTAAACAAAGAGGAGTAGAATTTCCCAGCGGGAGAGCTACAGAAGTAAAAACTGATCAAAACAAAAGAGTTTTCAGAATGTATGCAGTATGAAAGTTTCAGTGAACAGAAGAAAGGCCCTGTAAAACCAATCCTGGTGTGGAAAGAGCAGAAGACATAAGAAAGAAAAATGAAAGGAATACTAATAACACATAAAGTGTTATGAATTCCACTGATACAACTACATCTTTTCACCTCATAATCCAATTTAACTAGTATTTCTTACCTCAAAATGTGGTATAACTATTAGAAGCCAGTAGAGATTTTGGTAAATTTAAAAAAAAATTCTTGTCTGCACTCTAGAAGCCTATGTATATGTATATGTATGATGTATATATATTTATATAATATAAAGAGTGACAAATATAAAATATATAACATGCATATCATAGAATAAGATACACACAGATAAAAATGAAAGATAGAATATTTTCAAATACAAAAATAAATGGATAACTCCAGAATTATAATACAAATGATTATCAGATCCCAGAAGGCCAAGCGAGTAAGTGCAAAGGGCAGGTGGATGGATACGGAGCCAAACTGAGGCATGTTCTCTCAGAAAAGCTGCATACTTAGTGTCTGTGATTACTGCCATTTAGGAATGGAGGCTCTGTGTTCTCAGATGTTCTAATATTTTAAACAGAAATGAGAATCTAGATGTTTATGTAAAATCTCTATTGTTTTTAAGGTTGGAAACTAATTCGAACATTTCGAAATATCATGAAAATCAAACAGATACATCTCTGAGGCATATGCATCTTATGAGTTATTAGTTTATAATCCTTGGTTCATTAAATTCTGTTGAAAAATATCTGTTGACACTTTATGCTTCTTCAGATGTTTAAATGCTATAAATTTGTTCTCATAAAATAACACCACTTTTTACAATTTTATGGGGAAGCTAAATGTCTACACAGTCACATAAGTAAGCAGATTGTGGTTCAAAACCAGGTTTGACCAACTCCAACATCTATACGTTTTCTAATATAAATACTTTTTATCAAAAAGGTCTGTGTGAAAAAGAGAACTTTATGTTAGACCTGGGATGATAAGTAAGATGTAGGAAACTTAAGGGGAGATATGACATAGTTTTAGTTAGAGGCAACATGTCAATACTAGGAAGAAGGAATAAGCATGGTATTTTTAGAGAATAGCTTGGAAACTGGTCTGGTGACAGCAGACATTTCATATCAGGCGACCCAGGGAAAGTGAATTACATAAGACATTAGTAATATTTAATTTAACATTCACCACAAAGCAGAACAATAAAAGATAATAAGCTTAAAAAAATGAATTGTATTCTATTCATTTAATCTCCAGTATCAAGCAATGATAAACAACAAACTTTATTGTCTTTACTATTTTTCTAAAAGCAATAGATTTTGAAAATAATTAAGAGACGAAAATCACATTGACACATGTCCATGAAAAACATTATCTAATGCACTGTCCTAATTCAGACATCTAAATGCAACCCCAAAATACAGTTATTCAATATTTCAAAGAAAAATTAGTGTCATTTCTAGATAAATTATCCATAAAATTATATTTCTTAATTTCCTATGATGATTACTCAGCTTCTCTATAAAATGTCTTACTCGACATCGCAGAGAACATTATCACATTATCTTTACCTCAAAAAAGTTAAAAAGATGCCTTGATTACTATGAAGAAACTAGTCTACATCCTCAAATAAGTAATTTGTTTAGTTTCAAACCATGAAAAGAAGACTGATTTTTTTTTAATTCAAAATATATTATCTCCATTAAAACAGCCCTCCCTTTGTGGGAAAATGAGAAATGATATATGTGAGTAAGGTTATTTATCTTGGAATTAGACTTCGAGAGATGGTTCAATGTACTAGAACTTCTGATACTTATTTTCTTCAAAAGCAACTGAAAAGCTTGTTTTATTAAAAGCAAAGTAGCTTAATATTTTAAACTTTGGCTTAGTTTTAAAAAATAACTCGAAAGCCAAAAAGAAAAAATCTGCAGATTCCCCCCTTTATAACCTCTGGGTAAAGACTGCAATAGTAAGCAAAACATAATGATCTCCCACAAAGACATAAAGTCTAGTGAAAGATACAGAAACTTTATTAGGCAATTAAAATTTGAAATATAAAAGTTATAAAAGATGAATCGAGAAAAAGAAATTGGTAGGGTTAGCCTCCAAGACTTAATGAAGAGGGAAAACGTCCCAAGGCCACTCACCTGTATACCAAGATCGAAGGGAACTGTAGAAATTAGCCAGGATTGGGGGCAGAAGAGAGTAGAATTGCAGCAATGTTCAAACAGAAAAAAATGGCTTATTCATAGGTGGCAAGGAAAAGAGACTGCTAATTACATTTGGGAAACAAAAATGTCACTTGTTGACTTTCTTTACCACACCTCTCTCCTCCCACCCTGATTTCTCAAAGTGAAAAAAAGTCTTGTAGCAGCATTTACATTTTAAGATATTTTAATACACTAACTCAAGCAGTATATGTGTTTCAGGCCACTTGTATTCATGAAAAGATTAGCTCTACATTAAATACATTTAGAACATTACAAGGAGGAAAGATATAAAGATTATCCTAGAGCTTTAAAATACTGCATCTCAGTTAAATCTGATCTAATTATTTGGTTCAGTGATACTTTTAAGATTCCAAAATATACTAAATGCAAAGCTCAGGCGTTTTTAGTTCCAGTGAAGATAGAGGAAGATCTCAAAGGAATAAAGTGGGAGCAGACTTTCACCCCTGAAATCTTTTCTGGCATATACTCTTTCTGTTCCAACATCTAATGTGCAAAACCGAAAAGCAGGAAGTGGAAACCTATCTGGTCCTCATTTTATATTCCATTTCTGTAACTACCAAAGAACATATGGCCCATCATATAGATTCTTTTGTGTTTTGGTATTGTTGCTGTTGTTGTTGTTGTTGTTGTTGTTGTTCCAAGAGCAGAATGTATTCTCAGCTATATGAATCATATTTCAAAATCAAGTTTATGCCTTGATATGTAGGTTTTACATAGTCTCTGATGCATTCTGAGAGCATAAAGTACTTTTTTGTCTATGTACACCTAGATATGATGTTTTAAAAATGCCAAGAAAATTGGTAACTTGGCCGAATACCTGCAAAGCTAGCAGATGTTTTCTGGAAATTTCTCTCAACAGTAATATTTTTGTATATTTTTTAAAACAAATACATGCAGTTCTACGCTGGTTGCTTCTTTTCTGTTGTTTTTGCTTATACACAGCCATAACCATAGCAATGTTTAACCAAAGCACTCCCTACCTAATATATATATATCTGTGGTTACCAGTTGGTCTCCAACTCACTCCTGCTTCCCAGTACCACTTATTAAAAATACTTTAAATCTCTCCTTTGCTTCTAGGACTATGGCTGGTAAAGAAGGCTGCGTAACTTATTGAGGTAACTACTACACTGCATATAGAGATACTTTCTCACAAGTGTATGTTTCTAACCATTTGTCACTTTTTTCTTTTTAATTCTTTTTTTTTTTAAATTTTCCTCTCTGTTTTGGTTTTTTGGGGGGCATTTTGTAGATTTTTGTAGACATCATGAAACAAAATAATTACTAAACAATGAAATTAAAGTGTTTCAAATTCAATGGCAGGTGTAAAATATTAGATTTTAATGTTTCTTTCAGAGAATGCATCACCCCCTCATATTGCCTATCTTCCGTAGCCACTTATAACTGTCAACTTTTTTTTTTGGCTTTGTTTCACTGTGTTCTCAGTTGTCCCTGGAAAGAGCTCAAACTAGTTCCACATTCTTTTAATTCTTAGTATCATAGCTCAATTTTAGGCTCCAGACACTTACAGCTCATTTTTAACTGTTAATTTTTTTCCCCACCGTTCATCCACACTGTAAACATCCTGTAGATTAAATTTTCTAAAACATCATTTTCATCATGTCAGTGTTATTCAAGACCTTTCTGTGGTTATTCTGACTAGGGATAAGTCCACATTTCTTACATGATAGGTTCCAAGGCTTGGGAAATAGTATCATATTTTAGTTACCAATCTAATCTCCTATGACATTTCAACTTACTGTTTATATCAGAATAAATTCCTTTTCATCCTGCATGTGCCATTGCTAATTCTGCTTCAGTGATTTTCCTGATATTCTCTTCTTCTTTTTTTCCCATCCCTTTAGCTGTCCAAATCCTATCCTCCAGAGCCAACTGAAGTGTCACAAATTTTATTAAAAATGTCAACTGCTCAAGCCCATGAGTCATACTATTCTTTGAATTTACACTATACTTACCAACTAACTATGTAATTCAGTGAAGTTTATATGCTGCGCTGCAGTGTTTCTCCCTTGGAATTACTCTTAGTCTAAGTAGATCGTAAGTTGCTTGAGGTCATGGAATATTCCTTATAGTATCTTTCATTTCTATTACCAATTGTCCTTTTTTTCATTGCTGGAAACACATCAGATACACAAGTATACAAAGTGAACTCAATATGACAATCAAAAAAAAAAGTTTACAAAATGCAATCATACTAATTGTAGTATTATCTATGATAGATTAATCATCTAAGAGATGTGAATGGGGCAAATATATGTGGTGTAAAAAATCTTAAGTAGAGATCAAATTTTTATAAACAAAATAATAGGTTAAATATAGTAGATGATAATATTTAATCTTTTGGTGACTCTATAAAGAGATGAGCACTACCTGATTTTCAGCATTTCAAATACAGTTTTCATTATTGTTCTCTTAAGAAGAAAGCTTTTTAAAGAAGATATCCACATAGGGGGAGTTAGAATTGAAACACGGTAAGAAGGGCATCTGTGTGGGGGAGGAGTTGGAAAGGAAGATAAGAGATTGGTACATTAAGGATAATATATTTCCAAGGAGGACCCAGGAAGAAGTTTTCTCAGAATCAGAGATGAAAAGACACCTATGCAAAAGAAGAATACTAGAATGAACCTTATGGTTTTGAGTTTTCATTATTTAGAGAGAAAACTATTGATATGAATGCGTGTATGTGTGTATGTGTTATTCAAATCAATATTTCCTAGATATATCCGCTGTAAGGCCTGAAAGCAGTGACATTTCAAAAGTAATCAGTACACTGACTGTTGGGTCTCAGCTTCCACCATTCTCCACTAAAAGGAATGAAGCCACCTAGAGAAAGAGCAGATTCTAGCTCTGAGATAGAGAAAGTACAAGATTAGCTACAAATATTCATTATGGGGTTAATATCCAAAATATATATGAAACTCATACAACGTAATAGCTAAAAAACAAATAACCGAATTTGAAAAATGTCCAAAAGACTTAAATATATGTTTTTTTTAAAGAGATATACGAATGGCCAATATGCAATATGAAAAAGTGTTCAGCACCACTAATCATCAAGGAAATGTAAAATAAAACTACAATGATATTATCACCTCAAATTTGTTATGATGGTTATTATCAAAAAGTCAAAAGGTAAGTGTTGGCAGGGTGTAGAGAAAAGGGAACTCTTACACTGTTGGTGGGAATGTAATCTAGTACAGCCATTATGGAAAATTTTATGGAAGATCCTCAAAAGATTAAAAATAGAACTACCATAAGACCCAACTGTTCTACTTTTGGGTATATAACAAAAGGAAATGAAATTAGAATCTCAAAGGGATATCTGTACCCCCATGTTAACAGGAACATTATTTATAATAACCAAGACATTAAAACAACCTAAGTGTCCATCAATGGATAAATGAATAAAGAAAATTTGCTATATATGTGTGTATACATACATAATTTTTATCCATTCATAGATATCTATATATATTTTTATTTATATATTTATATATAAAATATACATATGTAATACATATAAATGTTTTATGTATACATAACATAAAAACATATATGTGTGTGTGTGTGTATATGCATACACTCAATAGAATATTATTCATCCGTTAAAAAAAAAAGAAGGAAATCCTGTCATTTACAACAACAGAGATAAACCTGGAGGGCATTATGCTAAGTGAAATAAGTCAGACACAGAAAGAGAAACACTGCATGATCTCACTTATATGTGACCTCTAAAAAAATTGAATCCATAGAAACAGAGCATAAAAGAGAGCCTGAAGGTGGAGGAAATGCAGAGATATTGGTCAAAAGGTATAGACTTTCAGTTTTAACATGATTAAGTTCTGAGTAGCTACTATACAGAATGGTGACTATAGTCAAAGATAATGTATTGTGTATTTGAAATTTGTTAAGAGAAGAGAACCTAAGTCTCAACACAATAAAGAAAAAATTTAAAAATTTAAAAATATTAACTATGATGTAATGGATATGTTAATAGCTTGACTGTGGTAATCACTTCACAATGAGCATGTATACTAAATCATTACATTGTACACCTTAAATATATACAACTTATTTTTCAATCATGCTTCAATAATGCTGGTATAAAATTTAAAAGAAAACCTAACATAAGGAAGTGCTCAAATAATGAGTCATATCCAAAGAACAGAGAAGCCAGCTTAAGTGAGCTACTGTTTGCCAAACTGGGAACAATCTGAGCACAAAAATAAAATAGAAACTCTTTAGTTTATATAGATAAAATTAAATTAAGCAACAGATTTCTGAGGAACAAGATAGTACCAAAATGCCCTCCCACAAAGTATTTAACACTTTCAATCCAAAAGGGTACAATGAAAAGAAGAAAATATTTCTTCTTAGGTTTCCTGACAAAGATGTCTAATCTGAATGAAATCATGAGGAAACATCAGATGAATGCATATTGAGTGAACATTGTACAAAATAACTTCAAAAGTGGCAAAGTTATGAAAGTCAAAAGAAAAAAATATGGAAATGTTCCAAACTGAAGAAATGAAAAGAGACAAAACATCAAAATGTGATGTTATTTTGAGCTGGATCCTTTTGCTATAAAGAATGTATCTGGTACAACTAGCAAAACTTGAATGAAATTTGAGGTTTCTCCAACTGTATCAAAGATGTTTTCTTGGTTTTGATGATGGTATCATAATTATGTGGGAGAATGTCCTTGTTTATACGGTGTAAACACTAAAGTACCTAGGAATGATAGCAAATCAAATCAGTAACTTATGAAGAGTTCAGGAGAATTAATCATTATTTGTACTGGGTTTCTAATTTTCTGTAAGTTTGGGATTTCAGAAGAAAATTATTAACAATAGATACTTTGAAAATCATTAAAACATGTTAAATATGTTCTTATAAAAACACATGTATATAAAATAAACTAAAGGAGGGAAGGTTAATGCAAGCACCAAAAGGAGTGTGTCATCTCATCTAACCTGAAAACATATCTGTCATTGTTTGTACTGTGGAGAGTTGTTACACCTAAGTAGTATTGAATACAACTGATGATATTAGTAAAACTTTGGTTGTTCCAAATCTGTTTCTTAAAAATCATCTCAGATAGGCCATTAGTCTCGCCTGACAATGACTGGCTCAAGCTCAAATACGTTGGATTGATTTTGTCCTTGTCAACCAGAAGAGGCATAAAAGATTTAAATAAATAAAATACTACCATAAGAAATAGATTCTTGAACTCATAGGAAAAATATTAGAAAAATGTAGTAGTTCAAAATTTGGGGCCAGCAAATCTCTTAACAGAAATTCCACTCCTACTATATAGATAGGTTCTCTCCTCTTTTTCTAGTATCATGAGCATGATTGATCAAGAAAAGTTCTGAAAAAGTGGCTGGTATAATTGATTGAACGCTTTGCAGACAATTTTTACTGAAAGTCCTGGAATGTTTTATGTATATATCCCAGGATAACAAAAATATCTCTTTGACAACCAAAGCTCTTTTTTATAAAGTCTCTGTGTTATAAATATCACCTACATGGTAATTTAGAGATCTTATCCCAAATCTCTGTAAAATAAGGAATAGATTCTCACTTGCCTGGCTTTTCTTCACCACTACTCCTGCCACATCTAAAAGATAAAAGATACTAAAGGACTGAATGATTTCTTTACTTAACTCCTCATGTATGTGCTCTACATGACATTATGTAAACTCTGCCAATAGACATATCAATCTGATAAACTACCCTAAACCATAGACTATTTTAATAGATCCAACTGAACCTGGGCTATACTTGAACTTTTAATTTAGTAAACTTTTACATTAATATTTCAAGAAGTTTTAAGAATTTTCCTAAGATAGAGAGCCTAGGGCTGCTACTTCCTTTGCATTTATAGTACAATTTAACTGAACATCTTGTAAGATTTGCTTTTTGCAATACAGCATGCAAATTTGAAAAGACTCAAAGGATATTAGCTAGAGCCTAAAAGAAAGCAATTGTTTGAATGCCTTTTGATATAGTGGCCAGCACAGTAGGGTAAAAATCAAATAGTAGATCCTAGCCATTTCTTAAATAGTACTATAGCCATGATCCTTAACCTTTTTTCCATCTTCAACTATCATTATTACTGTGTACCTGTACTATATCTCATTACTTGTGATGAATTTTGCAATTGGGAAGACACATTTAATGAATAAGCTATCCTTCATTTGGGCTATAAAATAATGTCAGGTTCCTCTTATTTTTAATAAGCAGTAGGAAATAAAATTTCTACCTTAGACTGTTTAAAAAAAATCAATATTGATAAGTTTCAGTCAAGATAGCACACTAGATAAATGATGTGGTGTCCTCCTCTAATGACATCAAAATTACAACTAAATTACAAAACAATCACCATTGAGAATCACCTGAAGTTTAGACAAACAAATGTCCTATAACAAAGGTTACACAAAAGAAATCTTGGCAAGACTAGTGGGAGGGAGAGAGACACAGAACAGGCTGTTCCAACACCTACCTGTGGCAGTTAAAAACTGAAAGGTCTATCTTGGCTGCAAAGGTCCCTCTGATGAGTGAGGGGTCCCAGCCCTATGCCACCCTCCCTGGCCAAGGGTTCTAGTGCCTGTAAGAAAAGTCTCCACATCTTCTGGCTGTGAAGACCAGCGGAGATTTTGGCTGAGTGAGACTGAGAGTGACTAGAGCCCAGCCATCTTCTTAAAGGGCTCCCTCACACAGAGACTTACTCACTGATAGATTTACTCTGAGCTCCAGTGCTGGGGAAGAAGCTCAAAAGGCACTAGGGATGTACACGGAGAAACTGAATTGTGTAGCTTTGGAGTAAAGCTAGAGGGACAGCAGACTGAATACTGGCAGAAGCCATTGTTCCTTTGTTAAACTGTCCCCCAATCCAGCCTACACTTGCAGGTAGATGCCAAGTCTGAGTCTCCATCAACCTAATTAACATCATTTGTCCTGCCCTGATGATTCCCTGAGGCCCCCCTCCACCCAACTTGCAGGCCTACCCAAGCTGCTTCCATTGGCTTTTCCATACAAATGGCCTATCTTGACTCATGCTGTGAATTTTCTTAAAATTTCTCAAAGGTTTAAAAATCCTAAAACATAGCATCTGACCTGAATATGTTCCATATCTCTTGCTAAGCAGTCTTAAGCCCAGGACTAGTGGCAACCATCTGCATATCACTCTGTAGCTCATAGGCAAGTGGCCCCGTACAGAACACAGGCAGTGGCTGACGTTGTCCTGCACCTACTAAAAGGCCCCAGAACCAACACACCCAGTGGCCAGTTCCAGAGCACAACAGAGTACCAGCCAACCACTTCCACAAATGACATATCCATAGGGCAGACTCAGCAGGCACCAGAGCACTGCTAAAGTGAATCCTGCACTGTAGTATCAGGCCCTGCACAACAGCTTTTCCACTGTAGTCATGGCAAGTCCTCACAACCAGTCAGCATGAAGGTCAATGCCACCCATTGATATGTAAACAGCAATCAAGGCTCGACTAGAAAAAGAGGGCACATATGACCCATATAAGGAGCACACCTGGAGCACCTGGCTCAGATAACAAGGAAAATTGTGTTGCTGGGCCCCACAGGATACCTACTACATAAAGCCACTCTAGTACAACCAACAGACAGAGCAGCAATATCCAATAAATAGAAACAAACACACAGAGGCAGCCAGATTGAGGAGATAAAGAAACATGTCTCAAATAAAATAATTAAACAAAAGAACTAAACAAAATAGAGGTAATCCATCTACCAGATCTAAAGTTCAAAACACTGGTTATAAGGAAGCTCAATGATCTCAGTAAGAACTTCGACAAATAGATAAGAAACAAACATGAAAATAGAACACCTTAAAAAAAAAGTCAGAAATTAAGAATACAATAATTGAAATGAAGAATACATTAGAGGAACTCAATAGTATTTTATATGACGATCAAAGTAGAGATTTGGAAGATAAGGTAGCAGAAAACACCCAATCAGAACAACAAAAAGAAAAAAAAATCAAAGAATATAAGGATAGTTTAAGGGGCCCCTGACACAGCATCAAGCATACCAACATTCACATCATAAGGGTACCAGAAGAGAAAGCAAGAAATTGAAAACCTACGTGAAGATGTAATGACAGAAAACTTCCCTAACCTGGTGAAGAAAATAGACATACAAGTCCAGGAAGCACAGAGAGTCCTGAACAAGATGAACCTAAAAAGGCCCACACCCAGACACATCATAATTAAAATGCCAAAGGTTAAAGACAAAGAGAATCTTAAAAGCAGGTAGAAAAAAGCAGTTAGTTACCTATGAAGGAGCTCCTATAAGACTGTCAGCTGAGTTCTCAACAGACACTGTGCAGGCCAAAATGGATTGGCACAAAATATTCAAAGTGATGAAAAGCAAAGACTTACAACCAAGATTACTCTACCCAGCAAAGTTATCATTTTTAATAGAAGGACAGATAGAGTTTCCCAGCCAAGAAAAAGCTAAAGGAGTTCATCACCACCAGACCAGTATTACAAGTGTTAAAGGAACTCCTTTAAGAAAGAAAAAAAAATAAAAAGATCAAAAATATGAATAATTAATATGGCGATAACTACATATCTATCAATAATTACTTTAAATGTAAATATATGAAATGCTCTAATCAAAAGACTTAGGGTGGTTGATGAATAAGAAAACAAGATCCTTACATATGCTGCCTACAAGAAACTCACCTAAGATCAAAAGACATACACAGAGTGAAAGTAAAGGGATAGAAAAAGTTATTTCATGAAAAGAGAAAAGAAAAAATATAATAATGTAGAAATGCTAATACCAGACAAACACACGAAACAGACTTTAAAATAAAGGCTGTAACAAGAGACAAAGAAGGACCCACTTCTGGGTATTTACTCAAAGAAACTCAAAAAACTACTTCAAAGGGACATGTGAATCCCTATGTCCACTGCAACAGTGTTTACAATAGCCAAGATATAGCTATTATAACCTGAGTGTCTATTAATGGATGAACTGATAAAGAAGAGGTGGTACATCTATAAAATAGAACATTACTCAGTCATAAAAAAAAAAAATGAAATTTTGCCATCTGTAACAACATGGATGGACCTACAGGATATTGTGCTGAGTGAAGTAAGTCAAACAGAGAAAGACAAATGCCACACAATTTTGCTTATATGTGGAATCTAAAGAACAAAATAGATGAATGAAGAAGGCAGAAACAAATTCATAGCTACAGAGAACATTTTGATGGTTGTCAGATGGGAGGGAGATAAGGGGTGGGTGAAAAAGGGGAAGAGATTGAGAAGTACAAATTGGTAGTTACAAATAGTTATAAACATGTAAAATATAGCATAAGGAATATGATCAATAATACTGTAATAACTATGTATGATGTGATATAGGTACTAGATTTATCAGGGTGATCACTTTGTAAGTTATATAAATGTCTAATCAGTATATTAACACCTGAAACTAATATATTGTATGTCAACTACAATTTAAAAATTTTTAATTATTTTTAAAAAATCAATGTGCATTAAATTTTCAAACTCAAGGTTGAATCATAGGTTAAGCTATTACTACTGATCCTGAGTATAATAAAATTGACATTACATATGGATTAATTTTTTTAATTCTAGAAGAAAAGATATAACCATGTGAAGAACATTATCAATCACTGTCAATTGTTTTAGTATTTTCAATCATTTATTTTCTTCATGCTTTCTTGATATTACTTCATAGATTTGATATTTTGGTATGTCTTAGTCATTCAACTTAATTTAGAAAATAATGTCTCTGATTTGGTCCTTTCAGAATCCCCTATCTTTCCCATTTTTTTTCGTACTAAAATGTTCTCTAAAATTAATTCTTATCTCCCAACTGATATAGTATTAAACATTTAATTACATTGCCTGAATATCAGTTTTTAAAATTCTTGTCAGGATCTGCTTTAGTCCATTTGGTCTACTACAGCCAGACACCATAATCTGGTGGGAGCAGGGGCAGGGGGGTGGGAGGGTTGTAAACAACAAATATTTATTTCTTACAGCTCTGGAGGCTGGAAGTACAAGATCAGAGTGGCAGCACAGTTGGGTAGGGGATGTCTTCCAGATTGTAGACTTCGTATTGTACCCTCACATGGTGGAAGGGACTTAGGAGCTCTGTGGGGTCTCTTTTACAAAAGCACTAATTTCATTCATGAAGACTCCACTTCATGACCTAAGCACACCCCAAAGGCTCCACCTCGTTACAGCTTCCCATGGGGCACAAGGATTTCAACATATGAATTTGGAGAGGATAGCAACATTAAGACCATAGTAGAATCTCAAAATTTAAATCTGCTTTCAGAATAAAGTTTCCAGTATTGTATTTTTTCTTCTCCCTGCTTCATTCTGGAACAGGATTATCCTAACTAGCATGGAGAGTTTAAAAATGACAATTTCAGCGCCATATAGTGGAAATCAGAAGAGCTGGGTTTGAGTCTTCGTTTTTCATAACATATTATTGGATAAATTATATAATTTCTTGTCCTCAATTGTCTCTAAGTTTTGCTCTTCTCATTTCAGAAACTGGGAAACCTGAAGCTGCAAGAGGTTCAAGTGCTAGCTCATGGCCAGACAGATAAAAAAGAGTCATGATTCAAAACTATAACTGCCTGTCCTAAATATCTGTGTTTGTACTTTTTAAATTTTCTGTTCTATAATGACATCATCAAATATTCTACCTAATAGAAAGTTCTAATCCAAATTATGTCAATTTTTGAAATAATAAGATACATTCTGTTTAGCTATGCTGCATATTTGATATCAGATACTAGGATAAATATAAAGATGAATAAAATACAATCCTTTAACAAATTTACAGTCTAAGGTAAGAACAGCAAAATTGGGCTTGATTAATTTTGGAAAGATGTCGCCCCACTCCCTTATCTTGGCATTTAAATATTCCACTGGAGGTGGAACCTATAATATGTGAGAAGGCAATAAATTGTTAGAAAAATTTGGTTTCAGGTCACATACTATCATTGTCGGCCCAGTCACAAGAAAACATCACAGAAAGGTTACCTAAGTGTTTAAGGATTTTTTAAAATTGAGTTTCCAGGCCAAAACATTTATTTTTTTATATTGGAATAAATATATTGAATGAACTAATAGAAACTTCACCATGCAGACAACATCTCAGTGTCTATAAGTCCCTGGTGAGATGAGATTTCCAAAGAAGAGGGGTGAAAGGTAAGAATTCAGGGATAAAGCAAGATTGATTTATTCTCAAAAATGAGAATCTGCACTTATCCCAGTGGCCATAAAGAAATTGCCAAAGACACTTATCTCAGGTAAGCCTAGAAAAATAACGTGTAGAAGTTTCAGCGACCAGCTTAAAAATGACTCAAATGCCATAAAAATGACGTGTGTGCCAGATTCCTTGTTAAAAAATTGATTATGTAAAAAAAATTACTTCAATACAATATGAAGAGACTATGAAAATATTTACTTTTGCAACAAATATAATTATTAGTTCTTGGTGTCAATATATGATTATACTAACTGTAATTATTCACCTATTTGCATATTGTAATGAGTATAAGCTCAGCAATGCAATTTATTTTAAAAGGATCCAATGATGATGGTAAGATCAGTTAGTGCAAAAGAGCTCTGATTTATAAATAAAAATGTCAAGGTATAAACTAAAACTAAAATGAAATAAAGAAAATAAAGAAATGACTAAAAAAATAAAGGAAACAATAACTAAAGATAACTATTTCTTAAACAGGAATAAGCAGGATCCTAGTATCTATTTTCAGCCTTTCAGATAATAGGTGAAACCAAAAGTTCAATATAAGGAAATGCCTTTTCACAGATTTAAGGAACACTTGATTAAAGAAAAAAGAAAACCCCAATGTGTACATAAAGGAGTCCACCTACTGGACAGAACTGTTAATTGATGGGGGCGGGAAATCACAAATAGGTGTTTTATACTCTAGGCAGAATTATTCTCTGCAACTGGAAATGTAATGAGCCTTTTTTTTTTTTAACAATTAGTATTACAATTCCAACAAAAGTCAGGACCATTAAAAGTACCTTACTAATCTTTCTGTTTCATCGTATTCATTTTTTTCCTGAGAAGCATTTTCCATAGAAAGATGTTATGTCCACCTATCCTGAGTATTAGCAACATCAACAATCAAAAAAAAAAAAAAAAAGCAAACTCACTTATTTAAGAAGCAAAACTTCAGTCTAGTCCTAGCCAATTTAACATCAGTAAGGAAACAGTTTGCCTCATGCCCTTCATCTGACCACTACCTACTAATCAGGCTCAGAAGTTTCATCTAAAATCATGTATGTAAAATTACTTTACAAAGTAAATATCTCCTACAGATATAAGACAATCAAGTCTTATTTGACAGTTCATAGGAAGTGGGCAAGCAGTCCTTCTACCTGACTTCCCTAATCACCTCATCCCAGAAGAATTAGGTTCTGCCCGCTGCAGGCAGCTTGGAGAATGAAAACAAAAGCAGGACTTGGTTGAGGTCAGGGATTTCTTTGCCATCTCCCGGACATGTCTCACTTCTATTTGGCACTATTAATCAGGTCAGAACCAGTAAGCTGCCAGCCCTTGCTAAAGGTATTGATGCCCAAATGGAAGGCCTGCTTGCTGTGCTGACACTACTCTTAATCTGGAAAAAAACATTTCACAGCGATGATCAGACCTTCCCTGATAAGCAATAACTCACATGCTGTGTACCGTGCATCGGGAGCACATCAGGAGTAGCAAAGTGGTGTGTCTTAGAAGGTGCCACAAGAGCTTAGTGCTTTCCTTTGAAACAAAGACTTTGGTATCTGAGAGAGGTATCTTCACATAATAGATTACATTCCATTAAGACTTCAGAGAATACCTTTGGGATCATAGGAAATAAATGGCATTTAAATCTTAGTCTATTTCCAGCTTGGTAATGCCAGTTTAAAATTTTAAGTCTTTTTTAAATAGATTTGTTTCAAATCACAAAAGTAATCCATAGCAAGTCAAGTAACAGTGATAGATAAAGTACTATATTTCTAAAGAAGACAGATTACTATTTTTCTTCTTGAATAATGATATTGCAATGGTACATCATTCCTATTTGTCTCTTATTTATATTTCTTCCAATTCTCTATTCTATTTTTTCCTAATCCCCCAACCTAGATACCATCAAAACCACAGAGCAAGTACCAAAAGACATCTTTAAGGTAAGTATGTAGCTACTTATCTGTACTTTCAAGTGTCCTACAATAATAATGTATTAATTAATTAAACAAATCTGGCATTGGGGAGATCCATTTGGTAGAACTAGTTAAACCACTCTATGAAAAGTTTCCACATTCCTATCATCTGCTATTCTTATTTTCTGCATTCTCTCTGGCTAGAACGTAACATCTTCCTTGTTAGGTCCTGGCCTCGGATCTATAAGTCCTGTTAGTTCTCTAGATTTAGATACTATCATAAACAGTTTTAACATGCAACTCTTTCATCATATACATGAAATGTGATACCATATAGTACATTCTTCTTCCAGTCCAGGATACATTAACGCACCTTTACTCTCCTGTTTTCACTGACTGAATTCTGTTTTCCAGTGTTGCTCTTGTGGGACTGAGCAGGCTGCTATGGGCATTACCTCTCAGAGAGAGACAGTGATACATAACTGTCACAAAAAGGACAAAAGTACATTCAAGCGCAGAGTAATGGCAACATGGGAAGAGTGAAGTCTAATTTCATGTAAAAATATGTCTTCTGAGTAGCAGTTCATAATGGACAGAAAGTCAAATGACCCTTTTTAAGGTCACTTAGGGCAGAAGCAAAGGGTTTTGAACACAATTCTTAATAAATGTTGTTGGTTTACCACAACTATATAAATACATACACACACACATGCACGCACGCATGCACGCACACACACACGCGCGCACACACACACTCAAATGATAATAATAAGAAATATATTAAAATGTTAACAATGGCTGCTTCTGAGGAATGAAAAGTTGAATAATTAATTTTCTGCTTCTTTTTAACAATTGTTTTTTCCATGTTTCCTCATTAATGTTGTGTTATTTTTACTATGAGAGAAAAAATAACTTATACAAAGAAATAAATGTCAACAACATGAATGCTAGGAAATTTACCTAAGTATTGAACCTCTAAACCGCACAGCCAGCTGAGCGCAGCTCCAGAAATAATCTAACTGAAGGCAGTAGGACAGCAGACTTAAGCCCCCCACTAAGCTGAGCCTGAAATACGTCTTGAAGCTTTATGTTACTCTGTATATTTGAGCAGAAAAGAAGCCTAAGTCTAGGCCTTCCTTAGTACATGCCACGTTTTCATAATCACAAGGATTTGGCTTCTGTTCTAGTACAGATTAGCTGCTGAAGCTGGGTCTGGCAACTGGCTGCAAACTACAAAGAATCTGACTATAAATATCTTCCCTTTACCTGCTCTAAAGCAAATGGAGCCCCTAGAACATTAATGATCCCTTACTCATTCATTCCCTAAATATTTACTCAATATCTACCTTATGCTAGAACATTTTGGAGTCTGCACATATAAAGGAGGCAAACCAGACCACGTCACTTCCCAAATAGATCTCACACTGGTGTAAATAATAAACAAAGGTATAAAGAAAAATAAAGTAGGGGAAGGGTGCAACTCTGAGTAGTATGGGTAATAAAGTCTTCTCCGACAACTTGATATTTAAATAGAGACCTGAAAGGAGCAAAAGAGTAAACCATGTGCACATCTGGATGAAGATCATTCTGGACAGAGGCAACAAACAGCAAATGCAAAAAACTCTGAGGTAGAATCCTTCAAGCGTTGGGTAGCAGAGCAGCTGGAGAATAGATAGTAAGCATAGAAGCTAGTTAGTCCTGAGTGAGATAACATAAGGCCTTTGGGTCATAGTAAAGATTTTTGACTGTATTGAGTGTGACAGAAAATCACTAGAGGGTTTTCTTCAGAGGTTAATAGCATATTTACATTTTAAACGGTTCTTTTTGGCCATGGGTGAAGTGTAGCTAAATGGAGATAAGAGTAGACACAAGGGGGTAGGAAGATAAAGTAAGAGTCCAAGTTAGAAATGATGATGGGTCGAATGAAAGTGATTACAATGATATGGGAAATGTAAAGAAATCTAAGATGGCTACCCTGTCCCGAAGGAATTTTTCCAACCTCCTCTCCCTGAAACCCTACCTTTCCCGAGGGTGAGAAACAAAAGACCGCCAACTATGCAGAAGTAATCAGTGTATAAATTTACCTGCCTGCCTTTGTTCAGGGTTCTGACTCTGGAGAGTGAGCGACTCCTCTGATCCTGCCAGCGTAAATAAACCTTCTTTGATTCTTAGTTCTCTGAGGGCCACTTAGTTCTTCCCGGTACACAGGCCAAAATCTACAACATTTTGGTTTCCTGACCTGGAAACCCAACCGCGCTGGCTCTTCGAAGCCACCGGTTTGGGCGCAAAGCAGAGACACTGATCCACTGAAGCAACTGAGGAACTAGAAGGTGCACCCCGCCCCATTTAGGAGGTCTTGGGCCTGGCACTGCTCGCCGCCCCGATCCATTGTGTCCCCTGGACTCTGAGCAGCAAGAACCAGGAGATTCAGTGCATCTACATTAGACATGGTAAGGCCGGGGCCCCAGGAACCCAGCTAGGCCCACCTTACGGGTGGAAGAGGAAACTGATCACCTCCTAGGGGAAAGTGCCCCCCTCAGGCAGGAACCACCAGCGAGGGAATGTTTTAACCTCTGAGAGCCAGTGAGCATGTGCGGGCATGCGTGCCTGTATCTCAGAGACCTGTCTCCGAGCTTCCAGTCTGTGGCCTCACGGTGAAGTACCACGGGATCTGAGAGGGCCCCAACCTGCAGTTCTGTAGCAAGGTTATATGGCATAACGGTGATTCGTCCCTCCAGGGAATGACCACGCCCTGGGTTTATAGGGGTACACCTTAGCCAAGATGTACTGAAAGTCTCCAGAGAGACCCGGCCAAGCAGTCATCCCGTTGTTTGTCTTTGCAGCACCGACACAGCGGGGAAACTTGGGGTCAGGTCAGAGTACGGCAGTGGTCCTTGAGACTATGTTAAAGAATTTCAAGAAAGGTATTTGCCTCAGAGGTGGTTATTACTGAACTGGTGAAAAGAGGTAAACTGCAGGAATAAAAAAAGTGAAAGAAGGTTTGCAGGAGTAGTAGGTCTGTGAAAGAAAAATCTTGAGAGGAAATTTTGTGAGGGAAAGGTGTAGGAGAAGATTTGTGAAAAAACTCTGAAGGGAAATTTTAAGTAATAAAGTGAAACGAAGTTGGAAATTTAAATGCTGAGATCAAGCCGATGCAAACAAACAAACAAACAAACAAACAAACTGAAATTGTGTTTAATGTTCTTTAGTCTATTGGTCTGATGCAAATGTTTTGAAAAGGTTTTTTGGGAAGAAAACTAAGATTCTGTAGTTCACAATAATTTTAGTATTTTGTGTTGCTTTAACTAGGTTTCTAGGACTTTAGAGAATATATTAACACTGGCCTCTGTGCCTACTTCTCAAAGGAAGCTCCCTGCAAATATGGGGATGGGGGGGTAGAGTTGCACTAAACCAACCGTCTTAGATTGTACGTTGGAAAATTTTAAGGAGGGTTTCTCTGAGGAGTATAGAGTCACGCTGACCTCGGAAAACTTCGTATTCTTTGTAAGCTTGAATGGCCTGCCTTAGGCGTAAGTTGGCCCTCAGAAGGCACCTTAGACCTCCCCAGAGTGAGGACAGTGTATGGGGTAGTGACAGGGACCCTAGGATATCTAGACCAAGTTCCATACACAGACATATGGTGGCAGACCGCTACTATAGTGCTCCCTTGGACCTGGTTCGGCACAAATAGGCGGAGATGTAGAGGGCATTTGTGGCCTGCCTGGCTAGGCAAAAGGACAAGGAGATGCCAACAAAATTAATTAACCTGGGGACCCTAAGGAAGATTCTATCTTCTGACCACTGTACATCCCAGTAGCTCCATCAGTCCCCATGAGGCCATTTTACTATCAATTGCCAGATAGGCCTCTACTATCAGTGCCTTTGCCACCCACTACTGCCCCAGAGCCCTGGCCCGACACCATGCCTCTCATCTCATTCAAGTTCGACTTGGTAATAGAAAAGTCTGAAGAACAGTGGTGGAGTGTCCGGAACAAAGATGGCCAGGTTGGAATGATTCCTGTCCCTTTTGTTAGAAAGCTCTTGAGATCCCCACTACAGGGAAAACATCGTGGAAAGTCTAAATTAGAGGTAAAGGCTAGGGCTAGGAAGTCAACAAGTGTGTCAAAAACAGCAGAGACAGCAGGAGGTGACTGACAAACGGGGAAAGGAGAAGGTGTCTCTGTTGGCAGCTGTTAGGGAACCCAGGTCTAATGCAACAGATGGCTGCTCCCACATGGCAGAAAGAAACCAAAAGGAAATTACACCGTAACCAATGTGCCTTCTGTCGAGAGACTGGTCATTGGAAGAATGAGAGCTCTTGTCACAGGGAAACTGTAAGTCCAAATGGGCCAAAGAATTTAAGACATCGACCTGAGCCAGTCATCAAAGAAGACTGGGTCGAAGGACAATCAGACTAGGAACAGTCAAGACAGAAGTGTGTTTCTGGGGGAGGGTCAATCAATAATTTGTATAGTAGACACTCAACACTGTAGCCACAGCCAAACGTCAAAAAAGGGTCAGTAAGTTTCTACAGGCAGCTGAATTCTGTCAGTTCTGAGTCCTAGGTTTAAATGTAAAGGTTCCCCCATACTGTAATTACATTAATGAATAGTCAAGAACATAAGCAGCTGACCAATGCCAGAATATTTTATTATTAGGGACTGCTGTGCAAAAACCACGAGTCCATCTCAATACTGTAAGTACATTAAACCCTGCAAACTGCCTTGGTGCCAGAAGTCTTTAAGGTGTCCAATAACTGGGACTGGGCAGAGAAGGAAGCAAAGTACAAAAGGCTGCCAATTTTAGCTGCCATAATACAGGGACCACCTCGAGGTGACCTTAGGCAGTAAAAACCTTGCAGGCCTGAAGGGCCTAGATCTTGGTTGGCCATGAGAGGCATTATTGGACTTAGATATAATCAGTGTGCAAACTGCAAAAGGAAGGGCACTGAAAGGGCAAGTGTCCATCTAGCCCTGGGGAGCTGGGGAGGGGTGGACCTCATAAGCCCTCGCCCCACATAGCAAGCCTCTTGTGAAGGGGCTTCTCTCTCCTCTAACAATGGAGGTCCAAGCACTTGCAAGTTCCAGTCCTAGAAAAATCTGCCAGGATCACAACAGTAGAACCTCAGGTCACCCTCGACATGGCAAAAAGGAAAAACTGAATTTTTACTAGATAGTAGAACTGCCTACTCTGTCCTGACCCTTCCCATGGGTCTCTCTCTCCAATGCTAACTGCACAGTGACAGGAGTAAACAGTCAGCCTAACGTAAATTTCCTTTCCCATTGTGAGACCAGGATTAGCAATGAAGTTCTCTGCCACACATCAGGACCAAGGTCCAGTATGGAAAACACTTTGTCTGGGAAACCAGGACACAGCCAAAGAGGGTGTCTACTATAACACCAGCAGAAAAAGTGTAACATTTACTAAGTGTGCTAACTAATGTTTTAACATTTCAGATAATATGACATTGAACTGAAGCTTCACTACTTCTGTAAGGTATGCAAATTGCTCACTAGTTAGTCTCTTATTAATGGAAGAGCTATTTATTCTTATGTTAAAACCAAAACCAAAGTAAGAATTTTCTTACAGCAACAAAGCGATCAACTTCATCTTAAGCTAGTCTCAGATATAAAACCCATCAAAAGAGGGAAGAAACAAAATGGGACATCCCTCACAGAGTTAATCTTTTTTAGTGAACCTAGTTAATTTTTGGTCCCTCTCTCTTTAGGAAAACGGTTCTCTCACTCAAATCCTGATAATTGCCTAAAACTGATAATTTAGATTCTCTGGCTATTGATAAGAGTCATCAGCCCATTGTTAAGCAGAAATGGTGTTAAGCCAGGCAGGGCCCTTAAAGTTCGAGGGGGGAGGGGACTTTAGGCCAGAGGTCTTTTTATACTTTAATATATTAACCAAGCCTGTTTCCCTTTACTCGCTTAATAGGCAAATTAATAGATATATGATTTAAATAATCAGTTTGAATCTTTTTCTTTGCCTAGGTACTGAGGCTGCACCTCAGCAAGAAACCTAAGACCCCACCATGACTGAGACAGAAAGGGAAAGAGCTCCATGAAACCCCAGTTGGCAGGGACTAAAGACCCTTCTCAGCAAGAAGCAGATACGGAAGAGACCTCCCGTCTGTCAACATCCGTATTAATAATAAGGGGGTTCATAGTTCTTAGAAGAGAGGCAGGAAAAATAGTTAAAGGGTTTCTAGGTATGCCTGCAAAGACACTGAGGTCATCCTATCTCAGAAGGTGTTCGCGATAATCCATCATGCACCCCAAGGCCTCTCCCCTTACAAAATCCTTTTCAGGAGACTTTCCCCCCAGCGCAAAAGCGGGGAAGGGCTTAACTACAACTATGTTAGCAGAAATTTAAGAAAAATAGAGATTTAAGGGTATTCAGTCAGTAGAGAAAGAAATGTATTAAGTTCTGTGTTAGGATCTGGCTGGCAGTATTAAATTTTTGAAAAAGGTTTATACGCAGTTATTTGTAATAAATTTGGAGTCATAGTCAGAAGACTCAGATCATAATTGGCTTATTTTCCTAACTATTCTAATATAATTTTCATTTAAAAGATAAATTAAACTTTAGAAAGAGCCTCTATCCTTCTAGGGAATTAGGTCCACCCCTTTTCTTCAAGAGAAGAATTATAGGTTAAGGATAGAAAAAGGAGCTGTTCCAGCCAAACTAAACAGGCTTTCACATTGTTATATTAGCAACTCCAGCTGCCATTAAAGTTACAAGTATTACTCTGTGAATCCGCCACACCTGGGTAAAGAAAACAATGTGTCCACAGAACTGGGAAACTTAGACTGCAGAACATCTTCTTGATCAGCCATTCCAGAGCGCATTCCAGAGGCAGCAGAAAATCCACCTAAGATCATCGGCCCTTCTCTGGCCACCCCCGGAAGCTGGTCAGCCTACACACAGCGGAAGCTTGAGGAATTTCATAGTGGGGCTCCTTATAATTGGACTTTAGAGAAGAAATTGATGCAAAGAACTGTGAGCTATGTATCCATGTTACCAAAGGAAGTCAGAAAATGTCCACTACCTCCGTTTTCTGTAGCTACTGTGAATGACAGTGCTTCTCTTATATATATTCCAGAGCCACGCTGTATGTGGCAGGATTTACCATTTGGTTGGATGAAGCAAGTGGCACCCGAACAGGGACCTGAGTACAGGAAAACACGTAAATAAGTTAAGATAAGGAGACTCCCTTGGGAAAAGCCTACACAAAAGAGCAAAAGGGAGAGAATACAGATCACAGACTAGTAAAATTCAAGAAAGCAAGCATGTTAAATAAATTTAAGGAATAGGCTGTCATAACCAGGAGAAAAACATAGGACAACAAGAGTCAAAGGACCGCAATGTTTTTGTACAGATGCTTAAAGCTATACTTAGGGCTAGGGAATACAGTGTGCACACTCACCAGCAACTTTAGATCTCATATATGAAGCTTGTCCCTGGTTCCCAGAGAAAGGAACTGTAAATAGTAATACCTGGGGAAAGACTGGGATGCTACTGAATTGATTCCCACCCAGGTAAGGTCTGAAACTGGGTGGCCCCACATAGGCTTTACTGGATTTGTAGAAACACGGCCTACAATTGCCTCCCCAAAAATTAGGAAGGAAGCTGTATAATTAGCATGATAAAGCCTATTATGGGTGGACAATTTTCCAGTAGACCAGTATTAAATATTTACTTCTGATACTGTTAACCAGGGTGTGGTGATCTGCTCAGGGATGTGTTGGTGGCTATATAAATTGCCTCTTCTGGGAGCTCGGGGCTGATCTCTTCTAACCCTGTGTGGTAAAGAGTCAGTCGCCAGCCGGCTAATAAAGGGTCACAATTTATCTCAATTGGCTCCGTGGGTCTTGGATTTGATCGCACCACCACAAGATAACAGGAAAGATCTGTATAACTAGAAACATAAAACCCTTCTTTCTCAGAAAAACCAGAGACTAATCTCTCCTTTAGAGACTATTTTCTTCACTCATCAGCCCACCTGGGATGACTGCCAGGAGCTCTTGCAGATTTTATTCACTTCCGAAGAAAGGAAGCCGATCCTGCAGGAGAGCGCCAAGGCTGTGTTAGAGCCAAATGGACAGCCCACTATAGACCCAGCTCATATTCAACATGTCCTCTCATACACCCGTCCGCCTTGAGACCCAACACCAAAAAAGGTAAGGAGACTCTCAATTGGTATGGCCAGCTTCTGATAAAACCTTGCTTTTGTCAGTTGGCCCCAGATATTAGAAAAAAAAGAAACGAAGGAAGGTTGAAGGACAAAATTTAACTGAGCTACTTGAGGTAGCCCTGCGCATCTTCAATAACCGGGATGAAGTTAATATCACCCAGATTAAGAAAATGACTAAAGTCCTACTGTTGTGGTGCGATCAAATCCAAGACCCACAGAGCCAATTGAGATGAATTGTGACCCTTTATTAGCTGGCCGGCGACTGACTCTCTACCACACAGGGTTAGAAGAGATCAGCTCCCAGAAGAAGCAGTTTATATAGCCACCAGCACATCCCTGAACAGATCACCACACTCTGGTTAACAGTTGGTGTTAACATATCCTTGATCAGATTACCACACCCTGGTTAACAGTATCAGAAGTAAATACTTAATGCTGGCTTACTGGAAAATTGTCCACCCATAATATTCCCTACTGGTTTTCTAGGGGAATTCAAATCATTGAATAGTAGGTCTAGGCCTCATCTAAAGCCATACAAAGACCCCCTCATTTTAGGATGGAGAGGATCAAGATGGTCCAGACTGGACCCTTGACAGTCTTATTTTTAGTGGGTCCTCTGTCTGACGCAGGGTGCATTGTTCTGATGTCTGTGGTGGATGCGCAGCCTTGATTCTGGTCCAGTGAATCCAATGATGGCGTCCAGCTACCTTGACTGCGGTGGGTGTTGTGAGGATGACAGGAAAAGGTCCGTCCCAGCAGGGCTCAAGAGAAGCAGGCTGTACCTTTCTCACCCATATCCAATCACCTGGAGTGTGGTTGTGTGGCTGGACTGGATGCTGAGCAGCTGTTCTGGTGGCAGAGACCAGCTGGTGGGTCTCCTGTCGTGTGAGAGAGAGCTTGCAAAGATTTAAGCAGTGAAAAATTATGAATTTCTGTTAGCTTTTCCTCCCCTAACTTGGGGAGGAGAGGTGGGGGTCCTCCAAACATTATTTCATAAGGCGTGAAGCCCTTATAATAGGGTGTGCACCGTGCCCTTAAAAGGGCAAAGGGGAGGAGACTCACCCAGTTTTCGCCAGCTTCCAGTTTGAACTTAGTTAAGGTTTCTTTCAAGGTCCTATTCATCCTTTCTACCTGTCCTGAACTTTGAGGCCTATAAATGCAATGCACTTTCCATTTGATCCCTAAAGCCTTTGCTAGAGATTGGCTGGTCTGGGCGATGAACACAGGGCCATTGTCGGACCCCAGTGTTATGGGCAGGCCAAATCAAGGCACTATTTCTGAGACTAATTTCTTTGCTAATACCTGAGTGGTCTCCTGCTTGGTGGGGAAGGCTTCAGTCCATCCTGAAAACGTATCCTCATCTCTACTGTTGAATACTCATTGGACTATGTCGACCAGCTCAGATAGGTTCTTTCCTTCAAACCCTTCCATCCTCTGCAGTTTCTTTCTAATATCTGGGGCCAACTGACTGACAAAGGCTAAATTCACAGCCCTCTTATTATTAGGGTCCTCTGGATCAATAGCGGTATATAACCGGTACGACTTTAAGAGTCGTTCCAGGAATGCCGCCGGCGACTCATCCTTAGTTTGGATGAGCTCGCTTACCTTAGATAAGTTAGTGGGTCATCAAGCGGCAAACCAGAGGCCCTGGAGCAGAAGTTGGCGATACCGTTGGAGAGCCTCCTTACCTTGGTCGGTGTTGGGGTCCCAAGGCGGACGGGTGTTTGGGAGAACATGTTGGATGCGGGTCGGGTCGGTGGAAGGCTGTCCGTTGGGCTCTAATAACACCTTTGCAGCCTCCCTCTGGATCCACTCCCGCTCCTCTGAGGTAAACGGGACCTGGAGGAGTTGCTGACAGTCGTCCCAGGCCGGCTGGTGGGTAAAGAAAATAGTCTCTAGGAGAGAGGTTAATCTGAGGTTTAACCTGGGGTTTCTCTGAGAATGAGGGGTTCTGGTGTTTCCAATTGTACAGATCGCTGATGGAGAAAGGGACATAGACCATGAATGGCCTCTGAGTTTCTCCCCCAACTAGGGGAGCCAATTGCCGGAGTGGGGCCAGGACTGCTGTCTGGTTCGACGAGTCAGGGACATTATCAGAGTATTGTGGGGGTTGGTACACAACCCCAGTGTGGGTGTGGGGAGGACTAAGGAGGGGTTCTGCCTCCCTGTTAGATTGCGATAGGACTGGGTCATAAGGGGCGTAAGGGGGAGGATTAGTGATCTCGGGGAGGATTAATGATCTCAGGGTCCTCACGGGGCACCTGTAAGACAGGGTAAAAAGGGTTAGGTCTTTGTCCGGACGGTTTCTCTTTTTGCTCCTTTGGTGTAGAGAAAAGGACAGACTTGAGAGTTGTCTTTGATTCTTTTCTGCTGTGGCAGTCTTTCAAATACTTGAGGGCATCAGAAACAATATCGATCCACATATCGATATATGGAGCCTGATCAGGGTGGCCAGGATTTCCATAGATAATATTCCGTATCTGAAAGGCTGTTTGCAGGTCGAGTGACCCATCTGATGGCCACCGTGTTCCAAATGCGGGCCAATCTAACTGGCAGAACCTCTGGAGGTCAAAGGGAGTGACACAGGCTCCGTAGGCGTGCGCTCGTCTCCTGAAATCCTTAAAATGATTAAGGAGGCACTGAAGGGGGGTAGGATGATTCGAGGAAGAAGCTTGACTCATGTTAATAAAAACAGGCAAGACCCCCACAAAAGCCAAATAAGCCAGGGCTAGGATCAGCTTCTGACCTAGTGTCCAATCGGACGGGGCCACGGAGGCCAGATCTAAGGAAAGAATTAAGATACCACACATCAATATATGGAGTACGCATATGAAAGCCAAGGCAACAAGAAGGTAACAGTGCATTTTGACCAGTCCGGACAGACAGACACAATACAAACAGACAAGAACAGTAACAGACTAAGGTAGACCAATCTGGACAGACAGACACAAAACAAACAGACAAAACAGACTACAATTAACAAAACGCTAGCGTATCAGGCAGGTGCTGGGTCAGGATCTGACGTCTCAGACCTGACCGTACTAGGGAAGTTGTGCTGCACCCAGCCTTCCACTAGTTTTTAGGGCCCACAGACAGGAACAGGTCTAAGCCGAGACTTAGACAAACTCTAGGGCTTACCAGCAGATAGGTCTAAGTTGAAACTTAGACGTACCCTAGGGCTCACAGACAGACAGATACTCAGAAACCCGAATACCTGTAATACCAGAAGTCAAGTCTGATGTCTCAGATCTTGACCGAACTAGGGAAGTATTGCTGTGTCCAGCCTTCCACTAGTTCCCCGACGGATACCCAGAAACCTGGATACCTGTAGTGCAGTCTGACTCACCAGTGAAGCTGCTCCAGATGACTCATGCCCAATTGTACCCTTTGTCCACCTGCCCTCGTGGGCGAGTCTGCCTGGCATCTGGGGCTGAGGAACGTCTCTCAGCGGCCGTCCCCTCGATGGGGCGGGTCCTCGCCCAAGGTGGCCGGGGTCGTGGGTCTTAGAAGATCTCCCCTTTTGGAGATATCTCACTGGAGCCTCCAAATGTTGTGGTGCGATCAAATCCAAGACCCACGGAGCCAACTGAGATAAATTGTGAGCCTTTATTAGCCGGCCGGCGACTGACTCTCTACCACACAGGGTTAGAAGAGATCAGCCCCAAGCTCCCAGAAGAGGCAATTTATATAGCCACCAGCACATCCCTGAGCAGATCACCACACCCTGGTTAACAGTTGGCTGTTAACATATCCTTTGATCAGATTACCCTGGTTAATAGCATATCCTTGATCAGACTACCACACCCTGGTTAACAGTATCAGAAGTAAATATTTAATGCTGGCTTACTGGAAAATTGTCCACTCCTAACACTACTTAACGTCAATAAGCCCCACATTCAGTTCCTGAAAACTGCTCTCAACCCGGCCACTCTGCTACCAGATGACGACCCCAAGCAGCCCATACACGACTGCCTTGAGGTCCTAGAGAACGTCACCTGTACCCCACCGGACCTGACAGATGACCTCTGGCCAAATCTAGAGGCCACTCTTTTCACAGATGGAAGCTGCTTTGTCGCAGAAGGAATCAGGTCTCTGAGCCCAGGACAGGTAGAGAGGATAAATAAGACCCTGAAAGAAACTTTAACCAAGTTCAAATTAGAAACTGGCGAAAACTGAGTAAGCCTCCTTCCCAACCCCCTGGTTAAGGGCATGATGCACCCCCTACTGTAAAGAGATCACACCTTATGAAATCATGTTTGAAAGACCTCTTGTTTGTTTTGATATATTCAGAATCTGTAAAATGAACTATGAATTTTGTATAGCTTTAGGTAAAACCTGCTAACCATTCAGGCATTATTAGAGGCCTTAGTCAAACAACGGCTCAGCAACAGAGAAGAACAATGCCGGAGGACAGAATCCTGGTATGAGAGCGTGCTTAACTGGTCCCCGTGGTTGACTACTTTGCTTTCCTCCATTGCAGGACCCCTAATATAAGCATTTCTAGGGTTATTATTTGGACCTTGTATAATTAATTGGTTAACTGCCTATGTCGAAAAGTGTGTACAGGCAGTAAAACTCATGGTCCTCAGAACAAACTACTGGCCACTCCAGGTTGAAGATTCAATGATTTGAATTCTCATAGAAAACCAGTGGGGAATGTTAAGGGTGGAAAATTTTCCAGTAAACCAGCATTAAGGATTTACTTCTGATTCTGTTAACCAGGGTGTGGTAATCTGCTCAAAGATATGCTAATGGCCAACTTCTGCTTCTGTAATCTGCTTGCTTGATTGATGTTAACCAGATCTGCTAAAGGTCATCTTCTGCTTCTGTAATCTGCTTACTTGTTCTAGGCTTTATACACTGCCTCTTTTGGGAGCTCGGGGCTGATTCTCTAGTGGGGAGAACCAGTCGCTGGCCGGCTAATAAAGTCTCACGATTCATCTCAATTGGCTCTGTGGGTCTTAAATTTAATTGCACCACAACAGTAGAAAAAAGTCAAGAATCTAAGTTTAGATTTGTTAGATTTAGGCAGAAAGATATGGGTCTCAAGTTTCAGGGAAAGATTCAAATGAGATATACAACCAGGGGAAGTCTTCAGTGTAAGAATAGTAATTAAAAGATCACCTAGGGAATGAATGGCTCTAAAGAAGAGAAGAGGTCCTGGACAGTCCTAGAACACTGCAACATTTAAATTCATAATGAGGAAGAGGATGTGGCACAAAGAACTGAAAGAAAACAGTAATGGAAAGAAAATGAGAAAAAAAATGCCCCAAAGCCAACTGAACTGTGTATAAGAAAGAGATTACACTTTGAATAACACAACTATATAAAATTTCCTTATCTCAGAGCCCTGAAGCAAACACATTAGCTTACATTAAATTTAAGTTTTTACCATCTCTTTGAAATCTATGTAGTAGACTAGTGAATACTATGCCATCCCATTATGGGTTAGTTTGTTTAGCCCTGAGCCCACTCTTGCTTTTTCCCTTTATCATTCAGTCTGTATCACCATGGAATGACACTGGATTCAGCATAAGCTGTAGATACCACAAATTTTTCAGGGTAACAAATCCTAAAAGCCAATCTTGACTGTGAGCATTGTAAAACCAAATTAAATTGCAGGCATCCTGATGCAGTGAAAAGAAAATAAGGCTCATATGTAAGTAGGTTTCTTTTGTTCCAGCTCTGTGCAATGGACCTTATTTTCACCCTATTTGGTCAAATTTATTTTTAGCTATTTTGGGGCATCTTTAAAGAGAGGCAAATACTAAGGACTATAATTGAGTACAACTCAAAGGTTCCAAAGAATAGCCTACTTAATACATCGGTGTCAAAGAACACCTTTCCTCCCACAAGAGTTAAGGACTCCCTCTTGCTAACTACCCAGTAGCCTGTGATCTTTCCTGATTTTGATATTAACTGCAGAAACTACTGGTACTACTGTTATATAATAATTTAGACTAAAAAGAAAAGAAAAACAATATCGCACATGTTGTTTATTGGACTTCACTGATATTTCTGATGTTAGTGAGACGACTCTCAAGAATATCACAGGAGTTAATACATTAGACAGTATAAGTGGACATCTTTTACGTCACTGTCATGTATTTTTATTTCTATTATCCATGATGGAATTTGATGTGCTTTACGAGAGGTTTTTATTGGCTTGGCCCTGATACAGGAACTGAAATACCCAAGGGCATGCATTCTTTGCATAGAAGTTACTTTGCATGAGACAGGACATCACTTGTAAAATTCTTAATCTTTTAGCAGGAAATGAAATGGGACATCTCTTGCAGAGTTTATCTTTTTAGTAAACCTAGTTAAGTTTTCTTCCCTCTTTTGGAAAAAAAAAAAGGCCCTCTCTCCAATTCTGATAATTGCCCTGGCAATTCAGATCCTCTGGCTATTGACAAGGGTCATCAGCCCATTGTTAGAAGAAATGGAATTAAGTCAGATGGGACCCTTAGAGTCTGAGAGAGGAGAGGACTTTAGGCCAAAGGTCTTTTACTCTTTAAGTAAAAGACTATTTCCCTTTACTCGCTTAATAGGCAAATCAATAATAGAAATTAATAGTTATATGGTTTAAATAATAAGTTTGTATTTTCTTTTCCTTGTCTAGGGACTGAGGTGGCACTTAAGCAGGAAACCCAAGACCCCCACCCTGACTGAGGCAGAAAGGGAAAGAGCTCCATGAAACCCCTGGAGGCAGGGACTAGGGCCATTCTCAGCAGGAAACAGATACAGAAGAGTTAGGCAGGAAAGTTAGTTAGTGGGTTTTGGTCTGCCGGCAAAGACACTGAGGTCATCCTATCCTAGAAGGGTCCACCCTAATCAGACTACAATTAAGCAAGCCAAAAGGCTTTTTTTTAACTCACGCAAAGAAACCAGGAGTCAGAGAATTAGGTACCAGTTTAAGCCAGTCACTGCCACTTGCACAAGGAACACCCCAAGGACCTTCAACTCACCTGACCCTCATTATTCCATTATAATATATTGTATATGCTCATAAGTTCATTAATATCATTATAACAGACTGACTTCTGGGAATGAACATGAAAGCAAAATGATGACTCACCAAGTTCTGTCAATCTTAGTTGTCAATCAAGGAAGCCCATCCTTCTAAGAAAAATAACTACCCACAGCAAAAAGAGATAAAAACCCCCGAAGGCTTTGTTACCAGGCCTTTTGAGCCATGCTTCTCTTGCTCAGGCCCGCTTCCACATCTGGAAGTGTGCTTTCCCTTCTAATAAAACTTTTCTTTTCTACTCTTTTTTTGGGTGTCTTGCTCAATTCTTTGAGACATCAAGAACCTGGAGAGTGCACCGGGAGAGGATCCCCACTCTCCGGTAACATGGGGACTTGCCATTGGTTTATATGGTAAGCAGAGCTTAGTGCACCTTAAGAGATGACTTGCTCAGTGGTGCCTGACTCTTTCACTCAAAACCTTTACTTTATTCCCCACATGAATTTCCATTGTGAGAAAAAATAACTAAATAGAAGAAAATCAAAGCAGACTCCACCTCTTAAGAACAGAATAAGTCATTGTATCCCTGGACCGCTAGCTCTTTTGGTAAGATTTTTTTGTTGCTGTAAAAATAATTTTTTATAGACAAATAAGCTTGGAGAATGCCAGTTAAATTTATTTTGGGGGATTTTGTTTTATTTATCATTTTAATGTGTGATTATAAATACTCACTGTCTTACCTAAATATATACACATAGTTTTATTTTTTTATAAAGGGGCTCCAAAATTAATAAGCTCCAGGATGCACCAAACCGACATTTCTCTGAGGTAAAAAATATTTATTAAAATCATATAGCTGGGAAAATGTTTAAAAGCAAAATCAAAGTTAGGGCTGTTTGGTCTCAAAGAGTTCTTTCTATAGTACCAACATTATCTTCATCAATTAAACCTCAGTATGAATGAATTTCATCTCTTGAGGATAAATAATTTTGAAGGGGAAAGAAAATTTATGTGGTTACTAGAAAGAGGATATTATTTGGCACACAAAAAGGAAGTTAGAGGCACCTAAATATAAACTATTTCTACTTCACAATTTGGCTAGACTTGTGCCACTGGCCTCCTGTTATAGGGCTGGCTAAAAATAATTATTTATTGAATGTACATAAGTATGATCTTTTATTTTGTCTTTACCTTTGTATTTCTATAAATTTGGCTATGGTTACACAGCATGCCCATGAAATTGTCTGATTGGAAAAAAAAAAATCTGCAGTATGCCCTTTGTTTATGGAAATCTCTATCTCAGAGGTACCAAGCTACTTTTATTTTTAGATGCCTTGTATTACTGTGATGATTGTGCTATTGGTAAACATACTCTGTGGCAATTTCATGACTTCCATGCCAAATAAATGCAATAAATAATTAAAGCTATCATTAGGCATGCTAATAAGTCTACAGAATTGTTTCCTAAAACAATTACACTAGTTATGTAAAAAGGTTATGACAGGCAAGCTAATCACACTTGAAATTTGATCATTTTTCTGAAAGACTCACAGTTGCTCTGCTATTAAAGCTTGTGGGAAAACCTTCCTCTGGGGACTATTTTCCTGGCTCATTTTGTACCATTGCTACTAGCACTGGGAAAAAAAAAGAAAGGAAATGGACTAAAAATACAAAGTTCTATCTATAATAGGAGTAAACTTCAACACACTGAATACACAGTTTTAGGCAACTGAATTTTGTGGTTTTTGTGAATAGTAAGCAACAGGCACCTTTTGTTTTTATTAATGCAATTCAGCTAATATGAGCAAACAGAATTGAAAGAGAAGAATGTGCTTTATCATCTATAAACAAATTTCAATTTTCTCTTTCAAGTACAGTTGAATGCATTTCCTTTGCCACCCAAAGACAGAAGATCTTGATTACTGTTACAAAAATAATCTCTGTCTTTGTGTGAAGAAAATACAGAAAATAGTCTCTCTGGATGGTGTGTCAGCTTGTGAACTTACAAAACAAGATATATTCTTAGAGGTAGGGAAATTAAATTAAGGTGAAATGATAGAACCATTAAAATGACAACTGAAGGCTTATTTTATAGGCCACTGCTGGCTTCCCAATTGTCCTTTGTCCTTAGCCTCACCCCAGGGGCACAAACAACAGAACCAGAAACAAACAGGATCAAGACAGGGTCAACTGTCTGAAAATACAGGTCACTCAGGTTGTGCATCCTGTCACAAACTGCTAACTCTTATGTAAAATTAAGGTTTCATCTCTCTTCTTTTCTCCCACAACCCATCGCTCTTGTTTTAGGTCTTTAAACAAAAAAGGAGTCAATAACTCCACATTTCTTCTCCATTTGATCCATGCAAAAAAAATAAAAATAAAAATAAATCAATCCAAAACCAGTTTAGTTAGAGTCTTTCTCCTTTCTCTCTGTACAGAAGAATGCTAAGCATTCACCCTCTTGAGTATTAGGAAAATTTGTATTTCTCTATCATCTATACTTAATCCCCTCAACAAATATCACTTGGGCCTCTACTAAGAAAGAGTAGTTATCTTTGGTCAAAATGGTGGGCTAGGTAAAAGCAGGATTAGCCTCTTTCCATGACCAAATTACAACCAAACTGTAAAACAATGTGAAGAACCACCTGAAGTCTAGCCGATCATAACTCATACATCAGAGTATATAAAGAAATTGCCCCATTGATACTGGTAAGAGGGGCAAAGATGCAAAGTGGGCTGTTCCCACACCTGCATGTGGTGGTCGAGCAGCTGCAGAGGCCCCCCTGAAGGAAGGTTGAGTCCCTAACCCCATGCAGGGGATCCCTAACCCAGGGTTCCAGTCCCAGGAAAAGAAGTTCTCACAAAACTTGAAAATCAGTGGGGATTCTGGCTGTCTAGGTGGGACAGAAGGAACCTGAAAACCCAGACATCCTTTTTAATGGGCCCAGGCGCAACCTCACTCTCTCACAGATCCTCACCCTGGGCTCCAGCAGAGGGTCAGCAGCTTAAGGGGCATGAGACATATGGGGAGAGACTGAGTTGTGTGGCACCATAATGAGGGCTTGAGGGACAGTTGTCATTGCTCCTTTGTCAGGCTTCCCTCCTGGGCAGTCTACAGATAGGCACGATCTTGCCTGTGTTGACCCTTCCCCTAGCATGAAACTACATTGGCCTGGTGAGATTGGCTCGCTCTCCAGCCTGGTGTCCTTGAAACCCTCCCCACCCAAAGTGCAGCCAGCCCCACCCTACACTTTCCTTGGACTTTGCATTTGTGTGCAAGATGCAACCTTCGGCTCAGCTCAGGCTACCCATGTGTGGCATGCACATTATGGGAGGGACTTTTGTTGGTGGGCCACCAGTGCCAGTCCAAACTGCCTTTCTCTTGGGTAGATCGTTGAGGTCTGCAGGCTGAGGACAATGGCAGCTTGCCTCGCTGCGATCTGTGACTTATGGAAGCCTGCGGGGTCAGAAATGGTAGCAATTTGCATCGGCCTGATGGAAAAGGCTTGGTCCATTTCACTGACTACGTGAGATCTGCACACTCAACCCCAGTAATTTCCAGGGTCACCTCCCCACCCAACTCCCATATTAACCAAAGGCTCTTATAGCTACGGAGACTTACAGGGAACTGGCAGACAGCCTCAGGCCTTGAGTGCACTGGTCTTTCTGCTGAACCATTCCAGGGCCAGTACTGGGGGTACGCAACCTAGGCTTCCAGCATGGTCTCTCCCACTTGCCTCCAGAGCCCGCACAGGCAGCAACCATTTGCAGACCGCTCTGTAGCTCCCACCAGATAGCCTCTTACCAGATAACAATCAAAAGCAGCACCTGACGTTGACCTACATAGGAGCCCCTCCAAAGGGGCTCTGAAACCAATACACTCAGAGGCTGGTGTCAAGACCACAAGAGAATCCCACCTGACTAGCCCCAAAAGTCATGCACCCAAAGGATGGTCTCAACAGGTACATGAGCCTGCTGGAACAAATTCTACTCCCTGTGGTCAGCTCCCAGGCAGCAGTTCATACCCCGTGGGTGTGGCAATCCTCACAGCCAGTAACCCAGTGAGGCAATCCCATCCACTGACACGCTAACAACAATCAAGTATTAGCAACAACAAAAGAACATACACAACCCACTCAAGGAACATGCTGAGAGCCCCTGGTGCAGATGATCAGGGAAACTGCACCACTGGGCTACATGGGACAACTACTATGTAAGGCCAGCTGGTCAGGGCTGGGAGACATAACAAATCTTTGTAATATGCAGAAACAAACACAGAGAGGCAACTATAATGAGATAAAGAAACATGCCACAAATGAAACAACAGGAGAAAACTCCAGAGAAAAAAACTAAACAAAATGGAGTCAAGCAACCTACCAGAGAAAGAGTTTAAAAAACTGGTTATAACAATGCTCAGTGTACATAGGGGGAGAATAGATGATCTCAGTGAGGACTTCAACAGAAAGATAATAAGTATAAAAAAGGACTAAAAAAAAAAAACATAAAAATGAACCAGTCAAAAATGAAGAATACAAGTGAAATGAAAAATATACCAGAAAGAATCAATGGTAGAATAGATGAAGCAGATCAAATTAGTGAGTTGATAAACAAGGTAGCAGAAAACATCCAAACAGAAAAACAAGAAAAAAGGATAAAAGGAAAAAAAAGGATTGAGGAAAGTTTAGGAGATCTCTGGGACAATATTAAACATACCAACGCCCATATCAGAGGGTACCAGAAGAAGAGAGAGTGAGCTAGGGATTGGGAATCTATTAGAAGAAATAATGACAGAAAACTTCCATAACCTGGCAAATAAATTAGACATACAAGTCCAGGAAGCACAAAGAGTTTTAAACAAGGGGAATACAAAGAAATCCACACCAAGACATATCATCATTAAAATGTCAAAGATTAAAAACAAAGAGAAAATCTTAAAGGCAGCAAGAGAAAGGCAGCTAGTTACTTATAAGAGTACTCCCAGAACTATGTCAGCTGATTTCTCAACAGAAACTTTGCAGGACAGAAGGGATTGACAAGAAATATTCAAAGTGATGAAATGCAAAGACCTATACCCAAGAGGACTCTCATCAGTAAAGTTATTATTTAGAATCAAAGGAAAGATAAAGAGCTTCCCGGACAGGAACAAGCTAAAGGATTTCTTCACTAACAAGTCAGAATTACAAGAAATGTTAAGGGGACTTCTGTAAAATAAAGAAGAGGGGGGAAAAAAACATAAATACAAATAATAAAATGGCAATAACTATGTACCTTTCATTAATCATTTTGAACATAAATGAATTAAATTCTTCAATCAAACAACACAGTGTAGCTAAATGGATAAGAAAAAAAGACCCATACATATGCAGTTTACAAAAGACCTACTTGAGATCAAATGATATACACAGACTGAAAGTAAAGAGATGGACAAAGATATTTCATGTAAATGGAGATGAAAAAAAAAGCTAGAGTAGCAATACTTATATCAGACAAAATAGACTTTAGAACAAAGACAATAATAAGAGACAAAAAGAAGATTACATAATGATAAAGAAATCAATACAACATAACCCTCGTGAACATATACACACCAACATAGGAGCACCTTCACATACAAAGCAGTTATTGACCAATATAAAGGGAGAGATTGACAGTAATATACTAACAGCAGGAGATTTTAACACTCCCTTGACACCAATGGACAGACAAAAAATCAAGGAAACAGCGCCTTAAATGACACACTAGACCAGATGGATTTAATTGACATTTTCAGAGCATTTCACTCCAAAGCAATAGAATATACATTCTTCTCAAGTGCACAGGCAACATTTTCCAGAATAGACCACATGTTAGGCCACAAAACAAGTCTCAATAAATTCAAGAAATTAAAATCATGTCAAGTGTCTTCTCTGACCACAATGGCATGAAACGAGAAATCACCTACAAGAAAAAAACTTCAAAATATATAATGTATGGAGGCTAGACAAATAGGCTACTAACCAATGAATGGGTTGATAATGAAATCAAGGAAGAAATCAAAAGATATCTAAGGCAAATGAAAATGAAACCAAAATTCAAAATCTATGAGACATAGCAAAAGCAGGCCTTAGAGGGAAATTCATAGCAATCCAGGCCTACCTCAAGACACAACAAAAAGATCAAATGAACAATCTAACCTGAAACTTAAAAGAACTAGAAAAAGAACATCAAACAAACCCCAAAGTGAGCGAGGAAAGGTAAGGAAAAAGATCAGAGTGGAAATCAATAAAACAGAGTTTAGACAAACAAGACAAAAGATCAATGAACCCAAGAGCTGATTCACTGAAATAAACAAAATTGATAAACTTTGAATGAGATTCATCAAGAAAGAGAGGGAGGTCCCAAACAAATAAAATCAGAAATAAAAGAGAAGTAACTACAAACTCCACAGAAATACAAAGAACTGTAATAAAATACTATGAGCAATTATAGGGCAACAAATTGGATGTGAAAGAAAGAAATACATTCCTAGAAACATACACTCTCCCAAAACTGAGTCAAGAAAAAACAGAAAATCTGAATCGACTGATTACCATCAATGAAATAGAATCAGTAATCAATAAACTCACACACACACACACACACACACACACACACACACACACACAAACAAAGGTCCTGGACTCGATGGTATAATGGGTGCAAACATTCAAAGAATTAACAACTATTCTCCTCAAATTACTTAGTTAGCGAGGGAAGACTTCCTAACTATCCTTATGAGGCTACCATTATCCTGATTCCAAAACCAGACAAAGACATTACAAAAAAAGAAAACTATAGACTAATATCCCTTATGAATGTTGATGCAAAAATCCTCAACGAAAATATTAGCAAACTGAATTCAGAAATGCATAAAAATATCATAAATACAATTAAGTTGGATTTATTACTGCAATGCAAGGTTGGTTTAATATCTACAAATCAATCAATGTGATACAGCCCATCGACAAATTGAAAGATAAAAATCATATGATCATACCAACAGATGCAAAAAAAGCATTTGACAAAATCCAGCATCCACTTATGATAAAAACTCTCAGCAAAGTGGAAATAGAGAGAACACATCTCAATTTAATAAAGGTCATGTATGACAAACCTATAGTCAACATCATACTTGATTGAGAATAGTTAAAAATATTTTTCTTAAGATCAAGAACAAGACAAGAATGCCCACTTTTACCACTTATGTTCAATGCAATATTGGAAGTCCTACCTACAGCAATCAGGCAAGAAAGAGAAATAAAAGGCACACAAGTGGAAAGAAAGAAATAAAACTGTCATTGTTTGTAGATGACATATTACTATATAAAGAGAACCCTAAAGATTATACTGAAAAACTGTTAGAACTGAAATGAATTAAGTACAGTAGCAGGATACAAAATTAATATTCAGAAGTAAACTGCATTTTTATACACCAGTGATAAACTATCAGAAAGAGAAATTAAGAAACAATCCCATTTACAATTGCATCATAAACAATAAAATACCTAGGAATCAAATTAGCCAAAGAGATAAAAGATTTGTTCTCAGAAAATTATGTCACTGGAAAAAAAAAAAAACATTGAAGAAGATATTAATAAATGAAAGCATACATCTTGTTCATAGGAAGAATCAACATCATTAAAATGGTCATACTACCCAAAACAATCTATGCGATCCCTATCAAAATATGAAATGGCATTTTTCTGAGAAGTAGAATAATCCTAAAATTCATATGGAATCATAAAAGATTCGAATAGCCAAAGCAATCTTCAGAAAGAAGAACAAAGTTGGAGGTATCACACTACCTGATATCAAACTATAGTACAAGGTATAACAATCAAAACAGCATAGTATTAGCATAAAAACGGATATATAGATCAATGAAACGGGAGAGCCCAGAAATAAATCCATGCCTATATGGTCATTTAATCTATGTCAAAGGAGGCAAAAATATAAAATGGGGTAAAGATAGTCTCTTCAACAAATGATGTTGGGAAAACTGATCAGATACTGGAAAAAAATTAAATTGGACCAACTTCTTATACCAGATACAAGAATAAACTCAAAATGGATTAGACTTAAATGTAAGGCCTGAAACCATAAAAATTCTAGAAGAAAATACAGGCAATAAAATCTCCGATATTGCTGTTAGTAATAATTTTTCTGATATATCTCCTTAGATGGGGGAAACAAAAGACAAAAATAAACAAATAGGACTACATTGAACTAAAAAGTTTTTGCACAGCAAAAGAAATCATCAACAAAACAAAAAGACAACCTACTGAATAGGAGAACATATTTGCCTATAATGCATCTGATAAGGGCTTAATATGCAAAAGTTGTAAAGATCTCAGACAACTCAACAAATAAAAAAGAAACAATCCAATTAAAAAAATGAGGAGACCTGAATAGATATTTCTCCAAAGAGGAATTACAGATGGCCAATAGACATATGAAAAGATGCTTAAGGAAACTAATAATCAGAGAAATGCAAATTAAAACCACAATGAGGTATCACCTCAAACCTATCATAGTGGGTATCATCAATAAATGAAAAAACGAGTGTTGGCGAGGATGTGCAGAAAAGGGAACCTTTGTACACTGTTGGCGGGAATTACAAATTGGTGCTGCCACTAGATAACAGTTTGGAGAGTCCTCAGAAAATTAAAAATAGAGCTACCTTTTGACACAGCAATTGCACTTCTGGGTATTTATCCAAAGAATATTAAAACATTAGCTTGTAAAGATCTAAGCACTCCTACGTTCATGGCAGTGTTATTTGCAATAGCCAAGATATGGAAGCAACCTAAGTGTCCATCAATAGATAACTGGATAAAAAAGTTTATGGTACATATATACAATGGAATAATAATCATAAAAAAAATAAAATCTTACCATTTGCAATGACATAGACAGATCTAGAGGGTATTATACTGAGTGAAATGAGTCATACAGAAAAAGATAAATACCATGTGGAATCTAAGGAACAAAAGAAATGAACAAACTAAATAAAATAGACTCACAGATAGAACAAATTGGCAATTGCCAGAGGGGAGGAATTGGGTGGGGGGCGGGGGGGACTGGGTAAAAACAGTGAAGGAATGAAGATGTACAAATTAGTAGTTACAAAACAGTCATGGGGATGTAGAGCACAGCATAGGGAATATAGTCAACATTATTGTAATGTTTGTGTGCAGTGCCAGATGGGTGCTAGAGTAATCGTGTTGATCACTTCATAAATTATATAAATGTCTAGCCATTGTGTTGTGTATCTGGAACTAATATAAAATAATAAAGACTTTAAAAAAGAAACAGCAGTATTTGCCCCCAGTAGTACCAGGAGATACTAGTCTAGGAAGCTGTACATTACTGCCCTCGCTCAAGTACTCTGTTCTCTCAAGCACCCTTCAGGATAACCCCTATGGCTGCCAACTTTCAGCACTGCTCTCCTATCACTACCTGCACTCCTACCCCTTCTCTCTCCCCACTGCTCAAATTAAATAGCTCGTTCACAACTTATCTGATAAATCATTCTACAATAATAGGTGACCTGTTTAATGTGCAAATTCACATGGATATAAGAGTGCAAGCCTCCCTATATTACAATCCACCCCACTTCAGGTATTAATTTAAACCAGAAGATTAATGAGGATTTCTCAGACCTCACATCCAAATTTCCTTTTACCTCACATCAAAATTTGACATAGTTAACCACGTGTAGTGTAAGCTTTGATTGCCAAGGCATCTACTTCAAAGAGGTATCCACTTCTAAAATGGCTATCTGGAATAAACACGTTGCCATCCACAGGACTGGATAAGAAGCCAGACCACACCCCAGCTTCCTTTCTTTAGAAATCTCAATTGATTTAGATAACTGACTATTTGGGCTCCTTGTGTTTTCTCTTCTCATACTTTAAATTTCTGCTCTTAAGTTTTAAATAAATAGTGATCTCTCAATACCCTAGGCTTCCAAGCTCATTTCCAATAAAAGCAGAACCACAGGACTTCTCACTCTCCTCTTTCCTCTCAATCTCAAAAACAAGGAGAGAATAAGGGGATCCCACTTTCTTCTCAATTCAACAATCAAATAACTTTCTGATTGGTTGGTAAAGATACTAATGAGGATAAGCTACACAGCTCCCATTGGATGAGGAAAGTCGATTCTATTGGTTGAAATATGATTCCAGGAACTCCTTTGTAAGGGTTGGCTTAGCTGGCTGGAACACAATGTAGGTAGGCAATTCAGAGTAGGAGGCAGGCAGTTCAGTACAGGTGACAAGTAGTTTACAGCAGGCTTGTCTCTGAAGTATGGCTCGCTTTCATGCATATTTAGCAATGTGTGCTAGGCTATGTTTTAAAATTCGAACACTGTTAGCCACTAGGAGCTTTTCTTAGTAGGTATCTTCTTTTTCGGGGGCAACATTTTTAAAAACTTAGAGAAAGTCATTTTAAAATATGATTCAAAACCCATAAAAAATACAATACTGATATATTATAACTACATTAAAAAGATAAGCATAGTCAAATGACAAATGACCCACTTGGGGAAAAAATATTTGAAAATACCATCACAGGTGAAAGGTTCACCTCCCTCTAAAAAGAGCAGCTATTAATCAGAAATAAAAGACTAAATCTCTCTAGAAAATGGGGAAGGAATGGGGAATGAGAGCCAGTTCACAGAAAAATAAATTCAAATAGCCTTTACATAAATGAAAAGATATGCATTCAACTCATTCATATCTTGTGATTAGATAATAAGAATTAAAACAACACTAAAATAACATTTTTCACTTATCAGACTGGCAAAAATGTAAATACTTCACAATATTGTTTATGAGGCTGTGATAAAGAACTTTCATGTTATAAGAATGCAAAATGGTATAAAATTTATGGAATTTGTCAATATATGAACATTAACTATGGATTTATCTTTCAATCCAACAATTCAACTTCTAAAAATTTATTCTACAGAGATACCTGTCAAAAATGACAAGTATATATTATTATATATTATTTATTATTTTTAATTAGAAAAGAATGGAAATTACCCATGTCTATCAACAGGAGACTGTTTAAATAAATTATGATATATTAACATAAGAAAATAGTAATACTAATCAGCTATAAAAAAAATGAGCTCTCTACATACTGATGTGTAAATATTTCCAGAATACATAGCTAAGTAAATAAACAAACAAGATGCAGGACAGTGTATAATCTGCTCTCTTTTGTAGAGAAAAGGAAAAATTAAGATTATATATTCAGATTTTCATGCATTTGCATTTAAAAAGTGGCACTTGATGCATACGCGTAGTAAAGGTCCTATTAAATAGTTTACCTAATTAATCTGACTAGAGACAGACTGCCTGTATCTTTCTCTGTCACTTACAAATTAATTAACCATTATAAGGTTGATACATGAAATGAGTTAACATTTGCAAAGAACACAGAAGAGTATCATGCACTTAGTATTGTGAAATGTTCATTAAATGAAAAACTAAATAAGTAAAAACTGCAGGGGATAAAGTAAGAATTGTCAATGTATACTTATTTTTTTATGTCACTTTAGTTTTTGAACTATTATACTTTCAGTTTTTAGATTTGGATGTATGTTTCAAAAAAAACAATTGTAAATAATATATAAACTTGAAAAAACTGGCCCTACATCCATGAAATTTAAAACCAAGCTATTTCCAGATCCTAGAATATTTATCCCCAAAAAAACATTTGTGTTCTCAGAAACCAGAATTGAATGGCATATAAAGGAAGAAAGGGACCTGGAAATATTCTTGGTTTCAGCTTCACCAGGATGCTTGTCACTTTGTATAACATAGATTCCAGAAAACTATTAATAATACATTAATTCTGACACTATGGATTCATCATCTGTGGGAGAAAAATGCACTAAACATACTGTTTTCTCAAAGAATGACATATGAGACATTCCTTCCTTCCAGGAAAGTTTAAAAATTTGCAATCAAGATCATTAGATTGTATTTGAAGTACAATTTTTTCCTCTGCAACATGTTTTAAAATCCTCTTCACTTCCATTCTCTCCCTTAAGTCCCAGTTTCTGGTGCTCTGGCGCTGTTGGAAGTGGAGACTGTCTTCTGAAACGGGCCTACTATCTCCAGTAAGCAGACATTTTCAATCCTATACCTATCACAGTGGCTCTTCTACTATCTCTTGTTATGAAATTGCTAACCTGGTGAAATCTCTTAGGGAGATTTTTTCTCTTATCCCATTTGCTATGGCTGGAAAATCACTCTCAACAGATTCCTTAACTAAAATTGCAATTGATGATTCTGAAGCCTGAGGCCCTAGAAACCCAATAAGAATGAACACCTCTTCCATATTCTCCTTTAGGCATTGTCTTTCATCATTAAATTGTTCACATCTTTAACAGCATTTTTTTCTGCTACATATTTTTCCGCAGCAATGAAATATGCCTCTAGTTTTAATATTCTTCTAGCCTTTAACTACATTAACTATTTAATATGTTTAGGAATTGAGTTTCTAACTGCAAAAGCTGCTTCTTAACTTAGTCTCTTCTCCAAAGAGGATTATGCTGTTTGCTGGAAATGGATATTTTTATATTTTCTAGACATTAGTTTGTTCTAATATATTCCTCTATTTCTTAAATTCCAGAATCATCTCTATCATCCATGATGAAATAACTAAATTCTGAGTTTACTAAAAGCGTCTACTATTTAAATAAATCTTTTCTCCTCTACTTCCTTGAGAGAGATAATTTCCTGGAAGAACTCTTCTACCATCAGACCAATAACAAGCCCACGAAAGTTTGGTCTTAATTCATCTTGCATGGCCCTTTCAACATGCCTCATTTTGGTGAGCCATATCTTCAGTCTTGATTCTAGGGCATATTCCTTCAAAGCACATGCTATATTTTCAGATAAATCCACAATGATTATATTACCTTGAAAATCACCTAATGATACTTTTGTGTTTTCTACAGATCTTCCTGTCTTTCCCAATCTTTAAAATGCTGTTTTAATGTCCTTTACATAATCCCTTTTCTGTGACCTCCCAAGAGTTTCCTATTTCCTAACTTTCTCTGAAGGAGTCATTCCATTTAAGATCTTGCCTCTTTCTCTTTTTGATTATTTTAAGACCTGGGCCCCTATTTCACCTCTCCCTTTTCCAACGCTCTGTTGTACAGTATTTAGATTCCCTTGAATCTCCATTTATCTCTTAGAGATGTCTACTCGAATTTAGAATTGTTATTTTCTATGTCACTTTTTTAAGTTAGTCCTCTAATTTCTCAAGTTTTCTGCGAAAAAGTTTATTTTTCTCGTCTATTTTTTTCATTCTTCTATTTTTTCTATATTAACCCTGAAACTTAAGTTTTGAACTACCCTAACACCTTGAACTCCTAAGAAAAAGAATTAAAATAGAAGCATTATGAGCACAAGCCTTTTGTACTTGCTTTCCTAGCCACTGTTTTTTCAATGATTTTATTGAATTGTTTCTCAACTTAAGAAGGTATATGATCTTTACAGTAAGGGCTCTCATTCCTTTTTTATTTGGTATCCAACAACCTCCTATGGGTGGAGTCTCAGTTTGAATCACAATGATCAAAAGTCATGGTCAGACCATATGTAATTGTCAAATTCTGAGGCACTTGAGATCAAGAAGTAGCAACTTTTAAACCTATGGGCAAGTCACATGACTCCTAGATTTGTCCTTCCAATGTTTTCTCTCTTGATTCTGAAGGGGAGTCAAAACAGTATAAAAGAGGATCGGAATTTGAGGACACTTTCCATTCCACCAACCTAGCCCTAAAGAGTTCCTGCAGGTACCGCTGGATATAAGACAAGCATTTTGAGACCTGAAAAAGGATGATACATGAAAAGACTCTCTCTATAACCAAATCAGTGTCTCACTAAGTCTACTTGGAAAAAAACATGTGTGCAGAGTTCAAGGTCAAACAGTAGCAATTATTTTGCTAGAACAAATTTAATAAGGATGTCTCAGCACTCCTGGTCAAATTTTGCTTGCTGAGCCCTTCAAAACTTGTCTGCCTTTGCTGACAGCCCAAAGCATGCAGACTTGCCTCTATAGAATGTTTGCTTATATAAAAACAGCCACTCTCCCATGGACAAAATTGCCATAAGCTGCAACAACCCATTATAGCTGAAAAGACGTGGTCGTTGTCAAAGTTTAACATCTCAGACTTTAGCCATGCTAGAACCGGACCAGAAGTTTTACAGAATTCCTCTTTCTCATTTTCTCTTTATTCTCACTCTATTTTCTAGATGGTGGGGTATGAGGAGTGTCTGAGAAGTAATGTCACTCTTTTTCCCTGAGAGATAAAGAAGCAAAGCAATAGGAAATTTAAAATATTAACTTATAACTGCTAGAGGAGATATCGAAGGCTGTGGCTTATAACTGCCAGTTTACTGATAAGACATCCCCAAATTAGACTTACCAACGACGTCACTGCCAGCATCCAACGGAAGATGGCGCAAACGTAAATTCCGTACCTAACAACTGCACAGCCTGGAGGAGCAGAGTAAAATGGCTCTTCCTATATCCTCGCTAAGAGGAAAGGAAGAGGCAGTTGACACACTCCAACTTTTCTTTCCAAATTGACCAATCGGATAACTGATCGTCACCGCCACCGGAAAAAGTGAGAGACAGAGAAGTGTTAATGGTGTTGTTCTTAAATATGTCCCTCCAGAATGAAGGAAACAGCACTAGGAGAACAAGTGTTCCTTCAACGCATTGCTTGGTCTCTCCTGTTAGGATCTTCTCCTTCCAGATCGCAGTAACATGTCGTAAGCTCACTGATTCTCTTAGTTACATCTTCATCCCACTTGGTCACAAGAGAACTTTGAAATTGCCTGTAATTACAAGACAAGCTACAAGTCTCTCTTAGTGAATATGATCTCTCTTCAGCATGTTAGGTTGTTAATTATGGTATATTGTCCAACTAGGATGCTTGAAAGTGAAAGGAAGCACAATAAAGTTAAATAAAATTATAATAACATTTGAGATATTATATCGGTGAATTGATAAAAAGTGCAATTCAAAATTGATTTTGTTAAATAAAATTATTTCTAAAAATCAAAATAACTATATTCCAGTAAAAACTTTTACAATGTCTTTATATTGATACTATATTTAAAATAACATAAAAATTCTTGGCATGTGTTGGTATATTTCAGTTACTATTTACACCTTAAATTATCTATGAGTGCATTATTAATATTTTTGAGGAATACATTCTAATATGGTGTTATTGTTATTAAATTTTTAATTACCTTCTGTCTTCTCAAATATGTGTTTTATGATTGCTATATGGGGAATTTTAACACCTCAATTTAATCTTCACTGTAGATTATATTATTTTAAATTAAGAAAATAATCTCAGAGAAGTTATATAAGAGAAATTATATTATTTCTGTTTTTATACTTAAATATGTAAAATTTGCAGCCTAAATAGTTTCACAAATACTCTCTTTTTGACTCTATTCAGAGTACCAATCTTCACCAAACATTTATATGACACGAATGTCATTGTTTTCCATTGTTTATGATTCTTTAGAAAGTTTTGCCAAATTTAGATGCTGCACATTGGAAAACAGTTTAAATTTCATTTTATTTCTCTAAAAATGTGAATTTAATCAATTACAAGAGTAGCACCATCAAAAAAGTCTTAATGTACATTAATACATTATAGGGTACAATTATAGAATTTCACAATTAAATCTTATATCATACATCATTTGAAATGCAATTGATTTGTTTAGGTTATTTATTGATCTTATAGGGGTTAATTGAAATGTTTTCCTACGTCACAGACTTTTTCCAACAACTGCAGTCTGCAAAATATTCAAGATATAAATTTTACTAGCACAACAATTTTTAAGTTTTTTGCTTAAACATTTCTAAGTGATTTTTCATAAAATGTGACAAAATTTTATAAATTTTGTTTGTAAAATGAACAGTAACTTTATAGACCATGTCAATACCTATATAGACCATCTCGAATTTATTTTATTTATCAAGTATGTTTTTTTTGTAGTGTCAGCCATCAAATTGTTTATATATATATATATTCGTGAATTTTTACAATTGAGGCTTCTGTGTCAATTGCAGTTTGGATGCATTTATAAGTGTTATGCACACCATAGCCAATTCTAAGGATATAGTTATTCAAAAGATTTCTCAATAAGATTTTTTCTTTTTCACTACGACTTTTTGTTCTGCCCAATATAAATTCATATTATACTGGGGATAGTTTTATTTTAACTATAATCCTTTAACTGAATATAAAATAACATTCACAATAATAAAAAAATATTTTACTTTTAAAGAGTGAATTTTCAAGTTTTGGTTTAACTTCATAAATTGAACAAAAAGCAATACATTGGAAGTTATTTAACTAATTTTCCATTTGAAGCATTTGACAGCAATTATAAAAACAGATTTTAGGATCTTTGGAAACATGGAGGAGTGAGAGATTTCCCCAGATCTCTACTCTTGAAACAACAATAAGCTGAACATCTAAAACTCAACCAAAATCACCCAAACTGCACACCAGCACATCTGATCGTAGGATCTGCACATAAGAGCTACCACAGGTCAGAACCCCAGGTGTCGGGTGGTGGCCTGAGAAAAATAATGAAGCTGCCTAGGCAGTTGACAGAGCTCCCTGCAGGAGGAGGGGGAGGGGAGAAGGAGCAGCAAGTTCATGGAGCAAATTCCCTGAACAGCCCTAGCTGGGAAAGTTGTGAGCTCCCCATGGCTGGCTGGCAGCAGGGCCCAGTCATCAGGATAAAAAGCAGAGAAACGATAGGCAGAGACACAACAGATGATTTTTAATGACTGTGGTTGCAAAACCGAGGCTGAGCTGCGGCCCCCAGCTGCCAACTCAGAAGGCCCCTCCTCCCATACCCTCTGAGACCAATCACCATATTGCCCCAGAGGAATCTGAACAAAAGGCACCAAAATTATTGCTAACACTGACAGGGACTGAAACTAAAGGTAATGAGCATGATTAATATCTATCAAAAAATAAAAAGTCATTTTTAAATTTTTGTGTAAACAAGGATCCAAGAGGCTTAGATGCCACCTACTGGGAACCAAAAAAAAAAAAAAAAGAGCACCTTCTTTCTGGAAAAAAGCAGAATACATTTCCATTAATGCCCAGGAGGAGGAAAAAGTCCATTAAATACAATGAGCAACCAAGGAGATGAGGCATGTGAGAAAGAAAGAAAAAAATCTTCGGAAAATAAGCTTACAGATATAGAAATATGGAACTTAAGTGACAGAGAACTTAGGATGGAACTTCTGAAAAAATTCAGTGAGTTTAGAAACGAGTTATATCAACAATTTCAGGAATTGAAAAAACTAGATGAGCAGAGCAAAGAGATTGAAATCCTCAAAAAGAACAGAATAGATCTTCTGGAGATAAAAAACACACTGCAAGAGTTGAAAAATAAAATAGCAAGCTTGGGAAATAGAGTCGATCAAATGGAGGAAAGTGATGTCGAAGACAGAAATCTAGAAATAAATCAGAAGGAAGAAGAGAGAAACGGAAAAGTGAAAAATAATGAAAGAGAAATTCAAGAACTAACTGATACCATCAGGAGAGGAAACATAAGAATAATGGGCATTATCAAAGGTGAGGAACAAGGACAAGGATAAGGACAAGAAAGCAAATGGAAACACCAAGGTATCAGAAAGCAAAACATAACATGGCTATAAGACCTTATATTTTAATAACCACCCTAAATGGAAATGGATTGAACTCACAAATAAAAAAGCACAGAGTTGTAGATTGGATCAAAAAACAAAACCCAACCATATGCTGTCTCCAGGAGACACATCTCAGTTCCAAAGAAAAATATAGACTCAAAGTAAAAGGGTGGAAAAGGATATTTCAAGCAAATGGCATTCAGAGAAAAGCAGGAGTAGTGGTACTAATAATGAACAAAATAGACTTCAAACAAAAAAGGTAAAGAAAGATACTGAGGGACACTTCATAGAGATAAAGGGAACCATGCACCAAGAACACATAACACTTCTTAATATCTATGCTCCCGATCAGGAAGCCCCAAAATATGTAAAGCAATTACTAACAGAACTAAAGGGAAAAACAGACCAAAACACTACCGTAGTAAGGGACCTAAATACTCCACTGTCAAATCACCTAAACAGAAATCAATAAAGAAATAATGTCCTTAAATGACACATTAGAACAACTGGACACAATTGACATTTACAGAGCCTTCCATCCCAAAACAGCTGCTTGTACATTCTTCTCTAGTGCACATGGAACATTCTCAAGAATCGACCACATACTGGGTGGGACACAGAGATAGACTCAACAAATATAAGAGGGTTGAAATCATACCAACCATATTCTCTGCTCATAATGCTTTGAAACTAGAGATCAACTGAAGAAATAAATCAGGAAGAACCACGAATACATGAAGATTAATCAACATGCTACTGAAGAATAACTGGGTCACAGAAGAAATAAAGAGAGAGAGATCAAGAAATACATAGAAATGAATGATAATGATAGTACAACATATCAAAACTTTTGGGGCGTGGTAAAAGCGGTCATAAGAGAAAAGTTCATATCATTACAGGTCTACCTCCAAAAACAAGAACGAGCCCAAAGAAACAACCTAACGCTTCATCTTAAAAAGCTAGAAAAGGCAGATCGAATGAAGCCTAATGTCAGCAGAAGGAAAGAAATCATCAAAATTAGAACAGAAATAAATGAAATGGAAAACAAAAGAACAATAGAAAAAATAAATGCAACAAAGAGCTGGTTCTTTGAGAAGGTTAATAAAATTGACAAAGCCCTGGCTAGACTCACACAAGAAAAAAGAGAAAGGACACAAATAAACAAAATCAGGGATGAAAGAGGGGAAATTATGACAGACACTGCAGAAATAAAAATGATCATATAAGAATACTATGAAAAAGCATGTAACACCAAATTTAATAACCTAGAAGAAATGGGCCACTACTTAGAAAAATACAACCTTCCTAGACTGAATCAAGAAGATCTGGAAAAACTAAATAGACCGATCAGCAGTATGGAAATTGAAACAATCAACAAAAACCTACCAAAAAGTAAAAGTCCAGGACCAGATGACTTCACCAGTGAATTCTACCAAACATTCAAAGAAGATTTAATACCTATTCTCTTCAAACTCTTCCAAAAATCGAAGAGGAGATAAGATGTCCCAACTCATTTTATGAGGCTAATATTACCTTGTTGCCAAAACCTGGTAAAGGTAACACACACACACACAAAACTACAGACCAATATTTCTCATGAACACAGATGCAAAAATTCTAAATAAGATTCTAGCGAACTGAATACAGCAACATATTTTAAAAAATTATACACTATGATTAAGTGGGCTTCATCTCAGAGGCTCAGGCATGGTTCAACCTACACAATTCAATTAATGTGATACACCACATAAACAAATTAAAAATTAAGAATCATATGATCATATCCATAAATGCAGAAAAAGCCTTCGACAAGATACAGCACTGATTTATGATCAAAACACTTCACAAAATTGGTACAGAAGGAAAGTCCCTTAACATAATAAAAGTCATATGTGACAGACCCTCAGCCAACATTATATTTAATGGTGAAAAACTAAAAACCTTCCCTATAACATCAGGAACAGGCAGGGGTGAGAAAGATATAAAAGTCATCCAAATAGGAAATGAAGAAGTCAAACTCTCGTTATTTGCAGATGACATGATTCTCTATATAGAAAATCCTAAAGACTCCACAGGAAGTCTATCAGAAACAATAAGCAAATACAGTAAAGTCTCTGCATATAAAATCAACGTTCAAAGACCCATAGCTTTCCTATACTCTAATAATGAAGTGTCAGGAAAAGAAGTGGAAAAAATAATTCCTTTTGCAATTGTACCAAAAAGAATAAATACCTAGGAATACTTTTAACGAAACAAGTGAAGGACCTATATAATGACAACGATAAGACCCTATTAAAAGAAATTGAAGAAGATACAAAGAAATGGAAACATATTCCGTGTTCTTGGATTGGAAGAATTAACATAGTTAAAATGACCATATTACCTAAAGCTTTATGCAGATTTAATGCAATCCCCATCAAAATTTCATCAGCATTTTTTAAAGAAATAGAACAAAAATTCATCAGATTTGTATGAATGCACAAAAGACCCTGACTTGCCAAAGCCATCCTGAGAAAAGAACGAGGCTGGAGGCATCACTCTGCCTTACTTCAAATTATACTACAAAGTGACAGTAATGAAAAGGCCATGGTATTGGCAGCAAAACAGACATACGGACCAGTAGAACAGAATCAAGAGTCCAGAAGTAAACCTATATTTATATGGGCAAATAATTTCCAACACAAAAGCCAAAAACATATAGTGGAGAAAGGAAAGCCTCCTCAATAAATGGTGTTTGGGAAACTGGAAAGCCACGTGCAAAAGAATGAAACTAGACTGTTGTCTATCACCACACACCAAAATTAACTCAAAATGGATTAAGGACATGAATATAAGACCTGAAACAATAAAATGCATAGAAGAAAACATAGGAACTAAACTGAAGGACCTTAGACTTAAAAAGGATTTTATGAATTTGACCTCAAAACCAAGGCAAGGAAAAGTTAAAATAAATGAATGGGACTACATCAAACTAAAAAGCTTCTGCTGAGCAAAAGGAATCAGCAATAAGGTAAAGAGAGAATCATCCAAATGGAAAAATATATTTGCAAGCAACACTTCCAATATCTAAAATATACAAAGAACTCATATGACTCAACAACAACAACAACAAAAAGTGATCCAATCAAAAAATGGGCAGATGACCTGAACAGACACTTCTCCTTAAAGGACATACAATTTGCCAATAAATATATGAAAAGATGCTCAACACTGCTAGCTATTAGGAAAATGAAAATCAAAACCACAACGAGATACCATCTCGCACCTGTTAGAATAGCTATAATCAACAGGGCAAGTAATAACAAATGTTGGAGAGGATGCGGAGAAAAAGGAACCCTTATACACAGCTGGTGGGACTGCAAATTAGTACAACCACTATGGAAAACAGTATGGAGATTCCTCAAAAACTAAGAATTGACATAACATATGATCCAGCAATCCTTCTACTGGGTATTTACTCCAAAAACTTGAAAACCAATATCAGAAAAGATATTTGTGCACTGATGTTCATAGCAGCATTATTCACAGTGGCCAGGACCTGGAAGCAACTGAAATGTCCTACAATGGATGATTGGCTAAAGAAGCTGTGGTACATATATACAATGGAATATTACTCAGCCATAAGAAGAGAAGAAATACTGCCTTTTGCGACAACATAGATGGACCTTGAGATGATCATGCTAAGCGAAATAAGCCAGACAGAAAAAATTGAAAATTACATGATATAACTTACATGTGGGATATAAATCTAAAAGCAACAAATGAACAGGAGAGACAAACAGAGACTCATGGACATGGACTGTAGAGTAGTGGTTACTAATGGGGTGGGGGAGGAAAGGGGAGGTAGACAGGGTAAAGGGGATCAAATTTATGTGGTAATAGGGAGGGTGAAGAAGGTAAAGGAGATTAAATATATGGTAGCTGAAGGAACTGGACTTTGGGTAGTAAACACACAATAGAATATACAGATATCAAATGATAAGGTACACCTGAAAATTATATAATCATATTAACCAATGTTACCCCAATAAACTTAATTTTAAAAAAAAGTTTTATGTAACAATCAGCATTTCTCAATGTATATGCACTAGGGAACTTATTTTTAAAAATAAGAAAAACTAATTAGATGAATTGTCATTTATTCTAAAGAAAACTTATATTTCACAGTTTTATATGTATATGTGTCTTTGCAGCCATGTAATTTCTTATCTTCCAGTTCAGTCTTAAAATAACTACGGTCAGTTCTCACTTAACATTGACAGCAGGTTCTACAACTTAAAGCAAAACAACATATAATGAAAGAAGTTTTACCAAAGGCTAACAAATATAAGCACAAATTAAGTTCCTATGGCGTTTATCTTATCAATATATTAAATGATGTTGAATGAAACGATGTTATCGGGGGACCTGCTGTTTTAACCTTTCAAACAGTTGCTGATGATTCTTCTTCAGGTCTATTTTGGTTTCCACGGTGATGTCACTAATGTTCTCATAGTGGATGATAAATACTGACAATATTATGTGTAGTTTACATATTATTTATCAACTTTCTTGAAAACAGGAATTTAATTTTTAAAATCTCATTAAACAGGTACTTTTCCTTTTTAAGTACATTGGTCCTAAAAATGTTTATTGCAAAATTAAAAGAAGTTTTATTAAATAAAATACTTACATATTTATAATATACAGCAAATGTCAGAACAACTATAACAAGAACATTCCAACTATTACATTTGAGCTCAAGAGCAACATGAGTTAGCTTCAGCTGACTAGGCAGATGTTGTATTCCCTTATTTGTAATGTTCTACTGAGCCCTCTTTTTGGCATCTTAAGCATGGAGGCCCCGTGTGTCTTATAGGTCTATACATGGACCAGGCCATAGTTGGATGGTTCCCCAAGTGGACAGCAAGGGGAATAGCATCAGATAATTTGCCCATCACCACCTAAGACCAGAAGGACTTAGCTTTCCTAGCTATCCTGAGCTGCTACTGTCCCAGATCACCCTGCTTTATCAGTGAGTGTCTTGTATAATTTTGTTTAGAGAAATGTGTTGGTTATGCTGAGTCTGCAAAGATTAGGATCAGAGACAACCAATTGTTGGTTGTATTCAGGTTTGACCATGTGTTAACATCAGAATTTTGTTTACTACACACATTTCAGATGTTTCAAAATGAGATCATGGCAGAAGCAAGAAGTATGAGGTCAAGATATAACAAATCCACCTAATTTTAATGCAAACACAAAAATTAATTTTTCAACAAAATTTTAAAATCTGAGATAACTACCATATTGGACAAAATGCCAGGAGATAGGATATAGATTCTTTTGTGTGGCATGCTTCTGTGAGCCTGATGCATTCAGAACTCTCTAGATAAGAAATGAAAGAGAGGCAGGATAGTTAGCCTACAGAAGTATCCCCTCCCCTCCATGATGCAGCTCTAAAATTTTTAATTCTTTACTCAGCCCTCTTCCTGCTGCTCTGGAATTTCTCCCTGGTCCAACCATGAGACTCCTACGTGAAAAACAAGCCAAGGCCAAGAGACAAGATAGATGGACTGGGATAGTCCCCTCCCCTCCAGGTCACATGAGAAAGAAACTAAGACCGGAAGGCAGGATGGATAGCCTTGGGTCACTTCCAACCATAAGAAAACTAAAACCCATAATTCAGACAGCTCAGAGCAGATTCTCTGAGTTGCCTGCATTTTCTTTTAAGTGTGTATTTTCGCTATAATAACACTTGAGTTTTCCTGCTTGCTGTTTGTCGTGTCCTTGAAGTCTTTCTCACAGCATAAGACAAGAACCTGGTCACTGGATCTCCAGGTTGGGGTTCCTCTTTGGACTCCCACCCTATCAAGCTCTTGCCATCAGAAGGAAACAAGTCCCCTCTGTGAAGATCTTCCCTAGCCCAACGAAATATATTTTATTTCCTTCCTTTTGTAGTTACTTCTGACTGTATGTTTTCTTTTGTTCACTCAAAAAGCTTAATCTCAGAAGTGAGAAAGGGCACACTGCATTTACCTGGCTCTTTTTCCCATAACTTCGTCTCCTCTCTCTGAATACCAACCACCCCACTCCATTACTCAGTTTTGATCTCAGTCAGAAATCTAAGTTAAGGGACAGGGGTGATTGGAATGCTCTAAAGAAGTTTTATCAGTTGCCAGATTTGTCCTTTTCTTCATAAAGGAATATGAGGAAAAATTAAACTAGAAAGTTAGGAGGAAAGCAGTCAAGGTAAAAAAGGTGAGAGATGCATAGTATCAGTCTAAGGGAGGTATTTATAGAGACTTTTGGAGGAGGAATGTGGAAGTAACTGTGGAATATGGGGAAATGGATGGGACATAAAAGTAGATTTAAAAAGTGTTCATTGGTATTATATGTATATACTTCATGGTGTTTAAGAAGTCCAGGTAAATAAACGGAATCACTTTGAAATTGTTTTTTGATTGCTGTGCTATGATTCTATGGCCACCATGCTGTAACCCGATGATAGGATAGGGTTAAGATAGAATAGGTTAAAAAAATAGATGAACCAATGAAATTTAGGAAAAATTTTTATCAAATGTCTTGATCAATAAATGTTAAAATAATTATCTAGCTACCCTAGCACTTATAAGATATGCTTAATCTATGATACCAGGCTATAAAGTCTACAACCTGACCATCCATATGATTTTATGAGAGTCTCTAGTTCATTTTTCCTGACAAGTTTTGCTTTTATTATTTTTTTAAACTGATGTTTTTCTGACAGCACTGACATCTTCATTTATTTTGATTATATGAACTGCTTGTTTTATAGGCTATCTAAATTTCTAAAACTGCACCTCAAAAACTAATTGAAAATTTTTCTTGTTTCAAAATGCCACTTAATTGGCTCAATTGCCAACCTACCATTAGGGCTGAAGCCAATTAACTAAAGAAAGGAAAAATTAATAGGCTGGTATAATATTGGCAAAATGATATAATATCTTTACTGTCACAATCCAAAAGCCCAAAGTTCTTTTACTTAATTATGCTGCTATTCTTAGGTAAATTTTAAAAAGTCACACTTTCCTAGTAATTTTTTTCCCTGGAATCTAAATGACCTCTAATTTTTATACCCTGCTGAGAGAAATATATGTGACCCATTTCTCTCACGGTCTTATCTCATGTGTTATAAATGTAGAGATATATATTCTCTAGGGATTTTATTGAAGTATAAACAATTCTTCTATATTCTCTCTTCTAGATTGGTGTCACAAGTCAAAAAGAAATAATAGCTTGGGTGGTTTTTTCATAGGCAGAAGTTCCATGCTGATTATAAAGCTAATTATTCAAAGATTATTTTTTAAAAATCTTGATGTAAAGAGTCTAGGACCAACGTTTCTAAATTCCATAAAGGTTTTTCAACTGCCAAGAAGGCATGGAATGTCGGCATTCACCAAACAGTTCACTGAATAATGTTAATATAGGTAACAGATTAAAGATGGCTACAATTCTTTGACACTCCTCCCACTGAGAACTTCTGTGTCCACTCTCCTTGAATCTGAGAGGACTGTGTAACAACTGTGACCTGCGGAATATTTAGCACAAGTGCCATAGTTGTGCCAGTTTGTAAGATGGGTCTTAGTAGACTGGCTGTTTCCATTTCCTATCTCTTAAAATGCTTGCCCTGGAGAAAGCTAGGTGCCTTGTAAGAAATCTGATTTATGAGACTGCCATATTAAAAGGATGCACAAGGTAGCCACATAAAGAGAGAAATTGTCAAACAGCCACCATAACTGTAGCTTTCTCAGTCCAGGCATTAGGCCTGTGAGTTAAAACATTCCTGTGACTTCATCTTCGCCTGCTATTTTACTGTAACTGTAAATCCAAGTAAGAACCACTCAGAGGAGCCAACAGAACAATGAAAAATACACCAATAAATTGTCATTTTAAGCCACTGCATTTTTGGAAAGTTTATTAAGCAGCAATAGCACTCAACATTTATTGAACATTTAACTGTGTACCAGGTACTTTTAAAAACATATTCAATTGAATCAACTCATTTAAACATCAAAACCGCTCTTGATAAATAATTATCTTTGACTGATGAGGAAACTGAACAGCAGTGACATTAAATAAAATGCCTAAAATCACACACATAATATGAATCTGGAGCTCCTGGGCCAGCACTATGCTAAGCTACCTTTAGGTAATAAGTGAGGCACCTTATCGTCATGTTACATATCTCAATTTGCAATCTTTTACTTACAATATTATGTGCATTTGTCTGCCTAATAATTTATGCCAACATTTATTAAAAGCTTCAAAAACATTTTCAGCTCCATCATATCTGGTGGCAAGATGTGTATAAACAATGAAGATGTTATAAAGAAAGAAAAAATTTGAAAGTAAAATAAATACTCTTAATATAAAAATAAATATGTCTGTATTATATATATATATGATGAAATTACTTATATAGTACCAGACATGATTTTTCCCTCAAAAGAGAAAAAGAAATACAAACTCTTCAACAAGTCATTTGTATATAATCTTCCATCCATATAATATTACCAGCATACATCATGTAGTCTTGAAAGTAACATTAAAATATTAAAAGTAAAATAAAATTCTAGATCACATGTAGTCTGCTCTTGAAGTATGTATAGCCAGTAGTTAGGAATTCCCACAGAAGAAGACATGTTAATACAAAGGGTATAAAAAATAACTTTTTATATTAAAAGAATTAATTTTGCATTTATAAATCTTATACCCTTAGAGTATTATATTCCTTACTCTACTGTTATTTCCACAGCTTCCTTTCTATGTTTAAATTATTCTTAATATTCTTAATTATTAATTATTCTTAATTATTCAATAATAATGCAAAAAACAATTTGTGTTTTAAGTGAGTAACTTCTTGCTAATCAGTCATCGGCTAGGAGAAATGGCTGATTTAGTTTTGCATTTACAGCCACAAAACCAACAGCATTCAATACAAGTAGCTAGATCAGTAATATTTGGATTATGTGTACAGCAGTATCATAATAAACATCTATGATTCTGTGTAAATGATTTAGGAATAAGAAAACAACAATAAGCTTCAATATATGTTCAATTATATTAATTGAAAAAGATTTCATGTTTTGCCCTCTCTGTTACTTAGACTTATTTTCTGTGGCCCAAGGTTATTTTTTAATTGTATAAGATTTGAAAATTAGAAGAATGGAATGGTATTGCTGCTTTGTAAGTATATAAAGTATATAATTTCATTCTGCTCCTGACCAACTTTAAAAACCATTGTGGAATTTCTCTCAAAATACTTCTTACCGCTGTTTCTAATTTTACTCACCCTCTTACCTTCTTGATGTCATCTTTTTCTTCCTATTCTCACTGTAGTAAGGAGTTTGGTATAAGCTAGCATGCTGTAAGCAATGTACTAATATTTTATTACTAAAATAAATTTTCAAAAACCAACCATGGAATGTCAATGTTCTACTTCTGAAGCCAGTGTAACCAATTATATTCTCCAGTTACTTATTAAAACATTTATTTTAAAACGATTCGTACTGTCTGAATAAGGTATGTTTTGTAATTCCAAGCATGATTATTTTCAAAGAATCCAAATTTACTTGAGCACTTGACAGGCAAAAATTCTCGGGTATAAAGAAAAGAGGAATTTTTAACCATGATATGCTTGTGAAGCCAATCCTTTTAATTTTCTATCTATATTTTCATAAAGTGACAGGTGAGGAAAAAACAGTCAAGAGCAGTAGTTACAGTAGTTATAATTACTATTCAATAAAAATATATAATTTTGCAACTTTAAAATATATACATCTGATTCCCCCTCCAATTGCTATCAAGTGTCAGAATTATAATTATAGACCCATTAAATACATTTAGTTGAGAGCATTAAAAATGTTGTTTTAGTCATAGTACACAATCTAAAATTGGAATTATATGAAGTAATTTCTTGTGCCTAATACTTTTAAATAATTATTATTTTATCAAGTTGTATAAAGTGAAAGCTATTGGCCTGCTGTTATCTGGTAATCTCAAGTCAAATTATCCAATAAACAAAATTCAAATTATCTAATAAACTAAATTCAAATTGTGCAATAAACTAAATCTACAACTTGGCAAGCTCTATGCTAGGATCCTCAGTTTTTCATCAGACAATGTGCAAATTGATTTTAATCTTGCTATACTCACAAGATAAAACTGTGAACTTGTGATCAGAGAGCACAGTCTATTCATGTATTATTAAAATATAGACACTTTACAAATAAAAAGCAGATATGTTTCCAAATAATAATAATTTTATATGGAAGATACTACAAAAGTATTGTAGGAACAATGGAAAAATACATTCATTAATTCTACTAAGGAGAATCAGAGATGGCCTTAGTGAATGAGAATATTGGTGTTGTAATTTACAGGAGGTCGTCAACAAGACAAGAGTGGGAGAAAGGCAACTAAAGGAAAGAATTAACTTGAAAAGTCACCAAGGTATGGCCATGTAGATTATGTTTTAAAGAATTTCATGTAATCCTGGATGGCTAGATCATAGAATAAATGAAAGGAGAGGATGAAGGTGAAATTACAGAGTTGATTGTGCTGAGCCCTGAATGTCATGGTAAGGAATTTATATTTTATCCCATAGGTGATAGAGAACCAATAGAGACTCTAAGGAAAATGTGAAATGATCAGCATTTAGAATGCGTGGGGCTGGAGAGATGAAGCCAAAGAGCTGGAAATTAGACCACCACTTGAGCAGAAATGCAAGGAGTAATTCTGTAATGGAAAATAAATTACATATCAGTCAACCTCTATGATGAATGCCCAGCATTTTAGATCTGTTCTTCTAGGGGTGTATTTGAATGATTCAGTTAGCACAATCTATATAGGGCATTTTCAATTCTATATATGGTTTATTCTTAGAGTGGGCAGAAAGTTTTAGTCTATTCACAATATAGTCTATTCCAAAATAAAAAACAGTAGCTTTTTTCTCACCATTGTTTTTCTTCCTAAAAGAAACATTAGATATAGTCTTACTTATGAGTGAAGAAAGAATGTCATTCTCATTTATGGAGTATTATATGTTATATAATGCATCAGTTAGAAAATTATGCACTTAAAAATATGAAAATAGAACGATGCCTTTACCCTTTTGATTTTGCATGCAGGAGAAAAAGAGATTTTTGTTCTCATCTCTCTATGCCACTGATAAGAACACCATAAACTATGGACAGAGCTTTGGCATCATACTACATTATATTTACATAAGGAGAGAGTAGACAAAAATGCAGAAAACTGCAGTCAAGGAAAAAAGAGAAATGTTATCAGAATGTTGGCGTAACATGTCAACTGAGATATCTCCCTCTGTTAAGAGTACCAATGTATCAATCTATTTAGTTTTCAACTGATAAATAAACATGGGGCATCTTGATAAGAATATTATTTTACAAGCAGATGTATTGGTCTTACTTAATAAATGATGTCACTAATTAACATTTATCTTAAGACTAATGATACAGATTCATGAATCTGTTTGCCTAGAATACCAAGTTAATGAATGATACCTTGAAGAGTTTTCAGAGAACATAATTCAAACCAGTGTTAAATGGATGACGTTTTACATTCTCTAGAATAAAATGAAAGGGATTTAAGAACTCACATGAAGAATGCAAATTGGCATCAAGAAAACATACTAGAATCGAATTTCATGTAATTTTTCTTGTGAGAGATTAATTTTCAAAATGCACAGAGAACAATAATACAGAATAAGTGATGTTGTAAACAAGTTCACAATTATTGAACCATACCAGGGTGTACTTTTACAACCAAGCAGCCAGCATCGAACTTCTGCTTCCAATAAATCAGAAAATAAATTAACCTTTAACTATTATACTCCAAAAATGAGCTATGAAGATATTATTTATAGATTAAACAAATAAACCTAGTATAATTTAAACAATTGATGAAATTCAGTTTGAAAGTCATAATATCTATATGTATTCCATTAACTTATTTTTCCTACCTCTCTGTTTAAGCTTGTTTTTGAGAATAGTTTGGGTCGTTTGATTTTGACTTCCACTTTCTCCTACATTAGCTGTACTTTTCTGTTACCCATATTGAAAATAGCAGGCAGGCACTTTCTAACTAGTATTCAGTTTAGTTGGAAACAGGATCAGGTGGTCAATGAGAACTTCAAATCTTTTATTTTTTAAAGTATAGCAAAAATTACTACACGACAGTCTATATACTTTAAATATTAAAATTTTAATAGAAATGTTCTCACCAGAATAGATAATTACCTTAGTAAGTTTGGGCTGCTATAACAGAATATCATAGACTTGGTGCTTAAACAACAGAAATGTATTCCTCACAATTTTGGAGGCTGGAAGTCAAAGACCAGGATGACACTGTGGTTGAGTTCTTCTTGATTGCAGATTGTCAGCTTCTCATTGTGATAGCAGAGCTAAGAAGCAATCTCTCACAACTCTTATAAGGGCACTAACCCCATTTATGAGAGCTCCATCCTTATGACCTCATTAATCTTAATTATCTCCCAAAGGCCCCATCTCCTAATAGGATCACAAGGTGGTGAGGGTAGGGTTTCAACATAAGCATGTTGGGGGAACACAAACATTTAGTCCTAACAAGAATTATATTTAACTGAGTAAAATACAATTGAATATGGAAAAGATTTAATATTATTAAAGTGAACAAAAATAATACTACATATACTATGTTTTTTATTAGATTGTATTAATTAAGAATGAGTGTGTGTATGTGGTGTGTATGCTGTGGAAAATCTATGGTCAACTATTTTTCTCTCAGGTACATTCTGTTTTTTAAAAGGTATAAATCAAAAGCTTTATTTTTTTTTCTTCAGAAAACAGTTGTTTCAGAACAAGGGGGGTTACATTCAGAATGTTTCATGGTATCTTATAAAATTTTTTAAAACTTTTATTAAAGATTTTCAGAGCATTTAAAGTGTTTCATTTCATCAAAATAATTATATCTAATATTCTGAGCTAGATAGTAAAAGGCATATGCTCACATATTTTTAAAAGTTAGCCTTACTCGGTTTCTCAAAAAATTTACTCTCATAGGTTAGAATGAAATTATACTTTATTAATTTTGACTCATCAGAAACAAAAAAAAGCAATATATAGGAGCATATTTTTTGATTAATGAAAGGAGTATTGAATATATGCCCCTTTTGTTAATCAAAACCACATAGTTAAAGGTTTTTATTGTATCATATCAGACATCATGGGCCCTATAACTTTTCTTCATCCATGTCACCCACAGATATTTTCCCAGTTGTGAAAACTTGGCAAAACTATAATCTATATGATGATATTGAATTAAAGGTAAGTAAAATCTAGGAATACACGTGATAGAGGCAGGACTTCAAAAGTGAAATATCACGTCAGAAACAATACTGTGACCAATTTAAAGGAAAGGTACTTATAAACAGAAAAAAAAGTTCTTAAACAAAAAATATTCCAAAGATGTTTGTTTATTGTTTTAAATTTAAATAGAAAAAAAATGCATTAGATACAATATTTGTATTTTAATGATTCCAGAATTTAGCTCCAACACATCTTAAAATATAATTATCTATGAACAGATTTTATAGAAATTTAAATCCTTATTATTTCTAAATACTCATTCTCCAATGGGAAATTGAAACCTGAATTATTCCACAATGCTATGCTCAGGTATATATTTTGTTTTAGGATGCAAAAGAAGTATATTACCACAAGTAATAAATTTAGCTTTGAGAACCAAGAGAAGTTTGCTTAAACTGACAGCATTAAAAAAAAAAATCATTTCCCAACAAATTATTTAAAAATACTAAACCAACATTTGGTAATATCCCTCTTTTCTTTAAAACAAATTTGCAAAAACAAAATTATAATGACTATGTGTTCCTCACTATAATATACCATGGTAATACTCTTACATAGAATAAAATCATCAATTTCAGGCAGTCAGATGTAATTGCTATAAACTGAAGAAATTTGTACTTTGTAAAGAAACTGTATTCCCATAAAATCAAAACACATGTATCCCTTACCAAATTTAGAACTGCTTATATGTCACACTTTTTTATTTATTATTGTAATTAAGCAAGAGTAATGAAGCTCAAAAGATAACAAATTTAGTTTTCATAATATGATAAAATACACATTATTATTTTTCTCTACTTTCATAATAAGGAATCTCTTCAACTATACAATTAAACAAATAATTTAAAATTATTCAGAGGGCATCAGATAGGCTTTTATTTCTTGGTTTATGTAACATTCTAACTAAAAAAAAAAGGAATATGTTATTTTTATTTCTTCTTCAGTTCTCAATATTTTTAGCATAAAGTTGTTAAGGAATTTTTATAATGAGGAGAAATCAGTGGAAAATTTTAATTTTCTATTTACTATGGCCATTCAACATCTTATAGCACAGAGCATGATTTTGCATAAAAACTTGGTTTTGATTCATTTTACAGTGAAACTCCATTAAAATTATAAAACCTAGCCTCATCAACCAACAATAATTTGTATGTATCTTCAAAAATAAAAAGTCCAATTTATTGTATATTTAAACTAGGAAATAGTATACATAATCAATAAAATGACAATAATCATGCTCCACTATATTAGTAAACATCTGCTAAGATGAAATGCGGACTACCATTTACAAATGCAAAAGACCGTAAAAGAATATGTCAGTCAAAGTTAACTAAAATAATGTTTATTTTCTATTATTAGTTTCTTTTCCTACCCCTAAAAAAGAAGTGTTTTCTATCAACTATGTTGTCACTGATTTAATCCAGGTTTAATACCTGATTCCAATGACACCTGATATACAGAAGAGAAAAAACATATAGCTCTGCTTGTCAATAAAGATTATCAGTAAAAGATACTCTGGTCAACCCCTGGTCTAAAAGAAATACAAATGGTAGATGGCGAATCATTCAAAATGGTTTAAAAAAGGGTTTTTTAGAATTATAAAAGCTTTTATAACTCACTTCTCTCCTATGAAATATCTCCAACAATAACATGTATAATGAAAAATTGGAAAAACAAAATGAAAATCACACTCGTAATTATAAGTAATTGACAACTGTGATAAATAGCTTTCAAATACAGAGACATTTACACTAATAGGAGAAAGAAAATTGACTGGCACATCTATTTAATAAGATACAGATTTCACTGAGTGTTATGGCCCTGAGACATTCTCCAAAAACTGTTTGAAACCATGAGATGATACATGGACAGGCAAGAGAAAAAGCAAAATCTGTCTTCACAGAATTCCAGTTATATATCATTCCCCAATGGTAGAATACAGGCGTAAAGAAAAATTGCTGATAGACTTTGATAGTTGTAAAGCAGCCTGCTGGATGATACAGACTACTAATATTATAGTGAGAAAGTGGGAGAAAGAGGCAATAATCACTAGAGCACTAACAGCACAGAGAAAGTAAAATTGAAAGAGTTTTACAATATACACCACATAGACCACCCGAATGTCAAAAACAGAGAAAAAATATGGTCTTTTGGCAGAAGATTTGGAGAAGTAGGCTTAAAACCTGAAATTTAAATAGCTGCTGTGGGAGGAACTGATTCATTCAGTAAATAGCTAACTTCATTCAGTGATTGATAGAAAGAAACCAGCATGGAACATAGGCAAAGGAGGCAAACACACAATGGAAAAGCAGATAAAGTTTATCTAGAAAACAGAGGAAAAGTTTATATAAATAGTTTTCTGTAATCTCAGATAGATTATACACATGATCTTATTAACAGTGTGAGATACTCAAAAAAGATACAATTTTCAATAGAGGTTATAAAAACAGAACTAAATGAAAAAAAAAATAAAATGGCACAAACTAAGACAGCAATGAAGAAGACTAAAATCATTATGAATCTGAATATCACGTTAGAGTTTACAAAATAGCATACAACTAAAAACTCACTTGGGTTATGTTCGGCAAAAGTTAATATATTTAAAAATACAAAAGTGAGTATATAGAATATTATAAATAGATACAGAGACAAGAGATTTAACATAATTAGCATTCTGAAAGAAAAATTTATTTAGATATATAATAAGAAACATAATATGAAATAAAATTGAAATCTAGAATAAAAAGACAGTCCTCAAAATGTCTTGCTTTGAATAAATACTATCTACATTTCAACGATCTCTTCAGTTTACTCTAGCATTTTTTCTTAAATGGAGATAAAGTTAAATTTAATTTTTTTATTACTTAGCGACAACATTCACATACAGAATATTTGGCTCCTACATTTATAAATTTTCTCTTGTAATCAATCAATCAGTCTACTCTTCTATACAAACATATCTATACAAAGTATCTGGCATGATAAAAATAGAATATTAACAAATTTTTAGTGATGGGATTTTGAGATTGTTTTTAAATTTCTGCAATATCTATCTTTCTTTTTAACAATGATGTATCATTTTTACAAATGACAATGAAATTATTTAGATTAAAATAAAAAAAGAAATGTAAGGTTAACTGGGAGAGAGAAGGAGATATCTCAATTTGTGTACTACCTAGGGATTAATGGTCCTCCATTCCATAGCTCAGACAGCAATCAGGTGATTTGTCTGAAACAGAAGTGTAGCATGTGCATCTTCATCTAATTATCCTGCAAGATTTTCAATAAATCTTCACTAATTCAAGTTTAAATCCAATCTCTTTGGAAATTTACACAAACTTCTCTCTAATCCAGCCCCACAAGTCCTTCCAATATCATCAACTTTCATTTACCATATTCACTCATCCCTCCCACCACCCTAAACTATTTGCAGTAAGAGTTCGCCGTGAAGGTCCAAATCTATGTCTTTTTTTTCATGCTTCAGGTAGTTTTAAAAATGTGCTTTTATTGTTGGTGGAGTAGATAGGAATAAAACCTCAAATTATTTTACAGAATTTGATTTACTATTACCTCTGTGAAGCCTTCCCTGCCATCATTTTTTTTCTTCCCATCAACAAAGTTACAAAATTATGTGCATCCTTTTTCTACCCTCTATATCAGTGCCAAGCCAAGCAATAATAGAACCTGGATCAAAAGGAAATATTAATATTGATCTCATCTTTATTTAAAATATGGGTATTTGTTCATCAGGGATTTTTGTATGAATTTTGAATTTTTAAAATATTCTTTCAAAACATTATTTATCTTGATTACTGAGTATTTTGGTGCTCCCGTATATTTTGTGCCTTAGGTGAGTGCTCACTCATATCATCTAGTCTCATCTCTATGCTACTGCAGCACATATTACACTCCATAGTTATTTATCTACATATCTATCATTACGACCAGACTACAAGGAACCTATAAGGAAAGGAACTGGTTTTGTTTATCTAAGTACATCTGAAACTCAGGACAGCACCCAACATTAAGCAGGAGCCTGTTTAGTAAAGATGAATTAAAGCCAAGAAAAAAGAAAGAACTAAAATTCTTTAGTCTTTAAATAATGAAGTCTTCCACAGGGAAGAAAATATCTAATCTAAAAGAAGAGATGTTATTTCTTTTAAGGTAAGGAAACCTTAATTTGAGGAAAGTTATGAGCTAAAACTAATTAAGCAGTCAAATTAAAATCAGGGGTCTTTTTCCCGGTAAACATTTATTTGTGGCACAAAATATTGAGTGTATCCATCTCAAGAATTTGCTTACATTTAGTCTACACGAGAACCAAAGAATATTAAAACTGAAAGAAATCTTAGATATTATTTAATCTCTTATTATAAATAAGGAATCACACTTGAGAGGTTAAGTGACTTGTCTAAAACCACAATGGAGTCAGAACTTGAAATCTTACTATCCATTTCTCCACCTGGTGCTTTTTCAATAGAGGTTATTTGCAAATCTAGAAGCGGAACCATTGGGAAATAGGGGAGTGGAGAGTGGGGAATTTTTTTTCTAGGCCAGGCAGAATTACCAGTTCATGAGTAAAACAAACCACAATCAAATTTTTATGTATTGCTTGAAACATGGTCACTGCTAAGGTGAGGTGACTAAAAAATTACATTTCGAAGTTCATTTCAGCCCTGTGATTTATCTTTATCACTAATTTTTCTATGATTCACTTTTATCAGTAACAGAGAATGACTCTATTCTCTGCCTACTCTAATTCGAGATTTGTGATGTCCAAGTTAAAATGTACACCACTCAAATAATCTGTATATGCACAAATCAAGTCATTTTTAACTGTGGATTAATCATGTAAATATATTACCATACCTAGTCATGCCCGGAGGAAATTAGAATTATGTAGAAGTTAGTGGTCGGTGTGGAGTTTAAATCTAGACTATAAATACTGGTACTGAATAAAACACCCGAACTTCAAATTTAAAAGGTAGAAACATACAAAGGTACTACTCTCAGCTAGAACTATTCTTGACAGATTGCTAGAACTTTGGGGTCTCCTAATGATGCCCATTAGATTTTCTAATGGTAAAAAGTGACTGGTTCTTCACAAGTGTCCTGTTTAATGCAGCTCTGAGTTATTGAAAAGATAGAAATGATGACCAGAATAAAAAAAATTAAGCCTTGAATTAATTTGATAAAATTCAGTTGGGAAAAACAAACTATACATTATTAATATTAACAGTGCATATGAATAAAATATTTTCTGTGTATTAGTGATTAGACTTTCTGGTCGATTTATTCTTCAGATTAGGAATTAAGAATCCTTAGTTAATTTTGCCCTTTCTCTTTATTTGGCCATCTGATTTATTTAGAATTGCCTTCATATACAAAGATAAAAAAAAAAAAACTATGGGTTCATTTGGATCTAAGGTCTACAAATTTAAAACTATTTATTTTTATCCCTTTAGTATCTGTAAAATATATAGAAGAAGGATTTATTTTTTTAAAAAAGAAATCCAGTGAAATATTTCTTAAGAATAGACTAATAAAGAAGCAAAGAGTATGTTTCTCACCAAAGAAATAAGGTCATTTTGTTAGAATAATGAAAAATCATACTTTCCAAGCATTGCTCTCAAGGGTAGAAATCTGCTCACATGGATGAAATAATAATTAATGAGCTTTTTGTACAAGTACTATTTATTAAATTTATACATTAATACCAATTTTACTGGACCTCATATTACTGCCATCAATTTATAAAAGAAGGGTTTGGATTGGATTATTTCTAAAGCATCTTTCAACCTTAAAACTGTTGATTATTCTAGGAAATATCTAGAGAGATAACCAAGAAGGAATTCCTAATATGTGATTCAAAATTAATATTTGGTATTTGCACATTTTACAGGTCTCATATATAACCATTCCAAAGCAGAGCGATAACGAAAAAACTAATGCCAATTAATATCATTTCTTTTCTAAAAAAATAATCGATCAAAATGGTCCCCAAAACATCTAGAACACATTCATTCACAAAACCCAGATCAGAAAAAGTATGACGAAAAATCGGGAAGCAACACAACAAAAAACTAGACCTGGATTTAGTCACCTAAGACAGCTGCAACGAATTCAATTAAGTTGTTAAGTCTACCTAACAACTTAAAAAGAAAAGTTGGTATATAAATTACAAAAGAGAGTCAGTGGCATCCTACCCCTTGGCTATGATTTTTTTTACTCCATTCCTTTGCCGCTCTTTTAAATGTAAAATACCCATCTTAGTTATGAAACTGTACAAAAACTTTATTCAAAATAAACACAAAACTATCCAGAAACACAGAACTACCGACACAAGAACTCCCCAGAAGGTTAGCATTTCACCAGCTAATGCAAATCTATATTGGGAAAAGCATCTGAATGTTCTTGTATTGAGTTCCTAATTCTGATGATTCTGTGATTCTGATCAAAAATGTGATTCTGATCATATTTGAGACAAGTAATCTATAAGGTCTTACAATGCCCAGATTTCTACTTTCAAGTATGCAATTCCTTTCACTTATAAAAAAAATATATCTATACCACATTTTTATTACATTTTGAAGTCAGTTGAAGTTGTTTTAATGTGTCCTTATCTCAAAAGTGGCCATGTGAACAATATACCTGTTATCTTCTACCAGTATAGGAGACACAAATATTTTGAATGTTTTCAGACTCTAAGTAATTTTTCTTCATTAAAGAATGCAATGGCTTCTGCTACTTTATGGTTTATTAGCATGCATTGACTGTTCTACTATTTCAGTGATACTGTAGGTAAAGGTGAAAGAGCTTTCCTAGAGAGACAATATCTAGCATAGTGCCTGGGATCTGATAGGCTCTGAATAAACATGTTAAAAGAATACATATCTGAATGAACTACTATCAAAAAGAATTCACATAATGAGTTAAACTTTGGCTCAAAGCACAAATTTTCAAGTCAACTGTTAAGTCCTGTTTGGACAACATATGACAGGAAACATATTTTCCCTGGTCTCTGTCTTTGTTTTTGATGCAGCAGAGGTTTCACTCTATTGATCAGTATTTGTTTTGTTCCATTTAACTTTTAAAAGTGTTTCACTTAGCAGGAAAAGTCCTTTTTTGTAGACACTAGGTAAGAGGATCTCCAAAGTCACCGCATATGATATCCGATAAACAATTCTGATTAAGGGCCATGCCACTGGGAAATTTAGGGTGGTTGGTTGATAGGCATGGTGTACATTAAAAAATGTCATAGTCTGTTTTCAAATTTCAATGCAAAAAATGTACCAGCTATCTCTAATAGCCCTATTTCACTAGTCCCAACTTTCCAGGATGGTCTTTATTCCGTCTAATTTGATGGAGGAATTGATTCTATTGAAATAGTTTTTCTGAAATAAAAATTGGCGCACTTTCTCTTCACTGAGAATTAACTGTCCCAATAACTGGCTTGAATTTTTTAAATGGAAAAATTACATAGAATTTTTATTTTAGTAAAGAACAACTGTTTATCTTTAAAAACATTTAAAAAGACATTCTGCATTAAGTATATCATATTTTAAGAAACTACTATAGCAAAAAAATTACATTAGGCTTTCTGATTTCTCCATAGTGTCCTTAGATAAATAAACAACCCAATAGACCATGTTAAATGCCCCAAATGTTACTGGAAAGAGAATGCGGGCATATTTGTCTATTTTACTTGTGCCAGATCCAGAAGGCGGTGGAGAAGAGGGAGGAGTAATGGCTGACAGCTTTCCAGAAGCCCCTATAGTATTAACTGTGGTCTTAATTCGCTCCAGTCTTGATCCAAACATATGGCGGGTAGAAGCAGATCCAACTGCAGCTTGCCGGGGCACATACCCAGTTCTACTAGGAGTAGAAGAAGCAGACGGAAGAGCTCTTGCAGCAGAAATAGTTTCAGCTGCATTTGCATGGCTGAACGGATTTGGACTAGAAGCTAAGTAAGACTGTGATGTGGCTTCAGAAGATTCTTGAACAGCCATAGAAGATCTGCTCAAATGGTTTCCTACCTCAGTTCTGATGCCAACATCAGACTGAGAGTGAACCAAAGCATTTGTTCTTTTCCTCATGTTCAGATTTGCATTTGTGTTCTGAAAAAGTATATTAAAAATTATATTGGTATGTCATTTAGGTAGATTTAAACAAAGCTTAAATGAATCCAATAATTAAAATTAGTTTCTATAAAATAAACCTTTATTAAAATGCTATAGCCATTCAGCTTGATATAAAAACTTACCAAACATAACATGTATATATTTGAAACTCAATTAAAAATCTATTTAAAAATATTAGCATTCTCATAAGTAAGGAGAATTTAAATCTACAGAAAGAAGATTAGGTTTCTAGGACTAAAAACTAGAATTATACTTGACTTTACTTAAGTTCATGATGACAGTTGTAAAACTTATTCACTCAGTTTTATTGTAAATAATATTCTGTGATACTTTGCATATACTTCAATGAGTTTTGTATATGTTTGCGTTATAAATATGAAGAATTTGACGTATTCTCATGCATAGAAGAATGATAATAATAACCATCCATGTGTGCATACCATTCCTTTAAAAAAACTCCAAAATCTTTCATTTCCAAATCCCTGGAACTTATTTTCATAAAATTATATAGGCAATCATACACATTATTTAAATCTAGAAATCCAAATGCATTTTACGTTTTAACCATGATTAATAATGAAAATACAAAGGAAAATTTTGTTTTAATAAAATGTGTTAGACATATAAATAGCATTGTCATATCACTGCATAAATATCTGAGTTCAAATTACTTACCAATAAAAAGTGATTAAATAAAAATTGAATTCAGTATTTTTCATCAAATTATTTTATGTGTAGAACAAGACTATATTTGAATGCAGACGCATGAAAATATTTAAATTAATTCTCTTTGCATTTTGACATGCACAATAAATAACTATACAGCCAAGTATAGATAGCCCATACTAATGAAGGAAAGCAATTGCTGAAATGATTTATTAAATAATCATGTCTTTTTTTATATATTAAGGGTATATAGTTATTACTTTCTATACTTTCTCCCTCTACCATTTTATGAAATAAATGATGAGTGAGAAGTAGAAGAGAGGGAGTGAGAACAGCTCACAAGCACATGATTAGTAGAAGCTAACCTATAAGAAATTGCACATATAATACTATATATAATTGAGAACTCACTTTACAGAAAATATTTATTCTACAAATACAATCTTTTCTCAGTATCACATTCATCAAGCAGTCTGAAAGTATTTGATCCATATCTCATACAATTACAAATTATGACTTCAGGTTTTGTGAGCAGATAAAAAAAGCTTCATAAAATGAGAGCCAAAACAGGATCTGAGAAGTTTAGAAAGTATTCTTCATGTCAGCCTGGAGCATTCTCCTAAGCAAAGTGTAGTTGAATTCATGAGAAATTGTAGTCTACATATGGCACATAATTTTGGTGGTGCCAATTGAAACCACAATTGACTTCAACCTAAAAGCTAAATTACCAATCTTTATCCTGCACTTTTCCTTTACAAAGCACATTGTAAATGTCATTTAATTAATACTCAGAGTTTGAGTCCCTTTTTATAGAAAAGAATAATCGTTAATTGATTAGCATTAATTCTAAAACATTATACATATGGTGAAAATATGAAGTATAAGGCATATGCACAACATTTAAAGAGCTTACACTATCATTGGTAAGACAATATGTACATCCACACATGATACAATCAAGAATATAACAAAAAGTAAAACATAATGGAGGGTCAAACTGTTGCAAGATGCTAAATATACTAAGGACTTAAAGGAAGAGAGTAGTAAAGAACCAATTGGACAAGCAGGAGAAGAATATGTATTTTCAAATATAATCTGATATTTATTTATTATCTTCTTCTACCAAAAGTTAGCTTGCCCATAGTCTTTAGAAACCCATTTTTTTCCTTAGAATAAATCCTGAGAATTGGAGACTTCTACTTTTAGCCAAATGGAATAATAGGGACTAAATTTACTCTCTTGCATGAAATGACCATTAAACCTGGACAAAATATGGGAAACAACTGTTTTTTCAAGACACTGGGCATTAGACAACATAGAATCATGAGCAGTGAAAGAGAAGAAACAAACTTGAGTGTTTCCATGCTGTGGTGCAGGAAAGGAAATCCGGGACAAATCCAACAGACATCCTGAATTGAGGAGATGAAGCCGAGAATCTGGAGAAATCAAGATGGCTAACATTCATAGGAAAATGTAACATAGAAGCATGTGCTAAAGAAAGAGAAAACTCCCAAAACTGAACAGTCCTCAATGATTATTTTGCTAAGCACAGATCATTTTATGATTTAGAGGAAATACCGAAGGCTACAAAAAGAACAACCTGAAAATAATGAGAAGAACCCGTACTTACCATACATAAAGCCAAAAATCATGCATGTTCCCACCAGCCAGACTGGATAATCCCAACATTCATATAGCATTTGGTATAGTATTCAGAAGAGCTTTGTCTCAGTAATACGGAATAATGAGCTGTAAACACTGATCTAATCACACACAATGAATTTGTAAAGTAAGACTTGAAAGTATGAAACTAAATAACTACATCCCAGAAAAAAATCACAAAAACATTTATAAGACCCCATCTTCTTTCCCTCTAGATCAGTATTCTTCTGAAACTTCCTGAAATCTCAACTCACATTCTTTACAGTTGATTGAATACAAAAATGGCACTAATTTGTCCTCCCTCTCTATATTTACACCCCTTATAATGCCCCATGTCTCCTCCACCAAGAGAAGGAGTCTATTTCCCTGCAGACTTTCTTATGATTTTCTTTGGTCAACAGTATGTATAGTAGAAGTGATGGTGTGTCATTTCTGAGATTTAGCCTTAATAGTTCTTGGTTGCTTCTACTCTCTCTAAAAACACTACTACCAACACCATAAGAACAAAGTTGGGCTAGCCTGCTAGAGAGATCCTTTTGAGCAGAACTTATAATTCCAATCAGGCTATTCTAGAACCCAACAGCTAATTAACCACTAGACACATGAGTTTGTCCCAACTAAGAGATGAGAAATTGCCCAGCAAAGCCTAATCAAGATCAACAGAACTTTCCAATTGACTCATAAACTTGAGAGCAAAAATAAATGTTCATTGTATGACACTGAGGATTTGTAGCTATTTGTTATACAACATTGTTTTGGCACTGGATGACATATATAAACCAATTAAATCAAAGATCCTAATAGAAGGTATTGCAAAACCTATTAGGAGAAGTTCCTTAGATATTCTGGGATAATTCTGGCCAGCCCAGAATTTATTGAAGACCATTAGGGGTGCCTGTTTCCTACCTCCACATCCTGGTTAAAGTATCAAGATATTTTGCCCTTTAAAATGCCTTTCTTAAAGAATAACAGTATTTTACAACTGAGTTTTAAGTGATCAACTTAATTCGGTTTCTCATTTGATAGCAGAGTCAAATAAGAGCAGAAAGATCACGACTGGCTGGAAGGCACACAGTGAAATACCAAATGTTCTGCCATCTCATGCAGTCTCTCGGTGCATAAATGTGAAGAAGGCATTAAAAAACTTGATAAACTACACCTATCCATTTGAATCAGTCAAGTATTTGTAATCATCAAGCATATTGTTTAAAAATTATTCAAGACTTGGAAATCAGAAATGATTACAGTCTATCCTTTCAATATCATGTTGGAGCATTGTTTAACAAGTCCACCCAAGAATTACTAAGCCTCTAGGAGAATTTACTTAAGTTTGATTTTGCTATTTAATATTGGATTTGAGCCAGAACACTGTGAAGTTACATGTTAACTTGTAAATTCCTGTCCAGTAGAAAAGCCCACAAAAAATTATGGTTTTGTTGCCCTATATGATATTAACCACTTCCGTATCTAACCTAGCAACCTTAGTCTAATATTCTTTTTTTTTCAGGTTACTTATAGCTATTCCTCAAAAAAATTTGAACCAGATTGATTATTTAAGTGGTCCCCTTATTAATTAAGGAGTTGAAAAAAACTGACATATGCCCATTCCATATTTGTACAAGTCACATTTGTGGCAATTTGAAAATTATGTTCTAAAAACATCTACTATTATACAAGTTATAAGTATCAAGAAATGTAAGCATAGACTTAAAGAATATGCCCGAAGAGAAAAATGAGCTCAAACCAAAGACACAGGATTCATCTGTGGAGATTGGAAACAAGAATCAATGAAACGAGAGACTTTATAAAATTGGAAGAAACAGTATGAAGAGTGCTACCAGGATGGCCATTTGAAAGCAAAATCAAATATTTTTATTTCCAGTTTAAAATTATTAGTGAACTTCTAGAGTATAAAGACTATCTTATTAATCGCTCTAGGCTAATAAACACTGGAAGCACCTACTTCATTTTTTTTAACACATTTTAATAAAATAGATATAATACTGAATCAAGGTTCTTTTTCAAATTAAGGAAATTAAAGAAAGAATATGAAAAGCTTTCTATGCAACTTCCAGATTATGATTTCTTTGTTTATGGGGCAGATTTCTAGAATATTGGAGCTAGTGCGTAAGGCATTGAAATTATTTGACTCAACCCCAAGTGTGACTTAGAATGCTTAAGAATTCTATCAGTAATCTATATACCAGAATTTACAAAAAAGGAAAGCAAAATTAGACCTATTTGAGGCTTAAATCTTTGCTCTCTCACAAGCAGCCGAATGATACTGAAGTTATTTTGTACTGTTATCTCAAGGTCTACTATGGAAAAAATTGTTGTCATTTTCCATGATGACAAACCATGAAAGGATTGAGAAATCTGCTGACCAACCTGGCACAGTACCCACTAGGAATAATATTCACACAGCCTTCAAGTTTTGGAATAACTAATGTGTCAGTCAGAGTAATGTTATGTTTCAAACAGTCTGTAGAGTTGCTCCATCAGTATTCAGCAGACATACAGTGGTTGCAAACAAGAAAAGCACCTAAGTTTTTAAAAAATGATTTAGTTTGAAATCATTTTGTCATTAGTCACAACAGCCTGAAGCAAGAAAACTGGTGGGATAGAGATGCAAGGTGCCAGATTCAAACATTACCAACAAATTAATGCAGCAACAGGCACCCAGGAGCAAATCCAAGCAATTCATCAATCATGACTGTGATCTGACACAATTCCTAAAGAAATATTATCAACTGCAAAAAGAAAATTCATCTCAACTTAGTACTTTAGCAGCAATGAGATAAAGTGGCTAAGATGAGGCTTATAGAATGCAAGCTACATTCATATTGCTTGCTTGAAAAGCCAATGAAGTTTAATAAAAGATAATTTAACTCATCTAAATTAAAAACAAACAAGGCTAATAATGAACACATTTATCTTCTAGAATATCAATGAGTCACATACAAAAAAACTTCAATAATGTAAAGACATTTATTCAAAACCTTTTGAAAGGGCTTCAGGGGTTAGCCACACATCTTATTTAATAAGGAAATAAGCAAGTATGGTAAAGCAGTTGACACTAAAACCCAAGGTAATGATTTACTGAAGACTATCACTATTGTTTTATGAAAAACATTCCTTCCAAATAAACATGCTAAATATTTCATAAATAGATACCAGGGGATTCTATCATACATTGAACAACAAAATGCAGTAATGAAAATTCTGAGTTTCCTATTTATTTTATTTCATTTCTTTCCAATGTTAGCATTTAATTCAATGTTAGTATTTGTATTTCTGTAAGCTATAAAAATATCACTTCAATATCAGGCACTGGGATAAGAATTTTATATTTTCAATTCGGAATTATCAGAGAATAAGATTTTAAAGAGTTCATTCATTTCATTTTTATATATTTAGAAGTCTAAAATTTACAATAGAATTTCTTGTAGATGCATGATTTTGTGGTTAATTTTGTTTCATAGTGATCCTGGGGTTTCTTTTTTTTATTTTCCAGTGCTTTGTATATTAAATATGTTTCTAGTAGAGGAAATCTCTACTTTGTCAGAGATGTCAGTAATCGGAGCAGAAGTTCTAAGCTTGGTCAAATGGACTTGACCAGAATGCTACCTGGAACTGCTTCGGGAACTGCATTCACCATTGCTGCCAATATAACTCTGGAGAGCGTAGAGAGCAAAAAAACACTCCATACACTTTCTCCAAATGCAAACACTAGGCTGGATGGATCTTTTCTTGTTTTATAATGAAAAGCAGCATTATAGTCGTTCTAAACGTTTATAAGAATAAACACTGGAAGCTAGTTAAAAATTCAGTCTCAGAAGCTAACCAGGGCCAGCCTTGGTTAGTACTTAGATAGGAGACCACCTTGGAAGACCAGGTGCTGTAGGTATAAAAAATAAATAAAAAATAATAGATTGTAAACTGACAAGGTCCTTTTAATCTGTGGTTTTTCATAAAACAATAGTGATAGTCTTCAGTAAATCATTACCTTGGGTTTTAGTGTCAACTGCTTTACCATACTTGCTATTTCCTTATTAAATAAGATGTGTGGCTAACCCCTGAAGCCCTTTAGGGTTGCCTCGCCTAAAAAAAGAAAAAAAATAGTATGGAGGCAACATGGCATAGTTGAAAGTCAGTAACTTATAAAGCAGGGGGATCTACAGCCTCTGCCTAAACTGTCCAAGTGGCCTGGATATAAGATTTCTCCAGGACACCTTGAGTTACTTTTAGCTTTTCTTCACCTGAATCAGAGGAATTTGGTTCACTGGGGCTTTTATTTGACCTTCTAGGTTGGGCTTTTCTCCAGATTGTTCTTTAATTACCTAATATTTTTCCCTAAATACTTTGCCTCCGTTCAGATTATAATCTTTATGTGTAACTCTGTGTGTGTGTTTATGTGTGAGTGTGTGTACAAGTATTATGGATTTCAGAGGATTTATTTATTTAAATTATTGGGATGATAAAATTAATATCATAATTTATAATTTTTTTCACAATTTATATTAAGAATATTTTTTAATACATAAAAGTAAAATTAACATATGTAAACACCTGAAAAACACCATAAAAGAACTCTTTTGGCTTTTCAATTGTTAACTTGGGTAGCCAAATAAATTCATTTTTTAAAGCACCACATAATCATATGGAAATAACTTGTTTCAGTTTCAAAATACTCAGAAAATTACATTTAAACTTAGAACACATTTGTACATTGCTTTTCTCTTAATATAGACTTGATATGATTTGATTATAATGAAATTGTACTATAATAGCCCTCCAGAAAGATTGGATCCTTGTCAACTTTAAGGAGGCTGGCATAGCAAGTAGTCTGAGTCACGATTTTATCTGCTTCAGCAAAGGCAATAGGGGAACTGCCTAAAAAGCAATAATTTATCAAATTGGTATTCTTCTGCCAGGGGTGGGGAAGAATTCCAAAGCCTAAACATTATCAGCCACAACCCTTTGTAAAATCACAGCTATACAAGATAAGAAGTCTTTGGTAAGCCAAGAATCTTACCTAAAGCAAGCTGAGTTACTCTGAAATATTAGACGAGGTTTACCTACTGAATCTAAACATTTGCAATAGCTTTAATAAATACATTTTTAGGGAAAAAAACTCAAGCCCTATGCTTCATTTCATATTGGAAGTGAATGATAGAAGATCCAAAATCAAACTCATAAGCAATAAAGAACTCATTAAAAGCATTGATTCACTCCACTAAATCATTATGTACATAACCACCCCATAAATATGTATTGAGTGTACAATTTCAAGTTATTTTGCTGGGTATTGGGAGTATGGGGTGAAAAAAATAGTTTTTGAAAATTTTCATAGGAATTATGAAATATATATAATTAATTAATGCTATAAAAGAAAATTAGAGAAATTAATCAGTACATTACCTAGCCTGATTGTTGGGAAAGCCTCTTTGTGAAAGTGACACATAAGCTGAAACATTAGGAATGAGTAAGCTTAATCAGCTGAAAGATAGACTGTGGAGGAAGGAAAGAAAGTGCCTGGTGGTAGTGGGGACAATTTTCAAAGATTTCTCTCAGTGCTACAAAGAGAAGAAAGGCCAATAAGCTTCTTTGTCCATTAAAATTTGAGACCCCCTGAATATTTTCTAAAATACTGCTTTTCTCATCTTATGGATGATTAAAGGAATGCTTTACATTCAGGGACTAGTGCAACATAATTAATGTCTGATACTAGCACTTCCCAGGACAGAAATCTTGACTCTATATCTGCATCTCTACTATGTATTGAGCACTTAGTGAGGACCAAGTACTACACTAAATGGTTTTCACAAATAACCTCACATATTTACTATAACCACCCAGGGGATAATATGAATATTCTAATTTTTCCAATGTGGACACTGAAGCCTAGAAAAGTTGGGTACTTCTCCTAAGTTCAGACAATTAAAATGGGTTAGAGACATGATTTGAATCCCAAACCCATACTTTTAACTACTCCAGGAAGCAGCCTACAAAAGCAAATACATGCATTAACAGGTTTGAAAGAAAGCAGAAAATAATTTATCTGAAATATGTCTAGACAACCCAAATCAGGTAAGTGATATTTATAAACAACTCGGTTTTCAGATTTGGACTTCATTTACATTTATTTCATGAATAAATGAAAGCTAAATACTGCATTACTCTTTGACGTGCATTATCTAACCAAAAAATCTTCTGAGTAATCCTTCTTTTCTATATGTGTGAACATTGTCCTAAAGATTTTATGGATGATTTTTGTTCCCATTATTCCTAATATTTTTCCTACTTCTTTGCTGCTTGTTTGTCATAATGTCCTTATAGATATTATTTTGTATCCTAGATATTTTCTATATTTGGGTTTAAATAAATGTTTATAAATATAAATAGGTCCAGATTTAGCTTATTTATTCTACAGAAAATTTTATCTTAACAACAAATGCAATCTACCTGAAAAAAGATTTTTTAATTGAAAAAACCTGCTCTTCAAGTTGTTTTAAAATGAATCTACATCACCACTCAAAATCTGCATCTTCTATGTAATAAAAATGTTTTTATGATGTTCTTCTACGAGAGAAAAACTGTGCCCCAAATTTCTTTTACAAACTATCTCTTAAGTTTGAATATAGCACTTTCAAAGATGTTTGAAAATTGACTATTCAAATATATGGTAAATCTGAAATATTCCCCTCTGTCTCCCAGTCAATAGGACACTGCAATTTCAACTTTAATTATAACCCAGGGGAAGTAGCAACTTAAGCACTAGCTCTAGTTTCTGACTTGAGAATGATTCTTTGAACACATAATTATCTACAAATAATTAAAGTTAATGAAATTCAACAATGCATGCACCAAATTATGTATAATGTAAATGTGCTTGCACATGTGGATGTAGCAGAAGAGGACTCATTAAGCCACCTACTGTATATGCTTTTATATTTTCAAAATCTACCCCTTTCCCCAGTCTTTACAAATGGAAGCACAGTCAATTGGTCATAAAGCATATATTAAATTATCCTGTAACAAAATTCATTACAAATCTACTCCATCTACAGTAAAACAGAACATGAATTTAGCAGAACAAATTGATATTCTATCATGACACGGGTTGGTAGCTCTTATATTGTCAAACAGACAACTGCCCAAATAGCTGAAGCCACTTTGGTTTTTCTCCAGGAAATAACTTGACTTGTCTTGAGGAGTAAGTACTACTCTATCAACTATAGTTTCCAATGGGGCATTATTAAAACCATTTAACAAGTCTCTCATGCTGAAACAGCTGTTATTTTAAAACTTCCTCTGAGCCTAGATAATCTTACTTGAGCAAGAAAATAAGGTATTAGACTATTTTGCATTTCTACCACTTATGACAGGAAAGTCGATTTTGCACTTCAGTAAAGGCAGATTGCAAATGTAGCATGAATTGAACCAATAGCTGAGTTTCAACTTGTGACAAATGGCTTATCAGCACATTAATATGTATCATCAAGATAACCACTTCAGCCAAGCAGACTAGAAACTAGAAGACCCAACTCTCTGATTGGCAGCAAGGGAAATGTGTTCTCTATAAATATCTATACAACAAATCTTAAAACCAAAAGCTGCCAAATATCAACCTTCATTATCATTCTTATATAGCAGTATATTAAATTAAACCAGAACCTTCTGAAATCAAGTAGATTCAAGATATGAAGTCTACTAAATACTAGTGGTGTGACTTTGAGAAAATTAGCCTCTCTGTCCTCCAGATTTCTCTTTAGTAAAAGAGATGGCAGAATAGGTAAATGCTAGGCTGGCTTCCTTTCATGACCATATCAAAATTACAATTAATCTACAGAACAACTATAAGTAAGAATTGCCTGAAGTCTTGCTGAATGGAAGTCTATAACTGAGGCTGTACAGAGGAAGCCACATTGAGACAGGTAGGAGGGGCAGAGATGCAAATTCGGCTGGTCCTGCACCTACGTGCAGCAGTTAAAAATTGGGAAGGATATTGATGCTGTGAATTCCTCCCTATAAAAGCAAGGGGTCCCAGCCCCACACTGGGCTCCCCAGCTTGGTGCACCAGTGCTGGGAAGAGAAGTACACACAACTCCTGGCTGTAAAAACTAGTGGAGATTGTGGCTGAGTGATATAGAGGGTTATGGGAGTCCCACGCATTCCTCTTAAATGGCCAGTATGAAATTACTCACTGCTGGATTTACTCACTCTGAGTTCCAGCGTTGGGGCAGTAGCTTAAAATGTGCAAGATATATGTGAAGGAACTAAATTGTCTGGCCTCAGAACAAGGACTGGAGGGTTAGCTTTTTCCCAGACAGAAGTGCTGGCAGAGGGTACTCTTCCTTTGTTTAACTCTCCCCTGTCCCGGAGTGCAGAATTAGGCAGAGTGTTATATCTGAGACTTCATCAAGCTGGCTAACCCCATTTGCCTTACCTTGATGATTCCCTGAGAGCATGCCCAACCTAACTTGTAGGTTCAAGCTACTTCCACTGGCTTTTTCCATACAAATAGCCTGTATTGGTTCATACTGCAGACTTTCCTAGGATCTCTCAAAGGTTCACAAATACCAAACACTCAACATCTGGCCTTAACATGCCCTATGCCACTTGCTGAGTAGGCCCAAGACTGGCACTATGGCAGCTGGCATCGGTTCAAGGTATGCCCCCTTGCAGGCACCTCCAAACCCAACGTGGGTGAAAGACATCTGGGCATCGATTTGTGGCTCACGTTAGTGGCCCTGGGTAGGGTACAGACTGGGGCTAAACTTGGCCTGTGGTAGAGCTCCTCTCAGGAGGTCCCAGAGCTTGCATGTCTGGTTGCCACTTCAGACTGAGCCACAGTACCACTTGGGCACCTTCACAAATGACATGTCAAAAGAACTGACTCACCAGGCACCAGAGCCCTGTTGAAGTGAATCCTTTTCTCTAGGATCAGCCCCTGCACAACAGCTTCTGTACTGTACTCACAACTAGTCCTCAAAATAAATCAACCTGAGGGTCATTTCATCCCATTAATGTGTAAACAGCAACTAATACACAACCAAAACATAAAAAGAACCAGTATGAAATGAAGAATGTAATAACTGAAATAAAAAGTACATTAGAGGGAATTAATAGTAGATTAGATAAAGTAGAGGATAAAGTTAGAGATATAGAAGATAACAGAAAACACCCAATCAGTACAACAAAAAGAAAAAAAGAATCGAAGAATATGAGGATAGTTTAAGGGGCCTCTGGGGCAACATCAAGTGGACCAGAATTTGTACCATAAGCATACCAGAAGAAGAGAGAGCAAGGACTGAAAATCTATTTGCAGACATGACAGAAAACCTCCCTAACCGGTAAGGAAAATACACATTCAAGCCTAGGAAGCACAGAGAGTATCAAACAAGATGAACCCAAAGAGGCCCACACCTAGACGCATTATAATTAAAATGCCAAAGGTTAAAGACAAAGAGAATCTTAAAAGCATCAAGAGAAAAGCAGTTAGATAACTACAAGGGAGCTCCCATTAACACTGCCAGCTGATTTTTTTAACAGAAACTTTACAGGCCAGAAGGGATTGGCACAAATATTCAAAGTGATGAAAAGCAGGGACCTACAACCAAGATTACACTACCCAGCAAAGCTATCATTTAGAATCTAAAGACAGATAAAGAGCTTCCAGACTAAAACAAACAAACAAACAAACAAACAAACAAACAAACAAACAAACTGAAGGAGTTCTTCAACACCAAACCAGTATTACAAGAAATGTTAGAGGGACTTCTTTGAGAAGAAAAACTTATAGACCTATATATCCAGCAAAAGATCATTCAGATGTCCTAGAGGGATAGCAAACTTTTATTCATTCATCCTTCTACATATTTATTTATTCAATTATTCAATAAATATTTATTAAGTGCCTATTTACATGTCAGGCACTGTTCTTGGCTCTGGTGATACAAAAGTTGAGGAAAAGCCCAATATTCCTACCCTTGTGGCATCCAAACTTTCTCACTTGGCTACTGCATAAGCTATTATCATATTTATAAAACTTTGCTGTTTGTACTCGTCACTAAAATAATAATTATTCATTTCAAATCTGGTCATTTCATTTTCTTGCTTAAATTCTTTCTGTTGACACTCAACCGTTTTCAGAAAAAAAAAATCTTATAAAGCACAACTCTACCTGTATGACCTGGGCTCTGCCCCCAATCTAGCTTCATCTCCTTTTTCTTCCCAAACTCTCCTCATAACCACACCAGGTACCCTAGTGTGGCACATGCTATTGGTGTCTTCTTTGTATTCATTTGGTTTACCAGGATGTTCCTCTAGACAGACTGATGTTTTATTCTCTTTCTCTGTCTAAGAGGTGCTCTGTCTATAGGAATCTGGCTGGAGTGGAGAAGAGGGTTTGATTAGAAGAGCAAACAAGTTAACACTCTTTGAGTAAACCTAAACGATAAAAGATAAGAGTTAGTAAATAAGTACCCCTGACTTCTTTGCCACTCAGTGGAACAGTTCTGAAGCATGTTCCACATATGCTCTGAAAGTCTAGCATGATAAGCACACAGTGGTAAATTGGCTCATTAATCATACTTTATTGGATTTTTTTCCTTTCCATCCCACTTCCGTCATAATGCTTCTTGAGATCACCTCAAAAAGAAATTGCTTGCACACAAATCCTTGCAACAGAGTCTGCCTGGGAAGAAACACAATGAAAACACCTAGATTCTACCCAGGATGTCTTCATTTTGTTCTATGAGAGTGAGCTGTACTGTCCTGCTTCTGGGTCTTTGCACATTCTCTTCTCACTTCCTTTTTCCCTCCATCTTTTTTCATTACCCTTTTATGTTCCCTAAGATAGTACTTAGCTATTGCTTCTTCTGAGAAGTTTAACCTGACACTCCTACCACCCTCACCAGAATCCACTCCCTGCCAACACACACACACAGACCCTCTAATCCACAGTGTTGTGTCTTCACACAGCTTCCTATGCTTTTGTCCTGGCCCGGTATGCACATACTGCGTGAGTGCTCCTCCTGGCTGAATTTCCTTTCCCCACTGACTAGCACAGAACCAAGCACTAAGAAGTATTCAATAAAAATAATTCAAATGAATAAATAATAAATAAATGATGAGTAAACTGTATTGAAATACATCAACAACAAAATCATTCCCTCTTGCACACTCAACATAGCAAAAATGAATGTCACACAATGTGTCTCAGGAGATAAGTAGTTGGCAAAGCTATATAGCCAAAAGCGGCACTTTTAAATCCACTTGAAAACCAGATGACAGTCATTTATTCTATCTAGATTATACTTCCTGGGCCACTACAGTAGTTAATGGACTGTTTAATGAGTCAGTCCTAGAATATTAAATGATAACCAGAATTAAATGCCTTTCCTCTCCTATTTCGTATAATCTGCTTGTTCAAAAATATGACTAAATGATTGCTCCTGGATCAACCTCCACCTTTCTCTTTCCCCATACATGCTACACAGAAAAACATGAGGCCTATGGGTACCAACCTGCCTCTCCAGGAACACAGTGATGAGAAATGTGAGTTTCTCTTTCTTAAAACTGCTTGAAACACATAGCCTTTGGCTGTAATAGCTTGTTTAACAAGGACTGGATTTTTCCTCTCAATCACGGTTCTAAAGCTATCAGTTATTGAAAAGCTGATTTTCAAAGCACACACGAGAACAGCTTTTCTGTACAGCTGCAATGCTATTTAAATCTTCCATGAATATACCCACAAACTCAAGAAAGTTCTAAGCTGAAATATTGCTCTTAGAAATGACATAGTAAAATAAGACCCCCTGGGGAAGAAATCCAGGAAGTGAATCTGGCTATTAATTTTAATACTAAAATTATAAAATCAGGCATATGGCTTCTATTCCTCCATGGTAGAAGAACACCTAAAATCATTATTTGGAAGGTCAGCCAGGAAGGCTATTCTGTGAGACTCTTTGGCAGACCTTAGGTGTCTGCTTTGGAGTCATTTTTTAATAGGCCTCCAAAATGTGGATAAATGCTGCACCTTCTGCTGTGATAAGGTTGGGAGTGAAAGTAGAATAGGCAAGCAGTAAAGACAATGCTTTGGAAACAGAGATCAATAAAAGGCAAGATTTTCTTTGGAAAGAATTGACTTTTTAACCCATTTCGGCTACATAGTAAATCTCAAGTCTTTATCTCCATCACAATTGTGGAAGAATTCCCAATGGCCCATGGATGATCCTTGCAACAATGATGTCATGTTTTAATCTCATGTAACCAGACATATTATTCTCCTGCTGTGACCAAGCATTCCCATTGCAACCATTTTGGCTGCCTTTGTAACACTTTATAATATTGAAACTTCTTTGAATTTCATCAAAGTGAAAACTTTTAGACTCTAGCCAGCTACATTGCAATCTGTTTCCTTTATTAAAGACATTCAATTTCATCAAATTACCTATAAAATAAAATTATATGGAGCATGAGTCACTATTATAAATATTTGGAAGCCATTCCTTTGAAGGCAGTTGATGAAAACAAGCTGACTATACCTGTGAAAGTTCACTGAAATCGTTGACCAAAGAAAAGCTGTGATGAAATTGTTTTATGCCCCACCAAGTATTGTGTAGCCATGTGGTTTATTTCTACTATCTCTTAGCTCCCAATATGATGGGCTTTCCAGGCAGGGGTTAAAGGAATGCTTGCTAAATGATTGATTCACTTCACACACAGAAATGCACAATATCCCATGGATATGAACAGGATTGGCGAGGGGTCTACATAGCCTCAAAACCAAACACAATGTCTGACACAAATTAGACCTTGACAAATTTTTGTTGAATGAATAAATAAATGAATGTGCATAACCTACTAAACACCTGTACATTGAAAGTTCCACATAAATGTCTTGAGCCATCATTTGACCACAAAGAATGAATAAAAATCTCAACAGGGCTGAAAAAGAAATTTGGATATAATCCACACTCTAAAGCATTGTATAATTAATAAGAGAAATTGTAATGCCATTTTGAGTTCTAGTTATGCTGTAGAAGGCTGCTGTTTCCTTAGATTTAAAATACTTTCCCAGCATACTAAAATCAGAACTCTCTTTCTCATGTTGTTCTTTCCTTTGTTTCCATAGGAAACAGTGACTTCCAGGCATCCAAGATGACACAACAGAGATTGCCAAATTGCATGCCACGCTGCAGTTGCCAAGGAGATAATGTATGTCATCCCTACAAATAACATGTTGTTCATGCCTTCATTTCCTTTATCTAGCTTTTTAAGATTTACTTCTCCTGAACTGAATTCAAATAATGTTCACTGTGAACTGATGGAAACATTCCTTTTTAAAAAATATGTTTAGCCCATTTCCCAAAGCACTTGTTCACATCACACACACTGTCTGTGGAAGGTCTGAGAATATTTTATGCCAATTTTGGAACCAGTGATTCAGCAGTTTTCACTGAAAAAAAAAATGCATCCTGATTTCTGTCTGCTTGCGTTCTAAGTAAAGGTCCAATTAAATCCACACCTGGCACTAACATATTCCAGTTTAAAATGGCCCATCACAAAAGCAGCTGCATTCAGTTGAATTTATATAGGAAGGAAAGAAGTAAGCAAGCAAAAGAGGAAAAGATAAAAAAAAATAAAGGAAGGAAGGAAGGAAGGAAGGAAGGAAGGAAGGAAGGAAGGAAGGAAGGAAGGAAGGAAAACCCATATTTATGGAGCACCTATAGTATTGCAGATTAAACATCTGTAAGATAAAGAGGATTTGAGAAATTTAAGTCCCTGGCTGACATATTTTATTAGCAAGAATTTGAGTAAGGATTTGAACTGGAGCATGTCTGACTTAAAACCTTGTGTTTTCCAGGTATCTAGTGCTGCATAACAAATCATACTAAACAATCATGCCTTTAAGCAACAGCAATCATTTTAACATTATCTCATGGGTTTGGAGGTTGACTGGACTCAGCTAGGAGACTCTAATTCACAGTCTCTCACATGTTTTCAGTCAGAGCTTCTGGGACTGAAGTCACCTTGAAGGTGTGCTCACATATGCCTGGCAGTAGATGCTGCAGCTGTCAGCCGGAATACCTTACCTGTGGTCTTTCCATGTGGCTTGGGCTTCCTTATAGTGTAATGGCTGGATCTAAGAAACAGGGTCCAAGAGGGCTAGCCTCAATGTCATATAGCACTACTTCTACTGTGGTCACAAGCCCACCCTGATTCAAGAATGAGGAAACATCGACTCCACCTCACATTGCAAGAAATGCATGTGGATGGCCAGTGGGGAGTGGAGAATTAGAGGAGTCTCATTGCAGCTATCTCCAAAAATATATTCTGGCACAACACATTTTTGGTAACATCCAATAACACCTCAAAAAAGCCTGAAATTTGGATTTCATAGGCAATCTTTGTCTGCTTGGTGGAGTAAATGGGAAGGGAAGAGTTAAAATGATTGGTCTAAAAAGAGGAATGGAATAACTCAATGTCAGGTTGGTGGATTGTACAAAAACTGAACTTTGAAATTAAACTTTGTAATGAGTTTCTGATTAAATTTTTGTGTGCTTAACAGAATCCCTTTTTACTCATGCACTGCCAATTTTCAAAGCATTTGGATATCATTAAAACCCAAGCACTAAAACTATATTGTGGCATATTCATGTATAAGTAATACTATATAATATTACTGAAGAATGCTTTCATATAATTTAGCTTTTTGGTTCTTTGGGTACCTAGATAAATAGGAGATTCATATGAATTTTAGGTATGGAGCATGCACATGTGGAATTCGCAGTACCAAATGAATTGTGATATAAGAAGTAACATAGGCCACTTGGACCTATGTTCTTGTCACCTTAATCTATCACCTATCATCAATATATCAGAAGGCTTCTGGCTAATAACTTTATCTTTTCAGCACTCTTTAAAACCGTTCTAATGTGAACCTACCTGGGCCTAGTCCGTGAACCATTTCAGTTAATCTGAAATAGCCATAAGACCTCCAATAAACATTCGATTTTTACTTTAACAATTAAAATAATCACATTTGTTTATCCTTTGGAAATCTATCAAACTATTATCATAAATAAAAAGAACCTCAGCCAGAAAATAGGATATTAATGACACAAAGAATGAACATGGTGGTATATATACAATAATCAGACTGTGGAAAGCTTATAGACTACATAAGAATATTATAGTGAGCTGGTGAAAAAGCAACAACAAAGTTCATCCCATTGCTTGAATTGCTGAGAAGGTATGATTGTGCTCACTCTGCTATGCTGGCAGATTGGCCTGGAATAAACATATATAATGTTCATATTTAATGTAGCTATTTCTGAAACATAAAGGTCTCTAATGAATCAGGCTGTACTAAGCTGTGCTAAATCAGGTCTATCAAGCAGAATACTATAATCCCAAATAACAGCTGTAGTCTATCCAGAATGTGACGATTGGATTTGTACCTCTCTTTTCAATACAAGTCCAGCATCTATTCTCAATCAGGCAAACACTTATGATGAAACTTTAAGATATTCTCAGTCAGTGCTTCATTAAAACATTCCCTAAAAATTGAAGTGCTTAGGTAATGCATAAAGCAGATCCCGGAAGTGACATGGGGAAAAGGACATCTTATCCATTATTTCTCTTCTCAATTTCCTTCTTCTGATTTCACCTTATGTGGTTCAACTCTAAATTTTACATCTTTCTGTATCTTGGTTTGACTTTTTCCCCCAAAACAAGGAAGTCTGATAACAAAATGCTTGAGAATAAAGCAATAGTATCTATTTGTCTTACATTATAGAAAAATTGGCCTTTACCTTATACAAACATTGCAGCACAATGAAGACTTGAAATACTTTTACTTCTCTATTTGCTTCAATTTTATGTTTGTTGAACTTTGATACTTTATAATGCTATGATTACTAATACAATGAGTAGCTAGTCCCATTTGATGGCTAAAAATGGCTAGAGAGTAACCAGGAAGTTAATTGCAACCAATAATGATCTCAAATTATCTCATGGAATTCTGAAACTATTGATTGTAATTTTAACTTTTAACTACATTATACCACACCCATTACTGTCACATATTACTATTTGGAAACATTTAATTTAAATACTCAGGAAAGTTTTCAACACTAGAAGAAAACTGTGTTTTTACATTGGCTTCATCATTAGAATAACTATCTAGTCTATTGTTCAAGATTGGATACTTTTGTCCAGAACAAATACTAACCTGGGTAGGTCACAAGGACAATAGGCATAAACTTAGTCAAGTAAGGACTAAGTCAGTCCCCATTATACATTACTTGAAAGAAATTTTTCAATTTGCTTGGAATTTGAAGATCATGGGAAGAAATATATATGTTTCATTGAAAAAACGATTTTTAATCTTTTCCTACCCTATCTCAATGATGCTTTAATACACTGCTTTAAAGTATATGTAGTGATGTATTTTATAAAATAATTTTGGCTATGGTACAAGGGATATTATCCATTGCAAATGTGCAAAAGTGAATTATTTATAGAGTTCTAAAATATAAATGCAATTCATAAAGAAAAGCCTGGAAAAATAAGTATAAGAGAAAAAGAACTTAAATATTGAATGCTACTAAAGGAGAGATTTGCTTTTTGAATTAACAGGAAAACAAAACAAAACAAAACAAAACAGGATTTTCCATATAAAATCTCATTCTATTTTTATGAATCGCTCAAGGATACTAATATAACTTTCTGTCAGCAGATCAAGTCCCCATTGAACATAATCTATTTCAGTCCAGAAAATGTATTCTTGTTCTGTGGATAATAGGTAACCTCCTTGGTACCATTTTTAGATCAGCCCATTGGCAAACATTAAGCAGAAAGCATGTTAACATTTTTCGGAATCAGCTAAGGTTTTAGTAAAGTGGCTTTCTGCTTGCAGAAGCAATAATAGTGAGCTAGGTACAGGGGAGAGTGCCTGTTGAAGCTCTGCATCTGTACAAGCCTCGACTGCTTCAAGTCAAAATAGAATAAGTAAACTAACAAAACAATCCTACTAAGAGCATTAAGATGCCCATGGAGAACAGAGGTTGTGCCTCTATTAGCTCTAGGCACACCAATTATAGCTCCAAGGATTTGAAATTCTCAGCTCCCATCTAAATCTTTGTCTTGAAAACATATAAACAAACTAATAAATTTTAAAATCCTTGCCATTTCTATAACTTCGAAAATAACATTTTATTATTTACCTGTTTTGTTGTCAAAAGGAGCCAGCTGATGAAGATCATTTTAAGTCAGATCCAGACTTCCTCTTCAGTTCAAAAAACCATTTTTGACCTTTTTAAAAATAAGTTTGACCAGCAAAAATGGTGTTTTCAACATGATTCAACCTAATACAACCTGGCTTTTTTCAAAAGAAATCATAGGCTCCTCTCTTCATGGAAGGAGCAGCTAGTAGAGGTCAAGCACCCAGCCCATATTTCCCACTATCGCTGCTCCCACATATATATATATTTTTTTTAGGTTAGAATCTCTTCTAAGAATATAACTATCTAATCACTATATGGTTGTCTACCTCTTGCTGACTTTCCTGGGAAGCACTTTTCAAAAGACCTCTTTTTCTCTTCTTGTCAGCCAAAAGCCCTTATAAAATCTTCTCCATTCAAACTAGTTCTCAGAAAGGTATTGATTAGACCCTTTTTTCTTTTTTCCCATAAAACCAGAGAACATTTCCTTGTATTCCAAGTATAAATTGAACAGCAGAGTTGAGCATGACTCTCATCTCCTATCGAGTACCCATCTGCATTAGAAGACAGAGATAACTCAAACAACAAAACTGAGTTAAAAGCACAGCCAATGAAAGTACAGAGATCATAGTTGCTTCATATGGGAAAGTTCCAAAGAAACAAGGTGGCTTTGGGTCAAGAAAAAAGTTATACAAATTTCAATTATAACCCTAAAGCTCTATGTGGCCTTAAAAAAAAAAAGGAAGGAAGGAAGGAAGGAAGGAAGGAAGGAAGGAAGGAAGGAAGGAAGGAAGGAAGGAAGGAAGGAAGGAAGGAAAGGAAAGGAAAGGAGGGAGGGAAGGAAGGAAAGGAGGGAGGGAGGGAAGGAGGGAAAGAGAGAGGAAAGTAAGTAAATAAATAAATATGAGTTTATGGACATTTTCCTTGTTATTATTGTCATCTAGAACTTTTCTTTCCTGTCATCATTAATATTATTGATAATATTTTGCAGAGACAACATTGCTTTCATTTATTCTTTCATTGACTCAGTCAACAAATTAGATGGGCATTTACTGGGCACCCGGCTCTGTGCTAAACATTGGTCTTAAAGTTTGTATTCTTCTAAATGTTTTTTTAATCTATCCAATATACTAATCCCAGACATTTCCAAGTGCTCATAACTGGTTAAACTAGAAACAACAGTATACTTATATTGCATAAGAAAAGTTGACTTTCTGTTCTTTAGATACAGAATCGTCACCACTTTTTGTCAATTTCTCTTTGAAAATGTCAATCCTCAAGTGCCAAAAACTTGGACAAAGAGAAACAAAAATGTGCTAAATGTTGAGGCCCTTCTTCCTCTATACCTCCTCCCTTTATCTAATATTTTCACCACACAATTGTTTACTCTAGAGGGACCCCTTGATATCTACATTAAGCTGATTGGGATTTGAAAAACTTTTTAGGGAGGCAAAATAGGAAGTGTCCATAGAGAAACTAAACCCTACCCTCATCCTCACACTCTGCTTCCCTTTTCTAAAAATTTGTTTTAGTCAAATTACGAGAGAGAGAGAGAGAGAGAGAGAGAGAGAGAGAGAGAGAGAGAAACAGAGATAGAGACAGAGAGACAGAGAGCATGTTTGAGAGAGAAGAAAAATTCACTGGACTACACTGTTGGGAAATCATGAGACTTGAAAGAATAAAGAAATCCCCATGCTAGTCATCTATATAAAGATAATAGAATTACAAGAATTGATTCAAAGTTTAAGAGAGAGAAACTGAGAGAAACATAATAGAATCCACCAGAATAACTGAGTAAGAAGAATGTGAAAATTCGTATCACTAACAAGGGCAGCAAAAGAAACCTTGGAAAGGAATAAAATGTACTATTTAATCAAAGAAGCTAGGCAGGGTAAGAAGCTTGTGGAATATGAGACATTAAAAAATATTAAGAAAAACATATCATGCCATATAATCTAACTGGAAAGTACTCTCTCCTTAAATTGACTAAAATATATAACAATTTTCTTCTACCAAAGACGTTTTATGCATTATATTCTCTAATTCATTTAAGTAAAATAAAATAAGTAATACCACAACCGATGTTTCTTGAAACTTCTAAATCATCTGAAGATCAGTGAAAAGCTGGAGATTTAGTTATGCATATTATGCCGTGGGAAAATTAGCCCCTCAAAATACCAAAAGGAAAATTGGCAGTTTAACCAAACAAACCAGAAGGAATGAATAATCTTACTCAGTAGCTTTTAGGGAAGTGAATATGCTGAAAAATGTAGCTAAATATTAAGGGAATTTGTTTCAAGTGGCTATATATTTTTGTAGCCAACTGATTTTTTTTTCACTCTAAAGAGAAGTGCTGTCCCACTCACATTGCTAACATAGATGAAAAACCTCACCAAATTAATAAAAATTTTAAACACCATAAAAAAAAACTTTGGTAAAGTTTCACCAGGGGAAATGTATGGTTCTTTCATACATTGCTATCCTTGGCAACTGAAACTCTGTCTCAGTTTATGAGGAATGAAATCAATCAGTAGGTATTTCTTGAGCACCTGCTAGGTTCTTAGCAAACTTGTGCCAGATGTGCTGGAGGAGTAATTGAAATTCCAACAATAGAGTAGCAGTTTATTACTTATATAGCAATGCTAGAATGATTCTAAAGCCAGTCCATAAATATCACAAACCAACTAGTGATATTTACAGAAATGAGCTGGCTCATTTCCTTGATACTCTCCTTCATCTGCTCACCATCAATAAAAAGACACCTCATCACCAGGCTGAGTTCTCCCATTAGCCTTTCTCACAGTTTAGCATGTTTCTTTAAAACATTCCTTGCTCTCTACAGATTATTTGCTCCACTTGATTATTTCATCATTATACTCTGTCACCTGACATTGAATAAATTTATTTAAGACCAAAACTATGCCTTGAACTTTTAAAAAATTTCCCCTACAATCTTTAAAACAGAATTCTTCTGAGTATATGCTATAACTGAATTATTAATTTAATATATTAAGGCATGAAAGATAGGTGATTTCAAACCAAAAATAATAATAATAATAATAATAGTAATACTTTAAATGTTTTAATGTTTGAAATCTCGAAAAACTGGGAAAACTATGGTTTGGTCTATAGCTTGTTGAAATGACTATACTAAATCAATTGGTGGTTTTTAGCCTTGACAAAATCCACATATAATTTATGCAAAGTTGAAAATAAAGAGAGTGTATTTAATTGTCTATGACTTTGGCTTCTGTGTAAACTAAACTACTAGCTAAGGGACAGGGCTCATTTATAAATGGGATAAAGTTTCAAAGCATGGCCTACATTTTCAATGTGAACATAAAGACAATTTTCAGAAAAACTGGGAATGAGATAGGTAGTGAATAGGAAGTGATGATTCAGTAGAGGGTTAGCAGTTGTAGTGATAGGTTATAATTGAGGGGCAGCAATCCTGAGTGGTCGTGAACCTAGATTTTGGTGCCAGTCTACCTGGGTTTGAATTTTGGCTCAGTTACTTAGAACCTGTATGATTTTGGAGAAATCGTTTAGGTCTCTATGCCTCAATTTCTTCATCTTTAAAATAGGATGAAGGTAAGAAAGAATTGCTATGACAATCATATGAGTTAATACATGTAAAATGTTTAAAATACTATCTGGTACTTGGTAACATAGTATTAGCTTATGCTCTTATTGCTGTTGGAACAGTATGGATTCTTGCTATATAGGTAAGCATAAAATAACCTGAATATTTAATTTCATCTAACTCAGTGAACTCAAAAAGAGCCATGCTAACTACCAGCCTACAATTAATGTAATAAATCTAAGCTCTCCTTTAGATATGAAAGAGAAATTAAGACTTTTCCAGACATACAAAAATTGAGGGAATTCTCCACTATGAGGCCTGCATTAGAGGAAATACTGAAAGGGGTCAGCTCGCCTAAAACAAAATGACAAAAAAAAAAAAAAAAAACATAATTAGGAGTAAAGTGACTATCAGGCAAATAGAAACAGAGGAGTACAATCCTTACTAAGAACAGAGCATTATAAGCTTAAATAATACGAAGAGAATTGCTATACAAAGATAGTAAAGAACGTTCAGCATACAAAGGGATAAATTGAGATAATAATGACTAAAAAGGGAAGGATATAAAGATTATAAAGATCCAAATTCACAAAGAAGAATGGAGATAAGGCATGCAGAGAAGAAAATGGACAAATTATACGAATTATATATATATATTCCTTTTCATATTTGTAACAGTAACCGCACGCCAAAGATTCAGAACTGAAGTATAAAACATAAGACAAGAAGGACTAGAGGCAAAACCCACAAAAGCCAACCAAAATAAAGAAAACAGAAACATAAGGACAAAGAAGCAATGGTAACACTGAGCTACCAGAAAGCAAAAGATAAAATATCTGTAAGAAGACTTCATATTTCAATAATCACCCTAAATGTAAATGGACTGAACTCACCAATAAAAAGACACGTAGTTGCAGATTGGATCAAAAAACAAAACCCAACCATATGCTGCCTCTAGGAGATACATCTCGGTTCCAAAGAAAAATATAGACTCAAAATAAAAGGGTGGAAAACATATTTCAAGTAAATGGCATTCGGAGAAAAGCAGGAATAGTGGTACTAATATCGAACAAAATAGACTTCAAAATAAAAAAAGATAAAGATAGATACTGAGAAACACTTCATAATGATAAAGGGAACCATCCACCAAGAACACATAACACTTCTTAATATCTATGCTCCCGATCAGGAAGCCCCAAAATATGTAAAGCAATTACTAACAGAACTAAAGGGAGAAACAGACCAAAACACCATCATAGCAGTGGACATAAATATCCCACTGTCGGATATGGACAGATCACCAAAATAGAAATCAATAAAAAAATAACGTCCTCAAATGACACATTAGAACAACTGGACATAATTGACATTTACAGAGCCTTCCATCCCAAAACAGCTGCTTGTACATTCTTCTCTAGTGCACATGGAACATTCTCAAGAGTCGACCACATACTGGGTGGGACACAGAGATAGACTCAACAAATATAAGAGGGTTGAAATCATACCAACCATATTCTCTGCTCATAATGCTTTGAAACTAGAGATCAACTGAAGAAATAAATCAGGAAGAACCACAAATACATGGAGATTAATCAACATGCTACTGAAGAATAACTGGGTCACAGAAGAAATAAAGAGAGATCAAGAAATACATAGAAATGAATGATAATGATAGTACAACATATCAAAACTTTTGGGGCGTGGTAAAAGCGGTCATAAGAGAAAAGTTCATATCATTACAGGTCTACCTCCAAAAACAAGAACGAGCCCAAAGAAACAACCTAACGCTTCATCTTAAAAAGCTAGAAAAGGCAGATCGAATGAAGCCTAATGTCAGCAGAAGGAAAGAAATCATCAAAATTAGAACAGAAATAAATGAAATGGAAAACAAAAGAACAATAGAAAAAATAAATGCAACAAAGAGCTGGTTCTTTGAGAAGGTTAATAAAATTGACAAAGCCCTGGCTAGACTCACACAAGAAAAAAGAGAAAGGACACAAATAAACAAAATCAGGGATGAAAGAGGGGAAATTATGACAGACACTGCAGAAATAAAAATGATCATACAAGAATACTATGAAAAAGCACGTAACACCAAATTTAATAACCTAGAAGAAATGGGCCACTACTTAGAAAAATACAACCTTCCTAGACTGAATCAAGAAGATCTGGAAAAACTAAATAGACCGATCAGCAGTATGGAAATTGAAACAATCATCAAAAACCTACCAAAAAGTAAAAGTCCAGGACCAGATGGCTTCACTAGTGAATTCTACCAAACATTCAAAGAAGATTTAATACCTATTCTCCTCAAACTCTTCCAAAAATCGAAGAGGAGACAAGATTTCCCAACTCATTTTATGAGGTTAATATTACCTTGATGCCAAAACCTGGCAAAGATAACATACACACACACAAAAACTACAGACCAATATTTCTCATGAACACAGATGCAAAAATTCTAAATAAGATTCTAGCGAACTGAATACAGCAAAATATTTTAAAAAAATACACACCATGATGAAGTAGGCTTCATCCCAGGGGCATAGGGATGGTTCAACATATGCAAATTAATTAATGCGATACACCACAGAAACAAATTAAAAATTAAGAATCATATCATATCAATAAATGCAGAAAAAGCCTTTAACAAGTTACAGCATACATTTATGATCAAAACACTTCACAAAATTGGTATAGAAGGAAAATACCTTAACATAATAAAAGTCATATGTGACAAACCATCAGCCAACATTATATTTAATGGTGAAAAACTAAAAACCTTCCCTATAACATCAGGAACAAGCAGGGGTATCCACTATTACCACTGATATTCGATATAAGTTTGGAGGTCCTAGCAAGTACAATCAGGCAAGAGAAAGATATAAAAGTCATCCAAATATGAAATGAAGAAGTCAAATTCTCATTATTTGCAGATGACATGATTCTCTATATAGAAAACCCTAAAGACTCCACAGGAAGTCTATCAGAAACAATAAGCAAATATAGTAAAGTCTCTGCATATAAAATCAACGTTCAAAGAATAAATACCTAGGAATACATTTAACGAAACAAGTGAAGGACCTATATAATGACAACAATAAGACCCTATTAAAAGAAATTGAAGAAGATACAAAGAAATGGAAACATATTCCGTGTTCTTGGATTGGAAGAATCAACATAGTTAAAATGGCCATATTACATAAAGCATTATGCAGATTTAATGCAATCCCCATCAAAATTTCATCAGCATTTTTTAAATGAATAAAACAAAAACATCAGATTTGTATGAAAGCACAAAAGACTCTGAATTGCCAAAGGCATAATGAGAAAAAAGAATAAGGCTGGAGGCATCTTCAACTTATACTACAAAGCGACAGTAATCAAAATGGCATGGCGCTGACAGCAAAACAGAAACATGGACCAGTGGAATAGAATCGAGAGTCCAGAAGTAAACCCATATTTATACGGGCAAATAATTTTCAACAAAAAAGCCAAAAAAATACAGTGGTGAAAGGAAAGCCTCTTCAATAAATGGTGCTAAGAAAACTGGAAGGCCACCTGTGAAAGAATGAAACTAGACTGTTGTCTATCACCATACACCAAAATTAACTCAAAATGGATTAAGGACATGAATATAAGACCTGAAACAATAAAATGCAGAGAAGAAAACATAGGAACTAAACTCATGGATCTTGGACTTACAGAGGATTTTATAAATTTGACCTCAAAGGCAAAGGAAGTAAAAGCAAAAATAAATGAATGAGGCTACATCAAACTAAAAAGCTTCTGCTCAGCAAAAGAAACCATCAACAAGATAAAGAGACAACCATTTGAATGGGAAAATATATTTGCAGGCAATGCCTCTGATAAGAGCCTACTATCTAAAATATAAAAGAACTCATATGACTTAATAACAACAAAGAAACAAATGATCCAATCAAAAAATGGGCAGAGAATCTGAACAGACACTTTTACCTAGAGGACATACAAATGGCCAATAAATATATGAAAAGATGCTCAACATCACTAGCTATTAGGAAAATGAAAATTAAAACCACAATGAGATACCATCTCACACCTTTTAGAATAGCTATAACCAACAGAATAAGTAATAACAAATGCTGGAGAGAATGCAGAGACAAAGGAACCCTCATGCACTGCTGGTGAGACTGAAAATTGGTATAGCCACAATGGAAAATAGTATGGAGGTTCCTCAGAAAACTAAGAATTGACCTAACATATGATCCAGTAATCCCTTTAGTAGGTATTTACCCCAAAGACTTGAAAACCAATATCAGAAAAGATATTTGCACACTGATGTTCATAGTAGCAGTATTCACAGTGGCCAGGACTTGGAAGCAACCAAGGTATCCTACAATAGATGATTGGCTAAAGAAGCTGTGATACATATATACAGTGGAATATTATTCAGCCACAAGAAGAGATGAAATATTGCCTTTTGCAACAACATGGATGGACCTTGAGATGATCACGCTAAGCGAAATAAGCCAGAAAAAGTTGAAAATCACATGATATCACTTATATGTGGGATATAAACCTAAAAGCAACAAATTAGCAGGACAAACAAACAGAGACTGATGGACATGGACAATAGAGGAGTGGTTACCAGAGGACTACAGAGTAGTGGTTACTAGTGGGGTGGGGAAGAAGGAGGAGGTAACAGGGTAAAGGGGGTCAAATTTATGGGGTAAGAGGGATGGTGAAGAGGGTAAAGGGGATCAAATATATGGTAGCTGAAGGAACTGGACTTTGGGTGGTAAACACACAGTAGAATATACAGATATCAAATTATAGTATACACCTGAAAATTATATAATTGTATTAACTAATATTACCTCATTAAACTTAATAAAGAAAGAATGAAAGAATGAACAAATGAATGAATGAATGAATGAATGAATGAATAAATAAATAATTTTTTTGGAGAGGAAAAAGAACCATTCTCCTTCTGATAAATTTCTAGTAAGGTAAGCATATCTTATGGGGTATTAAGCACACCGGCATTACTTATAGAGAGTGGATGAGTTTGTGGTGACATAGATTTTTAACTTAGAAGAGAATTCAGATGTAATCTTGCCTAACTTCATCATCTAACTAATAGAGAAATGCAAACCCCAAAATTGGGTAATATGATTGAATCTACACTGGAGAAGTGAGAGTTGAGACAAAATCCCTTTATGCCTCCTGCTTGTTTCCTCTAGGTAAGAAGCAGTACCATGTATCTGAAAATGTCCAAAATACTTCACCAAGGCTCATTTTCCTCAACCATAAAATTATGTGTATAGTAACAAAATAACTCAGTCTGGGTACATATGTGTATACATTGTGCATATACAACAACCCATGTATATATGTATAAAGTAAATATAGTAAATATATATATACACACACACACACACACACACATGACATATAGCAGATAATAAATAATGATGATGATGATGACGCAACATGCTCCCTCTCCAAATTCTATATACTATATAAATACATTTTACAGTTTATTCCTTTGCCATAATATTCATAAACAGATAATACATGAAAATAAACAAACAAATTTTTTAATAATTTGTGTCTATAACACTCATACACACACATACCCTATACTATATTATTTTAGGTTTACAAGATGCCTTACTCCTTTCTTGAACACTAGCTAATATATCTAGCTTTCCTAATGTAGCATTAAAATTATGGCATTTCCCTTCTAGAGAAGGAAATAGCCTGAATTTTCAATTACAATGCTAATGTTGGCATTTTTCTTCCCATGTGATTACCAATAATTACCAAAATACAAACAATATTGTTTCAATAAGCTAATACAATTGATTGTTTCTCCTCCCATTGCCATTTGAAATGATATTCCTTAACTTGTCACTTTTTTCATTTCAAAGACTAATTTGAAGTCCCGGCTTAACTCTTTCAGATATAATTTATCATTACCCTCTCTACATCTTCTTCACAGTATTTTGCACATTTACATTATTTAATTATTTGAAATTAATACTTCCCCACTACTTCCCCACTACTGTCAGATCTACAAAAGGAGTAAGCACAATATTCCCAGCATACTAACACTTAATAGGTGTTCTATGAATATTATAGGTTCCTCGTATGTATTAGAATAGACAGATCAGTATTTCAGCAGATAGATTTCAGGTAGCAATGAAGATTTGAGAGTAAGTTTACACTATCATAAGCAAGTTTGAATTATTTTAAAATCAATACTCAGCCTATACTTCTATAAACTAAATATAACCACTCACAAGATTAATAACCTGTCTCCTTCATGAGGCTAAGTTCCTAGATTTTGTCTTTGAATCTTCAGTGCCTTTCATGATGATGAGTGCGTGGTAGTTGCTTGGTAAACTCTTGTTAAATGACTAGCTGAGATTAGTTCTCATATGTTAGCAACATGACAATTTCTCATGAATCAGCACATGGTACATAACAAAACTAACAGATAAAAACATGGCTAGAGATAAAATAATTCTGATATTCTTGACACATAAATCATACACTTTAATAATTGTGTGATTAAACAATTACTCATTGCCTAACAAGCATTATTAACTACAGAACATTTTGTACTGAAAAAGGTATGGGTTTCAAGAGGTACAATTTATTTAAGATTTAAAGAATATCATTAAACTACTGTCATAAACACACCAAAATGTCAAGTGAACTGACAGTACTGCATCATGTCCTTTTTCAAATTGCCAAGGAAAGAGATTTTTAACTAAGTTAAAATATGAAAGAAATAAGGACAAGTGGAAAAAATGAAAGTTTTTTGCATGCTAGCTTAAACTATTTAAAAAGCAGCATTTCTAAGAGGAGCTTTGAGAATGATTGAAATGAAAATCTGAAACTGACCTAGTTTGTACACCCTGTTAGAACAGAATGAAGCTTATATATTACCAACCACTTGGAAATCATTGTTTTTAAAATTGATATTTCTCACAATCACTGGAATCTGTGCAGATGATATGACTAAAATGACCAAAAGACAGCAAACTATGCTTTCATCATAATGCACAGCTGAACTTGTAAGTTTACTGATGCCTTTTTTCTTTCTTTAATTTTCAAAGCATTTTCCTCACTTCTTTCTTGCTGCCCACTAGCTAAGTTCAACTGCTGACAAGTGAGTCTCAGAATGTTAAGAATGATTATCTGCTGTTCTAGATGCTCACAGTGACCCAGCTCTAGCTCTCTACTTAACATCTGCCTGATGTTCACATTTTCTCCAGTAAGAATTTTACATAAAAGACAAATGTTTTGGGAAATTGGTGATAAATATATTGGTTTTTAGAGGAACCACATTTCCTACTGTCTGATTCCTATAGTTAGCTCATTATAATCCCTCGATAAACAACTATAACTATTAAACATTATGCTGCCTGCTGTATGAGAAAATAGAATGAAGCCATGATCAGTTTTTTAAAGAGCTCATTATTTAGCTAGGTAAATACAGCAATTACATGTGAAACAGTTCATGCAAAATAATTCCAGGTATTATAAGTGATAAATTATATAACATGTACTTTAAACGTTGAAGATAAATTATATAACATGTACTTTAAACGTTGAAGGAATAAAGGATAATGATACTCACAGCTATTACTTACTGGATACTAACCACTCTGCTCTGTACTTTATATGTATGATGTAATTTAATCTACACTATAAGCTTTTCTGGTAGGTTCTATTATTACCCCCAGTTTGTAGATGTGGATCCTTGAGACCATATCCTTAAGATCTTTGAGATGAGTCAGAATGAAGCAAATATGAAAAATAAGGCTAGAGACTGACTTTGAAAAATGGATAGTAAAAAAGATTTCCATGAGTGCTCTTGAATTATGGAATTTAAGGTGTACCTTGAATTATTTATATATTGTTTCTATATCATCTTTTCTCCTTAAAAACCCTAAGCAGAGCAAATGGTTATTTTATTTTAGAAGTATCTTTGTAAGAATCTATGAACACTTTAAAATTGAAAAGTCCATGAAGAATAGTTACAGTGAAATAGACAAAGAAATTAGGCAGATGGGAAAGGAAAGATAAGCACTGAAATATGCACTTGTAATTTGAAAAAAGTCATCATTATCCTAAGACAGGAGAAAATATCCTACTGTGGAAATTTTCACCTATCTAAACTTGAACTAATTAGCTTCTTAATTAAGCATGCTTCATTTCTCTTCTCTGTCCTAGTGAATGATGCCATCACTATCCATCTAATCCTCCATTTCCCTCACTCAAAATTTCTAATCAGTTATTAAAGTTTGGGGCTTAAAAGTATAGGGTTTGCTGGTTTGGCTATGCCACTTACCAGACAGATGATTTTGGGAAGAGTACTTGATCTCTAATTATTAATATACTTATTGGTTAAAACATGGATAAAAATAGAACATATTTTACAAGATTTTAGAATTAAATTTTATGCACAATATCTATAAAAGTTCTTTTTACTGGCACATACAAAACATTCGGAATAGTTTGCTATTGTTATTTATTCACAGAAATGTGAACAAAAGAGTGTGTTAGGCTGATCCATATATATATATGTATATATTCATATTCTAATGTCTATTCTTTATAGACATCATAAATTAAATACTACAAAATAAATTTAAGAGAACCAAGTCTGCATTCAGACACAGCTGAACTAATTTAAGTATAGGGTTTACCATGTATTAATGTATACATTAATACATACTTTCTGACTGAACAAGGACTATGGAATATATGTTCAAATAATTTTTTAAATCATATTTTTATTAAGAAATTTTCTTTTTATTTTATATTTATTTATTTTCCAAAACATCCTGTAAGTCCAAATCATCTGTATCAATGAGAGACTGGGTACTCTAAGTAGCAAGGGTATGGAAGAATAGAACCACAAGAATGGGGCTCAACTCAAACATTGGAAGGATAGAGTCAAAAGCGGGATCAAGGAAATGCTGAGCCAAAACAGAACAACTGTGTTGCCTCCTGAGGTGCCCAAAGATATACTCAAGCCGCCCATAGCTGCTCTTACAGTCTTCTAATCAGCACTTTCTTCTTGCTTAATGAATATTGTATAAAACATAAGCTTTCCAATTCCCAAAGAATAGAAACCTCTGCCAGGCCATTAACAGTCCATAAGTCACATATGGTAACAATGAACCAAACCATTAGTGAGCTCATTCAAAGGACTGTCAAATTACCAAATGTCCTGTAGACTCTGACAGCTATTCCAAAGGAGTTTGAACACATTTTAAACAAAATCAGTATCAGGTGAATAAGCAAATAGCCACAGAAGTTGGAACACATATTTGAAAAAGTAAATTTCACCTGCTTGATTAAAATCTCTACTAAACTCCAAACCCTATAAGATTTTTACAATATTTCTTTCCAGCAACATGTTTTAAAATTTTGTTCTTGGCCCCTAAAAAGCCTTGCTTCTCCAATTCTTTCCTGTCCTTCAAGTTCTTGGAAGTAACCAAATTGTGATTCAGCTTTCTATTGCATCGACTAATAAAACTTACACTTCTGGGCATTAAAAAAAAAAATGTTTTGCTCTTAATACACTCTTTCCCCTTTTTGATTTCCTTCAATGACAACTGGCACTTCAAAGCCAACTGTGCTCTGGCAGCAATTGGAATCAGGAGGAAGAGTAGGCCAACCCATTAATCACCATCTTTAGAAGACAGGCATTTTTCAAGTAAACTGTTGCAGAGATCTAAGTTATTACACATACATAGTTACACATTGTAGAGGACATAAAGCATACAATGTGTATTTTGACAACATGTATTATAGAGTTCCTTGCCAACCCTTAAATGCTGTGGCTCTGCGCCCTTCACAAACAATATTCATCTTCCTGATCTTGATTATGCCATTTGCGCACAGCATGTGGCCCATGCTGTCAACAAGAGTTACTTGCTGTAGTCACTAAGAGACATGTATCAAGGAGCAAATAGATTATTGGGTTTCTTCCCATCTTTGGAAATTCTTCAGAATTGGTTTTATTCTGATTAAATGGTACTTTCAAGTATATATATAATTTTACTGTAACACAAGTGTAAGGAGTCTCATCACTTTGCAAAAATGAAAAAGAGAACTATAGCAACTCACTATAAACAGAAAAAATGTCTCTATATCCAAATCTTTGAGCAATCCTGGGTCTGGGAGCTACATGGGAGAGTCAATATATTTTATAATTTCAAACTTATTTAAAAATTATAAATAGAAATATGTTCTTTTAAAACTTAAAGTTAACCACTAGTGATATAAAACTATTACATAGAGCTTCCAAATTATATGAGAAAGAAAGACTAATGAAAATTTAGCAATAAAAATGTATTACAAAACTTAATATTAAAAATAATATTTTAAAATATATAATCAGACCAAAGAGAATAAAGAAAAAGGGCATTATACAGGACCATAAAAGAGTTATTTTATGATTAAATGCATGGACTAAGGTAGAAATGAAGCAGTTACAGATCTTTACATGTTGACTATCATAGCATCGAGGTATATAAAACAAAAATAGTTAAAATGCAAACAAATTAACACAATCTTATAAAATTAGTGAGAGAATTTTTCATATCATTTTTTGGCATTTGAAAGATTGAGAAGAGGTAATTGATTAAGAGGGTGAAATAATAATGTTTTAAGTGAAATTGATTTAAAAACTAAAAATTAACTTCTTTTGAATTGCCATTAAATATTTGTAAGATTTCAGCAACTTAAGGCTAATGAAAATGTCAATAATGTTTAAATTTGTACAGGTAACATTTCTGAATACAATGTGATTCAACTAAAAATAAACAGTGGAGTTAAGTAAATAAACAAAATCCCATTTGAAATTTTAGTATTATCTTTTGAATAATTCTTAGCTTATAGAGAAAAACAGCAATAAAACTGAAGAATATTTAGCAAATAATTATGATAATATCATACATCAAAAGTCATGAGTTATAGCCAAAGCTATATGCAAAGGAAATCTTATTGTAATAAAAGAAGCTTTATTATTAGATAAGAAGCTGTGAAAATAAATTAGTAAGAATTAAATTCAAGAAGGTAAAAAAAGAGTAAAACATTGACCTGCAAAAGGTAGAATTAAAATAAATTATGAATAATTTATTAAAAAACAAACAGTGAATAAATTCATATGTCCGAGACTCGATATATATTTTTAAAAGAATAGTAAATAGAATTATTCTGCCAAGAGATCTGAACATAACAAAACAAAAAAAATTAAAAATTAAAAAAAAAAAAGGCAGAGAGGCCTACCTATGGGGAATGGGAAAGAGAATTAAACTACAGATAATCAAGTTTTTATTTTTTACCGAAAATGATTTACAAAATTTATACTAATAAGTTTGAAAATCTTGATGAAATGATTTCCTTTAGAGAAAAATATAAACTGTTCCAATTTACTTAATGGAAAAACAACAATTTTTCTACCTGTTCAATGTACTTCTAGGAGAATCAGTTCCTAGAGCCACATAGGAGCAGAGTTAAAAACTGTAGAACCCTAAATGGTTAATCCCTGACAGTGTGAACACCTGACCTAATCTCTGGGAGGACTTTTCCTGACCATCTATACTCTGAATGGAATCTGTCCTTCGCACAGTGCTCCAGAACTTCCTATACCCTGTGGTGCTTCAGCACTGTCATAGCACTATCACCATCCAACATGCCAAGAATTTTACTTTGAATATTTTAAAAACCCTCTGTCTCCTTTTTCGTGTCCCACATACCTAAATGTAAGCTCCACAGAGTAGGTTTTGTCAGGTCAGGGGTGGGATGTATATTCTTGATTCTCAGATCATAAACAGGGTCTGGCATATAGTTGGCATTAAATGTCTATTTTTTAAATGAGTGAAACAAAGAAAGAAAAATGAATAAGTAAAAGAATGAATTATTACCTATAGAGAATAAAGTTGATCATTGTATACACTTTGATTTGAGCACATGCAGACAAAAGGAATTTTAGACTGCCTTTTGCGATGACTGCAATAAAGTGTATAAGTGACCACAGACACAGTTGATCCAAGAAGGGAGCTGAATAGAATAAAGAGAGCAGAATACCTGAGGGGGTAGTGCGGGAGAGAAGGAAGAAGAGGAGGAGAAGGAGCTGCCTGTTTCCTTTCTCATTTTCATAACTATCTTGCTATGTTTATACAACTAGAGGCCATAAAGAAAATGTGACATGTATTTAGTTTTTTAATCACAGAATCACTAAATGCCCAGTGTAAATTACAGTAGCTTTTATTGGGCTTCCACATTCTTTTAGATTGTCCCTTTAGAACAAGAACTCTCAATCTTGGATGTATATCAACTACAATTATGGATCTTCTTGTTTATTGGTTTTATTATCTTCTTTAATACAAGGACACAGGTCCCACCCAACCCCATGGGATAGTTCCAATGTGGGGCCATGTTAAGAACAGCTGCTTTGCTTTGTTCAACAAACTCTACTAAAATGCTTTTCCAACCCACTCAAAGATATCCACAAGTTTTTCCTAATAGTCTACTAAGATTTTATCCCTTTCTGTCAAAAATATTTAAATCTGAAATGAACTTTCAAATAACCAGTTCCATCTGGCTCATCCAGAGCTGTTTAATTTTTAAGCCATTAATCACAGTTTTAGAGTTTAAATTTATGATTATCCTTTCATATTATTCTGATTGTTAAATGACTTGCGAATTGTCATTGAGATTTTCGAGTTCTCAGTTTTTCCCCTGGCAATGTAAATTTGATCAAGAAACTGAAATCTTAAATTAAAGGAGATTAAGTCAAATACCTGCAGAGGTGCTTCAGTTTGTTTTTCTCTCAGCATGGGGGCAGCCGGAATTTCCTGGACAGCTTTGGATGTCTTCCTTTTGGCTTTTTGCATTTGAATATTGGTAAAATAATTGACAGCAGCAAACTCAATAAGGGCCGAAAATACAAAAGCAAAGCAGACAGCTATGAACCAATCCATGGCGGTAGCATAGGACACTTTGGGCAAAGAATGCCGCGCACTGATGCTCAGCGTGGTCATGGTGAGGACTGTGGTTATTCCTTCAAAGCAAAAAGGCAGAGACAGAATACTTGACTATTACTTCTATGCAAAACAAATAAAAACACAAAAAATCCTAAGGATTTGGTGGGGTAGGGGTAATAAAGTTGATAATAACTCAACCCAAACATTTTTAATGGAAGATTCTAATCCTAGTGAAATTAACATAGGCCTTAGAGTGGGACAGATATGGTTCAAATCCTGGCTCTTCTATTATTGACTCAGTGTACCTTAGATTAAGTTATGAAAACTTACTGGGTTTCATTTGATACCTGTCGGGTTTGCAGTAAAGATTAAAAGTATGTTGGGCACCTAGCATACATATACTGGGTTGATATTAGTATCTGAGCTGATATATCTGAGAAATTCAACACACACGCCAAACAGAAAGTGCTACTCATTGAAGCACTGATTCTCAACCAGAAGTTGGAAGTTGGTAGCATTGAAAATTGGAGCATCAGAATTTCTGGGGTAGGCATGGCCTATGGCTCTTAAGAATCACTACCATAAAAAGCATAAATTATAGATACTTAAAGTCTTTAACTGAATATTACCTATTGAATTAAAATAATAAATTTACTAGTTTTGAAAGACCTTAATTTACATTGAATAATAAATGTGTATTCCCAGAAAAATATTTTTCTAGAACAATTTTGCTTTAAAAATATCAGATATCTACCACCCATCGATTTATGGTTGAGAGGAAAGTATTTAAAACAAGAATAGAGGTACTTCTCTTCAATCAATAGGCTTCTGAATCATATCACTTCCAGGAAAGCCTTCTCCTCAGCCTGGAAAAAGGTTAGTTCCCATTCTCAATGGAAAAATTCCACTTGTCACTGGAACTATAGAGACATGAATTATTTAAGGATGCTAATATTTGTGTAGTTGCTTCTTTCTGCATCTTTACCTATCCGTATACCTAATCCATGTTACCTAGTCAAGCTTAGAAATTTCTATGGGGATTTGCTACATCCATTTAAACCTATTCTATATAATGCTTAGAAGAGCTCCTAAACTGACACATCCAGGTGTTTGGGGATGCTGATGATGATGACAACAATGATGAAGGCATCTAAACTATATATTCTAATCCATGCCAAATCCTAGCTGAAAACCAAACAATACATGTTAACCTGAGGAGATAGCCTCATGCAACAACAAAGGAACAATAATATTTTGATTTAGAGAGAAGTCTAATTGTCTCCTCAATTCAAGCATTTAATTATATTCTACCTTGTATTGTTTCCTAATTGCTCCTTGTATGTAAACCTTGTTTCTATAACTTGATTGGTTGGGTGCTGCTTCTGTAAGGGCAGACATGTCTAACATTGCTTCAGGATTTACCTTAATATATTACATAGTGCCAGGCACATGATAAATGTACAGTAAATAAAAACTCATTTTTTTCAGCTTCTCACCATTTTCTCTCCAGTCTCTTCTGAATTGTCAATGTTTTAGAGCATGAAAAATTAGAGCAATTGCATAGCGTATGAGCTATATAGATCTTTAAAAAACATTCCATAAACTATACAGGGAAAGAAATATAAGAATGTGTTTGTATTCCCTTTTTTTAAAAAAAAAAGTTTGATATTTTTAGCATTTTATTAGTAAAAATAGGTTTCAAAATGTGTTCACTTGGTCAAACATTTAGATACCTAAATATATATGAAAGTGCAATACTGTAAATTTATTGGCCTTCATGTCAGAAAAAGACCTTATAAATTTAAGTCCTCTATTTTAAATCTCAGAAAAATATCATCATCTCCATGCTGATTGTGAGATATAGTGAATAAACCCTAAATTAATTTTGAAAAATTTTAGCTACAAAGTTTTAAGATAAATCAGTTTTTGTTATTATTCATAATAATTTAAGTTTAATGGCCTGTTAAGTGTTCAAAAATGTTCTACCACCTTCTTAGGTATGTTTCCTCTAATATAGAAATTATGATGAAAGAACTTGAAAATAAAATATGAACAATCTAAATAAGAATACTACTCAGAATTCAGAAAATTCTACAGAGACCATAATAATGTGATAACCAAAAATGATACTCAGACTCAACTATAATCAACTTAGGATTCCTCATGTAGCTTTGAACATTTTTTGGTAAGAACCAAAAGTAGTGTTCTTCATCTTCTCCTATTATCATAGAAAGAAATTTTCTAATCAATGTTGAGTAAGCAGAATATTAATACAATTATTGAGCATGACCCCAAATATTACTTTCTGATTATTAAAAGGGTAGATCACTAGGGCCATGAAGATATTAAATGATGCTATGTGCATAGTGCAAAAAAACATTAGCTATGTGATCAGTTTCCATTTCTCTTTCATTGTTTTGAATAAACTTGATTTTAAAGTTTGTAGAGCAGCCCTCCAGATATTATGGTTCATATTTTATGACTGTCCACAAAATTAGGAAAGTAACTGTCATGAATAATTAGCTAAGAGTTTGAAGTGGCCATAACTTTAGACATTAAAAATTTATGTCTTCTTGGAGTTAAAATTTAAAGAAATCTTAGCACGACAGGGATGTGCTTATTTCACCTGCTTTGGGTGGAGCATTTGGTTAAACAAATACTAACATAATATCAAACAGATGCCAATCCTTGAGATAAGAAGCCATGCTTTCTCTGCATCTAGGAAGACAGTGCATATGTTGTAAATGGCTTAGCTGGCATCCACCCTTGAAAACATTTCAATAATCATAAAATATTTTTGACATGTTTAAGTAGAGATGTCAGTCCCTGTTTTTAGGATGCTGATTATGTACCATATTAGCTGGCCCAAGAGCTGGGAGAGGAAATGTAATAGTAGGCTAAGACTGCACATAAGAGTAAAATTTTGGCTGCTCACTCCTAGAAAATGAACCAGTAATGATTTAGATGTGCCAGCTGGCACTTACTCAGGTTTAATGCTTTACTGTACTGGAATAATTAGAAACTTAGAGGCATAAAACTTTGGAAATAGAGGGTCTTTGGAGACAATTTAGCTCTTTACTTCTCATGTTTACACATTTTTTGAAAGATAAATATTAGCCTAGAATTAAATTTTTACCTAAATCTCATATGAAATAGATTGCTAAGTCTCCTCAAATACTTAAAACTTAGGTTCCTTAGGAAAATACTATCTAGAGCTTCACTGAAGTATAATTATTACCATTTTGACATATCTTAGGCCTTTGAAGACTTAATTATTGGGCATAATTTACCTGGTCAATCAAAACCAATGTCTTGGTACATGAACACATGACAGAAGCAAATGTTACATTTCAAATGGAAAATGCTCTCCACAAAATGTATTGAGACATATACATACAACCTTACTCAGTGGCTCTGGAGTTTTCCAGAAGGCCCCACACCATACCCTCTGTGAAGGCAGAATGGCAGAGTAGAAATGGCAGAGTTCTCAAGGTTAGATAGAAACTGTCTTCGATCATCACTTTTAAGTATGTGACTTTATACAAGTTCCTTAATTACTCTGGGTCGTTTTCCTTACCCATAAATGTTAATAAGCCCTGCCTCACTGAATTATTGTGAAAATTAAATAAGATGATCCCTATCAGCATATGGCAAATCTTATCATCATTATTAGTGGTGTTACCAATATCCTTACTATATGCTACTTAATTTCCTTACAGTTTCTTATCTGGATAGGAAATGTTCGATAGGTACAGCTATAATTAATGTTATCCCTCTCCACAGCACTGGACATTTCCATTATTTGGGTACATGTGAGACAGAAGAGTGGCTACAAGTTTGTAGTTAATCAAGAAAGTCTTCAAAGCTTATCAAGCAATCACAATAACAATAAAATATAGAGAACATATACATTATGGTATCAAGTAGTGATTCTCAAATGAGGTAGATAGCAGCTTGAACACCATAATAATAAATGATACTTAAAAAGTATTTTCTTTTTAGTAGGTATTGTTCCAAGTGCTTTATCCAAATTAACTCATTTAATCCTCAGGGCAATGCTGGGAATTTCATCCTGTTCTAACATGTGAGGAAACAGGCAAAAGAAACTCACTGAGGGTTCACAGCTAATAGTGGTAGACACGGGGTTAGAACCTAGGCTGCCTGGCTCCAAAGTCTGCCATATGAATCTGTTACCTCTTCATTAGAGGCACCAATAATAATTCCATATTTTCTATTTTAGAAGTTCTTTAGGACCATAAAGAAAAGATGACAATATGTATACAGGTGATTTCATTTTCAGTAATGATAGTTTCTGAAATGTTAATGTCATTTATACTAGGGACTGTGATCTGGTACTTAGCCTCAACAGATGCTTTCTGCCCGGTCAGGCTGTTTCTAAACATGCTGTGTAAAGATCCAAGTTTACTGTGAGCACTAAATGAGATAATGAGTATCAAGAACTTAGCAGTGTCCCTGGTATTACACAATAGAATGATATTTTCTTAAAAACAATTTTAAAAAATCAAGAAAATCAAGTTAGAACAAAATAAATGTCCTCTACATAAGAGAAGTATGGGAGAGAGTTAACAATATGCCCCAAATGCTCTATTTACCCTGTAATGAGTTGCTGGACATAAAGCCAAACTCTCACTAGTCTATGAAGAAAAGATATATTATCACAATTTTATGAATGGAGAAAATATATGGCAGATTCTGGTTTTATTTTATTTTATTTTTATTTTTTAATTTTAATTTTTTTATTTTTTTCATTTATTTTATTTTTTAAAATTTATTTATTTATTTTTTAATTGAAGAAATTATTTAAATTTCTGGTTTTAAATCCCAACCTATTGTAGTCCAAAACAGATTTGTTGTTCTCTCTTTCATAACTATTTTTAAAAGTTAAAATGTATTCAATACTTGCAATGTGCGGTTATTTTTTTAATTGAACACTCGCAACTCTGTGAAGTAGTTTATACCATTATACATACTCACTGCTTTCCTGAAGTCACATCCTGCCCCCAGCATTGACCCTTCTGTAAGTTTCCCCAGTAGGATTCCAATACCTCCTCTAAGATTAAAGGGGGGAGGAGATTCTATGGAAAATATCCCCACATTTAAGTCCACTGAAGAGACTAAGATACCCCTATCATCAGTTCTCTAAAAGGGAGGTGAAATGAGAAGCTCCCACTCCTCCCTATTCCTTCTCCCCAGCATCCCTTCAGCTCTCGTGATAAAAGCCATTATACAATGGCTTTAATCCTAACCAAGTAGAAAAAAGCAGAGGGAGACAGACATCTCCTGTGAGGAGTTTACCTCCATTCCTAAGCAATTCTGATCACTTTCCTTCTTATCCCACTACTGAATGCTTTTACTACTCACAATCAACATAAAAAGAATAGAGAAATATATTAAATTAAATAAATATAATTATAACTAATTTTTTATTTAAAAGTAGGTCTGATACGTAAAAGACTTGCTAAACAGTCATAAAAATTTTAAACTCATGTATTCTGGATTTTTATAGTTTAAAATGCGGTATGTAGAAAGGCAGTATAAAAACAAAAAGAAAAAAATATGCTGTGCTCAGAAATGTAGATAGAATGTAACAATGAGCTAATAAATTAAGCATATAATACCTTCCAACTAAATGCATTTAAACCATTGCATTTTTCTCCTGTTTAATAAAAGGCAAATTATTCTAAGACTTTCATATTCATTCAGCCATGACTTTTATTTGTTTTATTTTAAGCTCCCAGTGCATTTCATTTTAATACTCAGATATGATTTTAATTCAATTACACAGTATTAAGCGAGGAGCTCAAGGATACCACTAAAAGTAAAACCATATCCAGATTCATGCTTGCTCTTTACCTGCCTGGTCTCAATAAGGGGAAACTGATGGGGCCTGAAAGGAGGGGTGAACAGCCCATATCCCTTCAAGCCTTATCCTTTGGTATTGGCTAGATAAATATGAAAGTTTATATGATTCTTTATTCAGTATACCCTGATATATTACTGTTTAATATATTCTTAGAAATAATATCTAAGAGCTATTCTCATGAAATCATGAACCGAATGTAATATGAATAAAAATACCCAAGAAATGAATTGCAATTACCAAATACGGTCCTAGCTGGAACTGATTCCTTATTTATCCAGAATGAGACTTGCGAAAGAATCACTGTCATAATGCATGGGATGTACGTCTGAATCATAAAATAACCCATCTTCCGTCTGAGGTGGAAGTAAACCGTCATAACAATGTATTCACCTACAAATAAAGCATGAGGAAATGTGTTATTGGTTCTGCAGCCAATTTTTCCGGTGGCTTCATAATCATATTTCAGATTAACAAAAATCATTCTAGGCAAAGAAATTATGTGTTGTGCATAGAAAACAAGCATCGAGAACTATGTAGTTTCTAACTAGGGAAAAAAGGATATTGAATATCATTACACAGAAATACACTTTTGTTCTATGTAGTGATTAAGCCATTTAATAAATTAAGCCCTAATTTTAAAAATATTCTTATAGTGTTTTCTATTTTAAAGGTCTAGTACTGTGAAAGAAGTTAACATCTTTTGAGAAAAAAATTTAAACCTAACTTTTATAGAAAATCTCTAGGAAAATGGAAATACACATGCACAAAGCTTAATTTTAGAAATAATTGAAATACACAGATAAACATTATATATACAATATGCATAAGGAGACTTAATTACTGCCTTAATTTTAGGAAAGAGCTATATTTCTAAATGTTATATAATACAAAGAAAAATAAAAAGAGACATGTATAACATACAGCCGTATATAACATCTCTGAGTTTAAGCATGTTATATTGGCATTTAGAAAAAAACTAATAAGCTAATAAGGAAAATGAACCATAAGATTTTCAGTAGTTATTGATAAATGTTTTTAATGTTATATCTGAAAGGAACATATTAAGAGAGTTACATAGGAAGCAGTAGCCTTATTCCCACACTATAAAGCCCAAAATTCAGAAGCCTCAAATCCTACTGGTTTCAAGCTTACTTGCAGGCTAGAAGACGAATGTTTTATAAAAACATATTTTTCCTGGAGATATGTTTATATAATGAATAGTTTTAGAACAGCCAATTTTTCTCATTAAATGAGATCAAAACTATATCCTATGATTCTTTCATTTACATTCCAAAAGCAAATACAGACCAAAAACGTCAAAAATAGGCATCCGTCTACTTCTGTGACAACTTTAATCTACACCCTTAATATATTTTGTAATTAAGCTTTATATTTTGTTTTTAATTTGAAAAGAGGGGGAGGGCGGTACCAAAAAATTGGGCATAAAAGAAAAAGATCTGGGAAAAGCATTTTTAAAAAGGGGGAAATCCAGTGTCTAAAAATCAGTGGTCAGACTTCCTATCTAAGAATTCTGTTAAAAAATAATTTTAAAATATTTGATTACAGACTTCAGTTTCTGAACAAGAAAACCAATTCACATCTCATCAACTCAGATTTATTTTAAACTAAAATAAGATTATAAATATAAATTTAAAAATCCCAAACCTTGATTTACACATCAACTCTATTTCTGGAATCCTTTTGTTATCCCCTGAAAGTGCTAGATATTCCATGAAAAAGCTATGACAAGACTATTGTAAATGCCAACTAGCATATTGACTTTAATTGTTAAACATCTCACCTGTGATGGATTTGATAGTTTCACTTGATACGGTTTGCCCAACCAAGTCATACTGAACTAAGCTGGAGGATTCCTTTGGAACTTCTACTGATTTCTCAGGACCTTTTGTCCAGGTATATATCATCTCACTCTTCGGATAAGCATCTGAATAAGAGCACAGAATGTGGTTAGAGTCAGTGTTCCTTTCAGCCAGCATAGATGGTCAACTCTTAAAAATATTACACATGTTCAAGAAAGATGAAATAAATGAAAACGATTATGATTTATTTAAGCACGTTTAAAAGTTAGAGAACTGCAGACATTAAATAAACAGCCTTATATATTTCTTGTTTTTATGCCAAAGAATTAGAGGAAAGACTAAAGTTAAAGTAACTAAAATGCTATAACTATGCATTAATGCATTGCCTATGTTTCCATACAAAGAATAAGCAGTAGAAAAGCAAAAATGATACCCCCCCCCAAAAAAAAGCACTGTCAAACTGCAGGGGCACGATAGTTGGCCTAGGGAAGACCCTCACTCCACCCCTTCCCCACTCCCCAGACCCTGGCCCCACCTATTCCCCTACCCCCGGCCCCACTTCAAGATGAGCTCTGCAATTTCTCCTCAGTCCCTTGCTCTCCTTGGCCCTCTCCCGGCAGCTCTGGAATTTCTTCTCCCTTGTCCCTTACTCATCCCTCTCTCTGTTTTGATTTAAAGTGTGAGACCCCAGCATGAGAAACAAGCCAAGGCCTAGAGACAAGATAGATGACTTTGAGCCACCTCCTCCCCCCCCCCCCCCCCGGTGGCAAGGGAAATAGGCCAGATACCCTGTGACACCTCCACCGCCAAGAAAATAAAAGCTCTTAACTGAGACAGCTCAGTGTAGATTCTCTCTCCGAGATGCCCGCACTTTAACTTTAATAAAACCTGTGTTTTCCTGCTTGCTGTTTGTCCTGTCCTTGAATTCTTTCCCCTGATCTAAGACAAGAACCTGGTCCCTGGGGCTCCAGGGCCAGGTCCCTCTTTGGACTCCCGCCAGGTTGAGCTCTCCCGTAATATTTCCATTTCAACTCACTTCCAGCCTTGACCAGTATTGACTTCTTTCATTCTAATGCAACCCTGCCAATTAGAAACATATCAAATGCTGTCTGTGATAATACAACAACAAAAACAAAAATAAATGCTACTGTTGGGAGAGCTCTCCAGTGGTAACCTAACCCGGACTCTGCTTTTGGGCAATATCCGTACTGTTTGGGGAATCATGCCACAGCGAAGACTAGTTATGCTATGTGTAAAGCCCTGCAGGGAATGTGATCATACAACTAGTTCCGCAACCTTTAAACTCTTACAATCACGACATTTTCCCTTCCACCTTCAATACATCCTTCCCAGCAGCAATTTAAATCCATTTTCAATTATTTGGTGTTCAACGCAAATGGAGACCAGCTGCTTGCTTACCAATTTACCCAGAACAGGTAACTTGGCTCACATACAAATAAATTCAAAAGAACCAAGATAAATTGTGTACTACCCTCCACAAACCTTCCTTAAATGGCTAGAGCACAGTAAATCCTCGGTGGAATTGTTTAATTCTCTAAAAGGAGTTGATACCTAAGGAGATTATCTCTAGAAATGACTTTGCAAAATAAAAAAATGAGGTTTATGCTGTCATTTAGCAGTATAAAGTTATGTGTCAACATTGATCTCCTGAAGTATTCACGCTTAATCATACACTTAAAGCTCCCTAATACTATGTTCCTACTCATGATGTTTTAAATCAGGTATCCTTCTCTTGGCTAGCCTACCTTGCAAGAATAAACTTTTTCTTGATGATTCACTATTTCAGGCTGGAGATGGGGCTGGGCAAAGTGGGTGAAGGTGATCGACAGTTGTGCCTCTCTTTAATTCTCAACCCAAAAACATCAACTTCCAAGAAGTGATTTCTTTATTTTGTACAAGTCCTGATTGAACACTATGTTCAAGTCATTCTGAAGACTGCTCTCTATGAGAACTAGAGGGGAATGGATGGGAAAAATAAATCCTTAGATAAGAACTACCTGGGTGAAATTTAAGTTATTACAGCACAAATGGATTTTAAATCTGGCCCTAGTGAGATCACCTTTTCTATCTATTTTTCTATTTTTATCTTCTCTCATTAAGTCACTGGTCATGGAGAAAATGGTTCTCTTTAGTTTCGAGTTAGCCCACTGAATATTGTGCTTACTAGAGGTTATAAAAAGAATGGTGACTGCTGATTCTCATTAAGTTAAGCAATGAGCAATGATAACAGCAGGCAACAATTTCACAATCAGTGCAACTGAGAATCTGAAGGAATAGTAAAAGCTGGTATCTATTTTTAGTAGATTCTGATTAAATCAAATATTTGAGGCAGACATTAGAAGGGGCAATCAAATTTTGCTGGCATCTCAGAGAAAGGCATCTAGGGGAAAGGAATTCCATATTCTCTACCAACTCATTTCATCTTATTGCTATCACCTCCACAAAATATCCCAAATCCATCTATTTCAAAGCTTCTCCTCCAGTACATTCTAGCCTAAGCCAACTCTTCTCTGCTTCTACTCTAACCTCTCTACACCCCATTCCCCATAGTACAGCTAAACTGAAATTGTAAAATGTCAGCCACATGCCTTAGTTAAAAACTTCCAAAGGCTTCCTATACCATTTAGAATAGAATTCAAACTCCTTAATGTGGTCTGCAACGTACTATATTATCCGGCTCTGTCTACAATCAGCCCACACCTCCTACTATGCTCTTGTCATGCTTCAGCCACTTTAAAACTCACATTGCTGCTTATGTTATTCTACCTATGTCATGTCAAGAAACCCTGGACCTTCTTTGGCCTCCTTTCAAGTCTGCCATAAAGTACTCTGCTTATAACAGAAACTGTAAAATACAAACAAAACAAAACAAAACAAAATCATTTACACTTGCTATGTTGCACTACCAATACTTGGAGTTCAAAGGTCCCTAAATTTCACCACTGCCCACCAACCTATTTATTAGGAGTCAGTTTACCTAAATTAGCTGTAGAAATAGGGTTTTGGTTTTAGGAGAATAGAGCATTGTTTTTACTTCTTTATTTAAATATATTAGATAATAAACTGTCTCCTAAAAGTCAAATCTTGGACCGCTGTTGTCATGGACAATGATTTAAATGTTGGATTATTAAAAAAAAAAAAAAAAAAGCACATATATAAATATTAGCTTACATGAGATAATCATAAATTCTGACATTTTTATTGTAACTTACAACTCCCAAATTTCAAAGGACATGCATGACCATCCATGGGAAAATCCACCAATCTCATAGGACACTCTGCACTTATGGTGAGTCTATGATGGAAAAATACAATTAGTATAAACTCTTTCTCTAAAAACAAATTTATAGATTTCTAAAACAAAAGAAGGAAGGAAAAAGGGAAGGAAAAAAGGGAAGAAGAAAAAAGAAAAAAATGACTACCTCATTGTGTATAAAATAGTGCCATTTCTCATAATTCTAAAAAGCTTATTTGGAGCTGTCATATTATGTGAGACAGATTTCTTTCCATTCCTGAAGAAAGTATCGGGGGTCCATACTTTTGTTACCATCATATTGTTCAATCTCAAAATTTCAATGGGACCATCATATTTCAATCTTTTGTCAATCCATGTCTGTCTGAAGAACACGTCCATTGTGTATTCCTAGGGAAATTAGTTTTGACATTCGAGTCACAGATGACTACACATAAATATGGAAAAAATGCATTAAATTCGAGCCTCTTTCCCATTCATAAAAAAAAATGAGCCCAAATACAAACTAAATTAATCAAAGCAAAAATTTTCTTAAATCAATGAAACAAAAAGATTCTCAGCAATTAAAACACGTCATGTCCATCTTGATACCTTAATCTTCTATATTTATTAGATAAATGGCCATACATAGAAATAATTAATATAATTTAATAAAACTTCCAATGCCAGGTAATTACAGTTGTACTTTAGATCGGGTAACAAAATTACTGAATGTGTAACAAATATCATGGCATAATGAATCATAATATTGTAAGCATCTCTTTAAGACAAAGTAAAATATGTGAAAAAGAAATTTTATGTTCCTAAAATCTATTAAAATTAACCTAGGAGTCCAGAGTCAAGGGAAAAAAGTGAAGTGGGTTATTTGACTTTGAAATAAACATATTTAATATTAGAGAGCACAAATGAATGAATGAATTCATCTTGAGCAGTGCTTGGTGTTTTAAGTTATTTAAACACGAAAGAGAGCAAGGGAGAAAAGGAGCAGGAAGAGACGGAGAATGAGCAACTGAGTCAACATGGACACTAAATGTAATTATGACTATAATATAAAGTTTTATATTAAAACTAATTTTGGTCTCTAACTTTCTCTTCTTCAATAACTTTCTAAAGAAAAAAAAAATACTACATACAAGGTTGTATCGTACGTTAAGGAGACTAGTAATAGGAAAGTTCTTTTCTTTGTTGAGAATGATCCAAGTCAAAAAATACTCAGATATTAGAGCTGAAATGCAAATTCAATGTCTCATTCTTCATAAAATTTTTGAGTCTAATTAGGCTGTTTCTAGCTTTGTGTGATTGACAGCAAAATACATATTAATTGCCTTGTATTCTGTTTGTTTTCTTCACACCTCAAAAGGTATATCAAATTTTCCAAGTACCTACCATTTCAACATCAGAAACAGGTCCAAAGCTGGTGACATATATGTCAGTTTTTACTTCTGTAACAGGACCTAATGAGTATAAAGTAAATAAGTGTGAAAAAATAATTACCAATTTTACAGGCATGGTGGGTTTTTAAAATTAAAGAGTAAATACAGATATGATATATTGTATTTTTACAAGCATCTTAAATTTTCAATGAGATAATGCATCTCTACCAAAAAAAAAAATGTGAACAAAGGAACAACAAAACCAGAAAGCAGTGTTTACTTGCAGGCAAGCACAAAACAGAACAGAACAAAAAATACTCAATTACTTACCAGGGACCTTGTTTCTTCAAAGATACATCACCCCCAGGCACTGTTAAGACAGGCAGTGCAGGAAACAAAAGCTTTTAGCCTTTATGATTTTTTATAGTCCATCATTTGATTGGCTTTTAGTAAATAAGTGAGCTGTTAAAAAGAGGGAACTAAGCTACTAAGTAAAGAGAAAGACCCTAATGGCTGCAAGGAATGCACCTTTGGAGAGCTGAGAATAGTGGTAAATAGATTACGTACAAAAATGATCATGTCACCTTTAACAATAGGCAGACAATCCATTGATGATTGTGATCAAAGGCAAGCTCTCCTATAAATCAGATCTATGCATGCTCTCTTCCATCTAGGAACTTGATATCTCAATAGCAGCAACCATACTTAAAAGACGAGGTTGTTGATAAGCATCAAATGAAATGAAAATGCTCATATGAGACTCTGAACACAGTGACTCTCTCATGGAAGTACTAATTAAATTTTAGGTTCTCTTTGCTTCTATAATGGCCACTACTGAGGTTCTTTCCCAGGCCTAAATAAGTCTGGTTCAAGAACAAATATGTGGGTGCCTTTGACAGAGAAAAAGATGGGAGCATCATGACAATGGTCTGAGAGACTATCGACAAAGGAAAATCGCCGTAATCTGGAGTTAGAATGATGCTTAATATCAAGAATTCTGGAATTCAAATTTGTCTCTAGCACACTTTAATTGTTTGATCTTGGTGAAGTCATATATCCTCATAGGTAAAGGTATTTATGAGTGGTAACTGAAATAATATGTGTCAATCACTTATCCAAGTCCCTAGAACATAATGCGCTCGATAATAATAGTAGTTATTAGTATATGTAGTATAGCTTTTTATTACTAGTAAAATTTTAAAACTCATTGTCCTCCTGAACATCTTTTCCTTAAATGATGGTTTATAATACTGCATGGCTAGGGGCTAGACACTCCATATTGGAAAAAATAACATCCGCTATCAAGATAGACTATTTACCTTTGGACAATGGTTGAGCAATTGAATTTATGGCAAAAAAAAGAAAAAAAAGAAAAAGAAAAAGAAAGAAAGAAAGAAAGAAAGAAAGAAAGAAAGAAAGAAAGAAAGAAAGAAAGAAAGAACAGTTGGTACAGCTTAATGCCTTAAGTCTAAAGTTATCCTCATAAAGTGAATCAGAATATTCTTCCCTCTATAGGATGAAAACTGAGCCATAGAAAGAAAAATAGTTTGAGGGACAATAAGAAAATCCTTTCTTTAATAAGTAGCCTAAGAAAAATATATCATTTGGAAGTATAGTGAGAGAAAAAGCATAGATCAGGCTGATCTGTCATGAGTTTTCACTTTAAAAAATAACTCCTTTGGAAAACAGAGAAAGTTAATTGAATTTTTATTTGATGAGAAATTTGAAATAATAAAAATATAGTATTAATAAGTTCATTAAAGCCAAATTGTTTTAGGAATATATAGGTAATGTGTGTTGAAATTTAGAAGGTGGAGATTTCACTCAAAATGGTTTAAGAGTGGGAGAATTCACTCTACAAGTTTCTTAAGGACAATTGCTCTATGTATTAAAGTATTAAAAGCACCACGTCACACTGTAAGTCAGGACAAGAAGAGATAAGTTACTTAGAATAATTAAGGTTAAGTATGTCCTGACAACTGGACTGTTTAACAAAATTCTTGAGAAATCTAAAGTTTGAAGATCAATTTAAGGCAGTGGTTCTCAACATTTGACTGAACCAGAATCACTCAGTTTTGTGAAAGCACAGCCTGCTAGACCCACCCCAGACTTGCCTTTTCAGTAGGTTCAAAGTGGGACCTGACTATTTGCATTTTGAACAATTCCTAGATGGTGATGTTCATTTTATTCTAGTTTATAGACAGTGCTCATATGTTTTTCTAGGATAGTATTTACCAAACTAGTTCCTGTAAAATTTTAACACCATAGATGTTCTACAGGAGTTAGGGAAGTATAGTAGAGAGAAGAATTAGACCAATACAAATTTTCCTTATAAGTTTATTTTAATGTGTGTGGGTTTATGCTAATTCTTGTAAATATAATGATTCCATGATAATAATGGGTATTTCAAATCTTCTCTAACATACTACTTTTTCAGTGATTCTTGAAAAATGTTTTGTATTCAGAAATGCAGCATTGGTATTTGAGATATTATTCAGTATTTGCTTTATATGATCTTATGGATCTTTGAGATTGAGTGAGACCCTAAAAACATAATTGGTAAAGAGATTTTATTTGGACACTCATTCAATTAACATTTCCTGAGTGAGCATCTGCTGTGTGTCAGTTTCCATGCTATCTCCTGGTGTTAAAAGTGGTAAATAAGACTTATAAGGTCCCTGTCTCATGGAGTTAACATGCTATTGGAGGAGTCAGAGTACAATAAATAAGTTAAATGAAAGAATACTGTCATTTATAAAAGGGACAAAATGAGCTAGTAATTGAGTGAGAAACTAGGAAAGCCACTCTTCACAGGAGTGACTTTTAAACTGAAACCTGGAGGAATAGCATGAGCCATTGGAAGAGCTAAGAAAACTGCATTCCAGACATAGAGAACTTCATGGGAAAAGCTCAGAGTTAAGAAAGACCTTAGTGTATTCAGGGACTAGTAAAGAGACCAGTGGGGCTGGAGCAAAGCAAGTAAGGAAGAGAATGATAAGAAATGAAAGCCACATAGACAATAATAACCAGGGTCAGTGGACAGAGACCTACCCCTGAGCCTATATTCTGGAAGCGCCATCTTTTTGGCAACATGTTAAAACTACATGGAAAAGAACTTGTAGAAATCCCAGTGACAGATGGGGTGATGCATGAAGTGGTTGTTATGGGCTAAGTTATGGTCCTCCCAAATTCATATGTTGATCTCCCAACACCCAGTTCCTCAAAGTGTGATCATATTTAGAGTTAGGGTCTATAAATAGGGAATTAAATTAAAATGAGCTCATTAGGGTGGGCCCTAGTCCAATGTGACTTGTGTCCTTGTAAGAGGAGATTAGGATACAGGAACACACAGAAGAAAGACCACGTGAAGACATAGAAAGAAGATGGCCATCTACAAGCAAAAGAGATAAGACTTAGCAGAAACCAACCCTGCTGACACCTGGATCTTAGACTTCTAGCATCCAGAATTGTGAAAAAACAAACTTGCTGTTGTTTAAGTACTCAGTCTGGAGTATGTTGTTATGGCATCCCAAGCAAATGAATACAGAGATTAATCATTTTCCCTATGTTCATTCCCTAAATTTTCTCCTCTCATACTCACCACAACTCTGCCTCTGCACATAGGTTGCAGTAAGAAACTTCATTTATATCCCTTAATCATCAAGAGTTTGAAGTAAGGAAATGATAGGATCTGAATTGTATTTTTTTACAGAATCACTCCGGCAGTTGTATAAAGAGCAACTTTCAGGGAGGCAAGAGTAAGAGAAGGGCTCTTACTAGTCCACTTGAGAAATGACGGTGGTTTGGTCTAGAGATGTAGCAGTGGGGAGGAGAGTAAAGACATCAAGGGGCATGTATGTATGTAACTGCTCACAAGAAATGTGTATTTTCTGAAGAGCAATAAGCAGTGATATAACAATTCTATTTACTGAAGGCCTAGGTAGGATACTAGGGTTTTTCCATGTGCTATTTCATTTAATCCTCATGACATCCTCTAAAGGTGATATTGTCACAAGAATTTTATGAATATGGAAACTGAGCTCACAAAAATTAAATACTTGTATGCTAGAATCAGAATTATAATCTCCTTGTATTGATCTTCAAAGTATATTCTAGTTTCACTATACTAATTATATCATTAAATAATAAATTAATAATTATGTATATAATTTTACTATATAATCTTACATCAAGTACATAACTTGCCATGCCTACATTTCCTGTTTTGTTCATGAGTATTTTCTGCACTATGTTGCTGAAATTCTTTCTATGTTTTGCTTTTATTATTACAGCTTCCTTAAGTCTTTCTCCTCTTAACAGCAAAGACAAAATCTTAATCCTCTTTGAAATCCCCAACTGGCAAAGCGCTTTGCACATACTAGGCGGTGAATAAACTATGTGTTCGATTGTGTTCTTAATATCATCCTAGCAGTGATTTAAAAACCTCCCAAAAAACATTACTGGTATTTATCTCTTACATCAGTTAAGCTAAAAATATTTCCCGATTAAAGTAGAAACTATGTCTTATTTATATTTGTATCCTCTCCCAGAACTAATCCAAGACCTTAAATGTAATGTTTCCAATAAATCAGTTTTCAACAAATAATGGTTGTTATGAAATTAAGAATAATTCTTAGAGATGCTTCTTCCAACAATACTGTTCAGGATGTTCAAATCAACCTTACTAAGATCATAATTACATAGCAACCAGATGATTTTGAGTTTGGAAGGACTTCTTATAATTTTATATGCATTTGTATAACGTCAAAGCCATGTTTTATTTTTAAAATTCTACTTCCTTGGTAATAGGGAAATCTTTTTTTTTTTTTTTGTCTCAAAATATGGTGGGTATTTTATAAGGCAAACAAGTGAACTTTGACAGTCTTTGAAAGAGCCAAAACTACCAAGATCAAACTCAGGGGAATAGTCCTATCTTATTAATGAATCTAACTTGCTTGTAAAGTAGAAAGGCAGTTAACAATGTTATCAGATAATTTTCTACTTTTAACTACTTTAGCTGTATAGACCCGGTCGAAGGATATCACTATTCAATTTCTTTTCTACTAACAGTGTCCAATTTGCTGTCACACCAAGAGAAAGATCTAAAGTTTTTCACTAATGTTAAACCTAGCCAATCTTTGTTTCTACACTGCCGCCCCAGATATGCACCTGAAGAGACACCAGTTCTATGCAATAGAGTCTTTTTCCAAATAAATACGTTTAAATGGTCTAGAGAATAATATACAAATACAAACTGATATATCTTTTCATCTAAAAGAAAATTAACAGCCCAGTGAAGTATTATCTAAATATCTACCAAGTTACTAACAGTCTATATCTAGATTTTATAATGCCTATTTCAGAAAACACCAAATGTATTTTGCATATTATTGCCCTAAAGAAAATGGCACTAGTATATTTTTTTGGTTAAATTGAGAGCGTAAGAAAGTAAATTTGTGTTCTTGGTTCTATGGTTTCTTGTTTTCTCAAGGGCATCTTTCTTTTAGTGATCTTTTCCCTCAACTTTAATTAAATTATCCTTTAACAGATTATTCCAATAGTATACAAACATATTATATTTCTAATCTTAAAAAAAAAAAGCTACTTTCCCTTTTTCTCTCACTTTCACATGTTAACTTCTAAAAAACAAACATATAAAAAAAAACACAAGAAACTATATGTATTGACACTAATTCTTCCTTTTTATACACTCTATCATCCATTGTAATCTGAGTTTCATGCTGACAATCTACTAAAATACTTTTTGTCAATATCATTAGTTTTACCTATCTATAGCACTATTCCCAAAAACTTTAAAAAATAATCTTATTTCTCTTTTTACAAAAACTCTTTTGATACTACTTCTACATCCACTTACCAACCATTCTTCTCCTCCCCTTTACAAATGCCCAAAAGAAAACTGCCCCCACTCTCTCTTGAACCCACCCATCACACCACCCATCACACCCAACACACCAACAAAGCTGCTTTCGTCAAAATCACTAACTTTATAGATATTATTAAATCTAGTGGTCAATTTTATATTCTTATCTTTATTAACCTGTCAGGAGAACTATATGTAATTGACCAATTCTGTCTCCTCTTTGAAAAAAATAAAATAAAATTCTAACAATATCCACAATGCACACTGTCTTTGAGGTTTTCTTCCTACCTCAAAGTCCATTCCTTCTTAGCTTTCCTATTCTTTCTCAATCTTGTAACATTGGAGACTTTGGACCTCAATATTTGTACCTCTTTTCTATAATCCTTAATTTCTTAGCGATCCCTTTAGTCTTATGGCTTTAAATTCCATATATGTTGACATACCCATTATCGCTGCATTCAGGCTCATCTCCACTTGGTATCTAATAGAGATCTCAAATTTAACATATCTACATGTAAACTGTTCATGCACATCCCTAATCTGCTTCTGCCACAGCCTTGGCAACTCTGTTTTTCTTGGTATTTAAGTCAAAAACTGGAGTCAGACTTGACACTTCCCTTTTTCTCACATCCCACATTCTATAACATCAGTGGACTAGAACTTTAAAATATAACCAGAAGCCAATCATTTCTTATAACCTCACAAACTTCTCTGCCACCAGCTTGTCAAAATGGCCATCAACTCTTTCCTAGTTTATTGTGAAAATCTCTCATCTCTTTTGCCCTTGACCTTGACAGCCTGTCCTCATTACAGCTACCAAGGTGAGCCTTTAAAGATTGGCCAGTTCAGATCTTTCTCTTGCCAGAATCCCTCCAATCACTGAGGTTACTTAGAACCAAAGCAAAGTTCATACTAGACTGCAAAGTTCTATATAACCTCATTCTTGTGTTATACTGACCCCTTCACACTCCTGAGCCCTGCTAAATTGCATTGCAGTAACACTGAATTCTATGCTTAGCATGTTTGCACCTAGAGTTCTTTCCAACTAGAAAATTCCATCCAAATGTGGCTTAAGCTCTTACCTACTCAGGATCACTATTCGGATATCACCTTCTCATTGAAGTCCTCCCTAGCTTTGCTAGTTAAAACTGCAACCTCCTCCCCTCTGCTGTACATTACTCTATAGCAGTTGTCAACATCTGACATAGTCTATATTTAACTTATTTGTGTTGCTTATTTTATAGAATGCCAGTTCATAAAGGGGATACCTCTACTCACTAAAGGTATCTCCAGTGCTATGCTAGAATGGTGCCTGGCTCATATTATAGGATTAATAAATCTTTGATGAATAAATCTTTAATGAAATGAAATATCTCCATGTAGCCAGTCTTAATCTTACTTAACATCATAGAACAATTTGAGAGATGCCTCAACCATCCTTATTAAGACGTTATTTTCTTGAATTCTATAACTTCATATTCTCATACTGCCCACCTATATCACCTTCTACTCTTTTCTATTCTCTTTTGATTATCTCACATACCTTTTCTGTCGTTCCTCAATTGTTAACATTCCTCAAGTCTTGGTCTTCAGTCATTTTCTCTGCTGTTTTTTATACTTTTATCTAGATATCTAGTCTCACAGCAATATATGCTGATGACTCTCTTACATATTTCTAGGCATAATTCTGATATCTAGACAAGTACAACCACTAGGAAGTCACACATGCATCCTAAACTTAATATGTCCAGACATAAACTCATGATTTTTCCTCCACCCTTAGCTCCAGTCCTCTCAAGTTTATATAACACCAGACTCTGCCCATTTTCTCAGAATGAAAATTCAGGAGTCATTTTTATTTCATTTCTTTCCTTTACCACCCACATGCAATCCATCACCAATTCTCTGTTGAATTATACCTCCAAAATATATCTCACTTTTATCCACTTATATCCTTCTTTACTACATCTACCACCTTATTCCAAGCCACCATTCACTTAATGGAGAGAACAACACAAGAACTCCTTCATTTGTCTCCTCGCTCCTAATATTGATTGTCCCACTTCTTTATCTAAACCTTTCTTTGTTCTGCAGCCAGAGGGGTCACATTAATCTAAGTCATACAATGTCATTCCCTCCACCTGAAAAACTCCAATGGCTTCCAAGTTCATTAAAAGAATAATCTAGTCTCCTAACCCGGTCTTGCTGGATCTGGCCTTGGCACACCACCCCAAGTTAGTCCTAAGAGATTCTTCCTCTTGCTTTCCTGCTAAGGCACATCAAACTCCTTTCACTATCTAAATCTCACTAGTCTATTAGCTATCTTAGGATCTTTGCACTTGCTGTTTTTTTCCTCCATGAGAACAACTTCTGCTTACCCTTTCCATGTCTGGCCCCTTTAGGTCTCAGCTTAAAAGACTTCCTTGATCCCTCAACCTATTTATGCTCTATATTAGTGTGCTTTTGATTTGTCTCATAACATTATCTTTATTTATTTTATTTGTTATTTTTATTCTTATCTTTCTATACTGCTTAGCTGTAAAGTTTATGAGGACCTGTGTCTGATTCAAAATTATATTTTCACGACCTAACATCCTTCTTGATACATAATAGTTGCTAAATAGCTATTGCTTCAACAAGTGAATTAATGAAAATGACAAATCAGAAGAGAATGAAGCTTTATTTTGCTGTTGCCCTGTGGATTTAAAGAGTTCTTTTCATCTATGTATTTGTAAAACATATATTCTCTGTTGATATTCAATTAATAAAGGTAAAATACGACACATTCATTTAATTTTTAGATGATTGTGATTAGATTATTTGAAAACATTGCAAGAGTATTTTCATTTGTGGGAAAAAAATTATTCCAAATTTACCTAAGTGTATACACTTCTCCATGTTTGCTTTTTCCATTTTAAAATGTTATTAAACCTTTAAAATGAAAGTTCTCATTTTTTTCCTTTGGCAGAAAAGTTGTTTTGCTTATTTTAATGACCTACTTACTTAGTAACAAGAAGAAAAGTTAATGAAAATTTGACTCTTGGTAAGCAGAAAGGTGCAAGAAAGGCTCAGAAGTGGATATGGCAATAGACCAGCTGCCTAAGGATTTAAAGATTACTGTGTGAGTTATAGCCTTGTCAGTTACCACATCTAAGGTTCTTGGGCAATTCATTGGAACTTTTCTCCGCCTCCTTTTTCACAAAGAAATAATGCCTACCCTGCTATCTCTTTGTGATGTATAATGATTTTATTACATATTGTATGTGAAAATGTTTTCAAAACTGTTTTCAAAATTTATTAGATATTGTATGTGATAAAGGATCATACTACAGTAGTGAGCACCTTGCAAAATTCCCGCTAATGCTCCACTCCCATTTTACAGAGGTTGAGAAAGACGATCTAAGGCAATCATCTATATTTGACACATTTATTATTCCAAACCATGTGCCTCAAAAGGCTGAGAAGAACAAAATCTTTTGTAACCCCTCAGTAAGTGTAAAATGGGTAAGGGCCAGCTTCCTAAACCATCTCCTGGTGATCAGTACCCTAGCTATGCATATTTAAGAAGGCATATGACAGTGTTAAATGTAGACAAGAGCACAAGGGGATGATTTTCTAGCTTTTTTATGGAAGGGTTTACTTGTGTGCCACTTCTAAGCAGATGCAAGCTACTTCAGGATACTGGCTGACTGATTTGTCAGAGGCTGAAAGAACTTTACCCTTTCAGAAATTCCAGTCTAGCTTTTCTCACCATGTCTCCTTCCTTCTCCTCTCACCTTTCCCCCTTTTCTTCTCCAATTGGAGAGTGTGGGAAACAAGGGAGAGGAGATCCTGGAGAGATGAAAAAGAGAGAACTATTTTAGTTCCTTTTATTTCCCCCATAGCAAGCTGTGCTGCTGAGTTAAAAATATGTAATTTAGTTTCCAAATCTATTTCAACCCCTGCCTGGCCTACTGAGCAATCACAAACCATCCAATTTCAATTCAAATCTTCGCTTTTAGCTTTATTTTAAATGGAACACAGCTAAGTTGTATAAACAGATATAAAGTAAATGTTCCACAAAGAATGGAGGTAGGATAAAGGGAACCAGGAAAGTAAATCCGTATTTATAGCATACTGGTCAAAATTTGAATTGTTTTCATTTTTTTTTTTAAATGCCAAACTTTCCACAAAGTATAAAATGTCAAAGAAGGGATCAAACTTGTGGCATTCAAGAGTGTATGGTAAGAATGAATTTTCTTATTTTAAGTGAATTATATTTCATGTACAACATCTTGTAAACAGATTACGCATTTTCTGCAGGTGAGAATTACTATTCCTCTGTCACATTTGTAATAGTACATATTTACAGAGAATGACCCATTTCTAAAGAATGAATCACATCTACCACAATATTTATGAGCACAGTCAAAAAAAAAAAAAAAGAAAAAACTGTTCTATAGTAAATTTTTAATGATTAATCAACTGCTAACAATTGAAGTAAGGTGAATTCAACCTCTTCCCATAAAACTATAAAAGTATTTCCAGGTGTGTAATGAAAATCACTTGGCCGTGACAAGTGAGCTTTAATAATAATGCCTTTGAGGTATTTCAGCAGTACTACAGCTAACCAAAATCAGTAAGGGCTTACATAGATCAATTTCACTTATCGTATTGTCTATATAATATTATGGGAAAGGGTATTCACTGTAAAAAATCCATCTACAATGGAGCTCTTCTTCTTTTTGAATTATAACTTGCATCATAACCAGCCGGGAAGATATTACTTTGGCTTTCAACATTTAATAATAAAACCATATAGTTTCAATTGTAAATGAAACTATATGGTTTTATTATTAAATTTTCACTTTATGTTCAAGTATATCAATTCTTTAATGAATATTTAAGCATGTGATTTGATACTAGTTATTTTTTTCTTGACTTGAAACATCAAGTAAACTTGTATGAGCAGATAAATATTTTTATTGATATAAAATAGATTTAAATGGTATCACTATCTGAAACATTTTCAACAAAATTATTTTTGATCTAAAGTGATAATTTCCCAGTCACTTATGAACAATTGTGCATTGACAAATGATTCATTTCTGTAAGAAGTCCTCTTTTCAGATTTACATAAAGTCAAAGGCAGTTCTGAGCATCCTGGAAAGGCAATGTGAAAAGAATCAGGAGCATCTTTCATCCTTCTCACTCGTCTTCATGACTGTCAACACACAAAAGCTGAACTAATACCCTCAGTGGCTCCCCATAAGCTTCTCAGTAAAATCTAGAAAAGAGTAGTTTGGATCAGAAGACTTAATCTGATCTCAGTTTATCATTAATATGTTATGTGTCCCTGTATAAATCACTTTCCCTTTCTAATCCTCAGTGTCTTCGTTTGTTAAATGAGAACAAGGCTAGATAGACTCCAAAGAATCATCCAGCTCGACTCTATCCAATTCTATTTGATCTCCAAGAGTTCTTTCTAACTGGAGACCAAACTTCTAAATTATGTCTAATTCTGTCCTCTTTTGCAGAAATGTCCTACTCCCTTTTACTTTTTCCATTCTCACATCATCTTGTCTCCTATACATCCTCAATAGGAAGCTAAAATTCCTTTGTGCTTCTAATACTAAGTGATGCTCATCGCACACCATCTGATATTTTCCCAATCTACATGGGTTTGTCTTTTAAATACATGACCGGACCTGGGTTCATATCCTGCCCATGCCACTTATTAACTGTGAACTTGGACCAGTTTCTTTACTGCTTAAGCCTCACTTTCTTCATCTGTAAAACGAGGATAGAAATAGATTTATCTCAGGGTTGTTGAGTTAAACAGTAACACCTATAAAATGCTTGGTATATATGAAAATTTAAATAAATAAATACAATATCACTTGTCAGTACTGTTACTATTACTACCACTAGAATATAAAGTTCTTTAAGACAGAGCTTGTGTCTTCAATTTATTTCCTGAGGCCTATTAAGCTCAGTGCAGTGGAAAAAACAGGGACTTGTGGGTCAGAGCACCTGGGCCCACACTTCCAGTGAAGTCACTTGTCTTTTCTGAACTGGACTGGACCAGTGACTTCACTGGAAGGTTCAATTATCTTGAGATTTCTGTGAACCTAGTGCCTAGCACAACACTTACCACATAGATTCTCATTATGTAAGCAAAGGAACTATGAATATGAAAAAGAGCAACAGTATTGTGGATGCACCTCTGTTAGAACTTTTATAAATATTTATTAAAGTAAAAAATAAAGCTGAAACACCACTGACTCCAGAGTCTTAGGAAGGAAACAAATGACACCTTCCAAAATGAATTAAAATTCATTCTACTGTAGAGGAAAGGACTGGGTTCTCTATCAGAGCAGACAGCTTCCTGCCCTAGATTCTCGTCCTAGGTAGAACAAGGCCGAGGTTTTGGCAGAAGGATGGACACCACGTGGGAGGACAGGGGACTTTGGATCAGCTGTCTCAAGTGCAACCTGCTCTGAGCGAAATGGCCAGGTTCAGGAAAATCCCATTCTCCGGGCACGGAATGTCTGGGCAGCTGAGCCCCTAGTTCCCAGTTTCGACAATTCTCCTCCAACCTCCCCCACCCAACAGTCAGGTCCCGGGAGGTAATTAGTGTGGGGGAGAAGCGGAGCTTCTGAGGGGGCAAGGAAATGGGAAAGTATGGCTGGGGGCGGTCTTCCTGTCAGAGGTCTTATCAAGAGAGGGGAGGAAGGGAGGGAGAAAGAGAGAGATTGTTTTTTTTTTATTTTTACACGCGAGGCATACCTAATGATTTTCCCACAGACAGACAGACAGGCAGACCGAGAGAGGGACAGACAGGACACACTTGAGGTTTGAAATCGTTCATACCCCCAAATCCAGGACGCAGTCTGTTGTCATAACCATCGAGTAAACTGTCCAGGATGCGGGTAAAATTTTCTGGGCATAATTTCTCCTCCTTTTGGTTCTGTCCTGGGGATTCGTTTAAACTGCAAACGCGAAAAAACAAACAAACAAATAAACAAACAAAACAAAAAAAAAACAAAAAAAAAATGGGATGGAGGAGATTATTTTAAGAACCAGAGAACAGGTGGAAGGAAACAGGTTTATCTTGTAAGGAAAGAGTCGCTTGCCCCAAGCTAAAAAAAAAAAAAAAAAAAAAAAAGGCAGAGCTGAGGGATGAGATCGAGAGAAACAGGAAAGACGCACCCCTGCACACGCACCCAACAGTAGCACTCTTTTTGCACCCGGTAGCCCTTCTACTCTCCGCGTCTACCTGGTCACAGAAGCCTGACTCTGGCCCCTGACCTTACAACGAAGACAGGAGGCTCTGATTTGTGCTGGGAGGAGCGGGCGTCCAGAAGGGCCGGGAACTGGCCACTTCTCCGCCTTTCCCTTTCCCCCATCCTCCCAGGGAACTCACCAAGCCGCCAGGCACAGGACGTGCAGGAGGGCGAAACTGACCCCGAAGGACGTCGCGATCGCGGGTACCTTCTTGACAGAAACCATCTTTGCAACATGCCATACTTTAAGCCTGTTCACGTTTCCAGGCTCTCCAGATGCCCTGAGCAGGGTGCTAGGCGAGGGCAGAGGCTCTCCGTGGCGTGCGCACACTTGCGCTCACACTCGCCCGCGCTCAGCCAGCCCGAGCTGCGGTGGGCGCGTGTGTGCACGCGGGCCAGGGGGAGGCGGAACCTGCCTTTCCTCGCCCCCTCCTTTCCTCGCTGAGCTCTCTCTGTGTTGGAGAGCTATATATACCGCTCAACACCCTTTCGTGTCCGCACCCTGAAGCTTCCGGGGTTAACTGTGGTGCGCTTTCAAGTGAGGCTGAGCAAGTTCTTTACGACCTTTAACTCTGGGGCTCAGGACCAGGGTTTCCTCAACCTCCTAGCGTCCGGGGCGCCCCCACCCCAAGTACGTTCCTTCCGTAGCATTGCTTAACCTCCACTTCTCTCTCCTGGTCCCCCTCCCTCCCACTGGGATTTGGATCCAACCAATGAAGCTCCGCCCTCCTTAGGTTGTTAGAGGACTTGTTTGTACCCATTTCAAGGCTGGAGGTGGAGAAAGGGCGAGATGACAGTGATTGCTGTACGGAGGGGTGGGAGAACGGCTAGTGAAGAGAAGGGATCATCAAGTCTGGACAACAACCTTTGAGACTCTTCCCTTCAGAAGTGCTGGTGGGGGTGGGAGGACGGCGGCGAAAGAAATGATTCCTTCTGATAAAAGGGGTTTTCATTAACTGAGCGGACTCTCGAACTGTTAGGAAGTGGACTTGAGTTTCACTCTGCAGTCAACGCATTCTCAAGCTGTTGCTGTGAAGATACCAAATTCCTCTGCTATACCCGCCCCCACCTGGCACACACAGGCGCTCTACCCGCTTTGCCGCTCCATCCTTTTTTGGAGAGGGGGGAAGAGGTGGAGGCAAAACACTGCATCTGGTCAAAATCACTCTCACTTCTTGTGATAATAGACACTTTTACTTCATAATAGAGCTGACTGGATTCAAGAGGTCAACTGCTTTAGGGAAGGGCAAAAGACGGCTGAGGAGAGGGAGAGGAGAGATACTACAAAAAGAAAATGTGGTGCGTATAGGGCGGGGTGGGGGTGGGGCGGCAAAGGAGTGCAGAAATATGAAGGTGTTAAAATTATACCTCTAACTCTCTTCTTTAAAGTTAACATGAGCCTTTGATTGTTGTTTTTAATAGAATTCTAATTGGATCCAAGTGCACTGCCCCCGACGCAAGCATCATTATGTTAAGCAAGACACACACAAATTTACCATGAAGATTTATATCTGATATGGTGGAATGCAAATAAACAAATCGGCCTACTCCTACAGTCTTAGGACACCTTAGAGTCCACAATAACTATGTAATTCCCTAAAAATTAACGCAAAATTTTGTATTTATGTAAGTGCATTTTCTAGGGGACTGTTTATAACTTTCATCAGATTTTCAAAGGCTATAGACAACTATAGCATTGACTAATATTTTAATATAAAAGATGACACATATAATAGGACACTCAACCAAGCAGGCGAACAAACATTTGTAACAAATGTGTGAAAATTATCTCTATCCCATTTGATAAACTTTTTTATTGCCAGTTTCTTTATGTGAATCTTTTATTTCCTCAAAGGAAATTCCTCAATTTATCAAATGACCAACTAGCTTGGTACACATAAATTTTGTGTACACATAAAGAATGAATAATTTGAAAGGGTTCAACCTTTTCTTTCTCTTAATAATTTCTGGTAAATATTGAACCTTTTTTAATAATTTGAAGAGGGTAACAATGTAAATTGCTTCTTTATAAATTTTGGAGGTTTGTGGATGTACACCAGTTGAAAAATTTTAGTTTCAAAAATATAGAAACTGTCAACTTTTCATGTTAATGCGTGTCTATTCCATATATTCAGGATAGGTGAGAAGAATCAATTTGGTGCTCTGCAGTCACACCATTCCTTATTGGTATTAAAACAATGATTCCACTGAAATTTTACTTGTATGTTAGCATGTTGTCATTGTCTAGTTATAGATTTTTACATTCATTTTAAGACATCATAAAACTTTGTTAGTATGTAAAAATAGTAGTCTGGGGTACCTTAACAGATTCTATTTGAATAAACATTTCATAATATCAGTTGATACTGCTTCCAGAATAAGTAATTATATTTCTTTATCATTTAGTTAATGCAGATTTAGTTGTTTCAATGTGATTCTCTAAAAGAGAATAAAATTTGGAAAATATTTGTATACTACCTGAATAATTTCTATACATAAAATGTGAAAAGTCAACTATTATAGTAATTTTTTAAATTACTAATTAAATATTTTAATTTTCCATGATCAAGTTAGATGTTGAAGAAAATATATCTATACTTAATACTAGTTCTCTAATATCAGCTTTTGTTTCATTTGAAAATTCAATGTTTTATAAGTAGAAAAAATATATTTTAAGGACCTGGAATTAAGTAATAAATTTAATGAATATTTTGTGAGCACATTTGCAAATGGCTTATAATTCGTGAAGCGTTATTTTATTTGTTAGACCTTAAATTTTGAAATGACTTCTCAAGAGTAATTTTAGAATTATTTTATAGCCAATTCCTAAGAGCCATGATTGTGTGTGTGTGTGTGTATGTGAGTGAATGTACAATAAACTTGATACAGAGTAATAAGTATTAGAAGGAACATTCCCTTGATTGTATTTGCATTTATGTGTGTGTATTTTCAAAGTTTCTGGAGAAAAATACTATTTCAAATGATAGATTTTTTTTTAATCAACATCTGATACTAATGATTAGCAAGGTCAATTTATGCATTTCTTATAGTGCCCCAAATTAAACATATTGTTAAATTTGTTGCCAAAGGCCTACTTTATGATAAATACATGTCTTTATTTCTTTTTCTTTTTTTCTTTTTAACTTAATTAACAAAATTCGATTTTCTTACAGTTCTGGATGCTAGAAGTCCAAGATCAAGGTTCAGCAGGGTTGTTTCTTCTGAGGCCTCTCTCCACAGCTTATTGATGGTCATCTTCTCACCATACTCTTACATGTTTTTTTCTGTATGCATGCATGTCTGTGTCCCAATTTCCTTTTCTTATGAGGACACCAGTTATATAGGATTTAGGCCCATCCTAAAAGACAAAAATACAATTTTAACTCAAGTATCTTTTTTAAAAGTTTATTTCCAAATAGAGTCACATTCTAAAGCACTCAGGGTTAGGACTTCAAACCGAATTTGGGGCAGAAGACACAATTCAGCACATGTACCATTAATTTTCCATCAGTGATACAGAAAACAAAATGAAAGTAATATACATATAATGAGTTTGTAAATTCATTAAGCCATAAAAGCATATTTGATATTCTTATGTCAAAAGTAATAATATAATGATAATAATCTTTATTATAAGAATAATACCAATTATCTTTTATTAATAGCTAATATTTAAAATTTCAGAAAAACACACTTGTGTTTAGATATTAATTCCCACATTTTATAGATAAGAAAATTGAAGTTTAAAATGTTAAGTAGTTCGCTCATGGTTACATGACCAGAAAAATGGAAAAGTCAAAATTTTATTCCATTTCCCAGGAGAAATACTTTAATATAATTTCCCTTTGTGTGTGTGTTTTTTTTACTGTTCACTTTTTAATTTGATATATGTATGTATTATGAAATGAGTACCACAATAAGGTTAGTAAATACATTCATCACATCACAGTTACCTTTTTTGTATGTGTGGTGTGAAGATTTAAGATCTACTCTCTCAGCACATTTCAACCACACAACACAGTATTGTTGACTATAGTCAACATGCTATACTTTAGATCCCTAGAATTTATTCATCTTATAATTGAAAGTTTGTACCTTTTGACCAACATTTCTTCATTTTTTCCACCCCCAGCCCCTGGCAACCAATTACTCTGTTTCTGTGAGTTTGGCTTTTTTAAATTACACATATAAGCGAGATGAAGCAGTATTTGTCTTTCTCTGTCTTTGTTATGTCTTGTTTCAAGAGTGACATAGGACTAATATCACCAATTTGAAAAACCATATTTAAGTTAATTATGGTCACACTGTATGGTTAAGCCATCCCATGCCTATTTTATAGGCCATAGAAACTAACAAACATATGTCTAAGGAGGCACCTAATAAAACAGTATATCATTTGTAGTAGTGGGGTATTGGAAGCAAATTAAATGTCCTTTAACAAGGAAATGGAGACGTTATATTGCAGTGTAAATGGAGTATTATGAAACAATGATAATTAAGGAAATCAGGTATATGTATCAATATGGATATATGTCAAGAATATAATGTAAATGAAATGCAAGTGGTAGAATAATATCTTCAATAAAATATTATTCATACAAAATTTAAAACATGAAAAATAATGTACATTATTGATATTTATGCAGAGATATGAAAGCTGCATGAAAAAATTAGCAACAAATTAAAGATAATGGGTATCTGTGGAGAGGAAAAAAGAGGAATGTATAAGAGAAAGGAACAATTGGCTCCTACAACTTTTTATACAATGCTTTATTTCATTAAAAAATCTGAAGCAAATATGACAAAATGTTAAATCTTGACAAATCTAGTAGTAGGGATTTGGATGTTCATTATATTGATCTTTTGTATTCTTCTGATTATCTATTGCTGTATTAACAAGCCATTACAAAACTTGTTGGCTTGAAACAGCAATTTCTAGTGATTTCTCAGTGTTCTTGTTTTGACCAGACTCTGATAGTTCTCCCTGGAGGTGACTCACCTTGTTTCAGCTAGATATGGCTGGGGGTGTAGTCATCTGAAGGTTTGACTGAGCTGGCCATTGAAGACAATTTATTGCTTCACTGACTGGCACCTCAGTCAGTATATCTGAAACAGTTGGAGGGGTAGCTGAAACACTCTCTATCTCTCATCTGTCTCTCTCTCTCCTCTCTATTCTATTGGTTCAATGTCCTTGGGAAACTCTATCATAAGTGGTATGGGGATACAAAACTAAATGTTTATTGAACCTTTTTGGGTGCAAATAAAATTTAATGGCTGTATCCACTCAACGAGTTAAAAATTTTTTTGCCTTTCAAATGCCATGAAAATGTTCTCAAAAAAGTATTATGAAATTATTATAGAATCCTGACTTTTATCTTACAACAACTTATTATCATTGTTTCTCTTGGGATGTGCAGTTTTTTTTAGTGACAGAGGTAAGGATTCATAATGTATGAGCATTTATAAAGGTTATCCTATGTGAGCCATAATTTTGGTTCCAAATTAATCACTTTATTCGAATTTTATCTTTCTGACTTTTTAATCTGCCAAATAATATATGCACATTATAGAAATCACAGAATTAAAAAACACTAGCAAAAAATGAAATAAGTTATACACAATTGTTCAGATAAAATATTTTTTAACTCTTAAAAAATAAAGGACCTAAGACTTTGAAGAAATATCACCACTTACTTTATAAGCTTTGGGAAAAATAATAGTGAGTTAACATATTTGGTGATTAAAAAGCTCAAGAAGCAAAGATATGGAATGCATTGTGTATTTTATGCAAATTTATTGTATATATTTTCATTGGATATTTTTGTTTTATCAGTTTTTTACTAGCAATATAAAGAAATTTTCATTTAAATATGTTCATAAACAGAAGAAATTAAATTAGCCTAAAAGATGTATTTTTTTCCACTAATTATTCTAGACACATATATTTTGGTCATTCAAATTGTTAACATAAAAAACCTTTTTAAGAAAACATAACAGCAGATATTTATGTTTTTTTCAGTATTCTAAAATTCTCAATACAGATTCACAAATCAGATTCATGTGAAGTAAATAATCAAATATCACAGGTGTACACTGTCCTGCCGTCCAACCAACACTACATTTGGAACTAAATTTTTCATACAAACCCGTGAAGACTCAACATGACACAGTGGTGATATTTTTGATCCTCACAAGGCTATGAAACCAGACTGCTCTTCATTACCATCTGGTGGCTACTGTGTGGAGTGGCATTAACCATTATTTTAAAAGAGAGTTAAAGGAACTGAATGTCATAACTTGAGACCATAGAGAAGAATTTGTTATTATTGATATTAATATTAAAAATGTTTAAGGATAAAAACCAACGAAGAATTTTGGACTTTCCTTACAATAAAAAAGTATACCATAAAAATTATTTATTGAAAACAATTTACAATGGATGAAAGTTGAATGTCTGGTAAATATGATTTCTGAATAGTATCACTTTCAAATCATACCTATTTGTATTACAACAACAAAAAAAAAAGAAAAAAAGACTGCATTTTTTTTCTTTTAGTGATAAATGAAGTGTAACCATTTCCAGGATTTACTAAATCTTTCACTCATTCATGTATCTTCCACATGCCATTTGCCAAAGAAATACTCTTTTTTATTTTATCTACCTGGCAAGTATTTACATATCTTTAAAATTTTAGCTGAAAGGACATCTTGCTTGTGAAATCTTTCTGTGTCCTCTGGCTAAAGGTTCTGCTATTCATCCCTATAGACTCTTGTTGCATTAACAGCAGAAAGTTTGCATAAGAGTTTTTTTCATAAATGTCCGAATTTCTCAAGAGCAGGGTTAGTGCCTTATTTACTCTTGTAAGACCCAAGTTCTAAGCATTTAGATAAGGAATGAATATATTTACATAAAGGATAACTTTGGGAAGTTCATTATTACTTAGGAAATTTAAATCAAAAGAAACCTCTAACATTTCAGGCTCAACAGACTAAAGCAACAATAGATCTTGGAGAAAGTAAATGTTCATAGAAAGACCAAAATAGAACCAGAGGAATGACTGAGTTTTGCCATGTAATTTTAAGTATGAGATTGAGGCTCAGAAAGAATATATGATTTCTCCAAGTTTCTACAACTAATAACTACCAGAACTGGCATTTGAATTCCTCTCTTCGGACCCTTTATCAGTGAGATTTTCATTCTGTTGACAGTCCCTAAACTTCTTTTACGAGAAAATGTAATTCTAGGAAATTGGACTTTGACTTTAAAAATGAAATGCTTTTTGAAGGATCTGAATTCTATTCTTGATCCGTGACCCCGCTTTCACATATTTACAGGCAAGTTAGGAAATCATTAATTATGTTGATAGGGCAATATAAGAATATATTTAAATTTTTTTAATGTTTGAATTTGATGCCAACAGTTCTAGAAATTTACTCTAAGAATATAACAAGGCATGCATGCCAAGATTATGAACACAGTGAGCAATGGGACATCATTATTAATACTTTTGAAACTTACTAGATTTTGTTAACCAATATCACCATAATAAAAGAAAAAAAAAGAATGGACTCTCTGATATAATTTCTGGCATCTTTGATTCTTAAGGTATACACTTTCAGGCTGAGTAGGAGGTGTTTGAGATGCTCCAAACACATCTCGTTTTTTAACAGTCTACTCCATTTATGTGTGTGGACAGACCCATGTGTTATCACTATAAAAACAGATGACACAGTCTCTTGAAATCCATTTTTAATAAGATATGTTGGTTAAAATCTAGAACTGGTTATATTCTGTGAACGTGTGTTTGATTCCATATCATCCCGCTTTTTTAGCTTCAGAAATTATACTTCTAGGGGCAAAATTCTTTTGGCATTTGCAGGCTTAACATTTATAGCTTCCATAGTTTTGGCATTTCATACAGGTTGCTAGTATATAGTGATTTGTAATTTCTACTAAGGCATAAATATAAATAGTGGGTGCTGAAAAGCCGGGGAGCAGGCAGAGCCAGTCACTTAGCTAGAGAGACTAAGCCAACGTCAGGTGGTCAGGTTTGGCTGAGGACCAACACAACCTGGCTCTGCAATTCCAGGGTTAATGTTCCACATGTGTAAACTCTCTTGCATTGATTAATAGGGGGGTGGGGGTGGGGGTGAGGGAAGTGGTTCTTGGTGAAGAAATAATCATCCAGTAAGCTTTTAAATTTCAGCAAATGCTGAAAATGTAGCAAAATTGAGGTTTGAGCACAGTATCTGAAAATAAATCATTTGATGCTTTAAGGAATAAAAATTCAAGAAGAAATAGTGAAACAGTTCAAACATTTCTGTATTTGTAGAGACTATCATTGGTCCTTAACTTATAGTCAGCTTTTAAAAGCTTTCTGATGATACAAGCACTAAAAATGCTCTCCCCACTCTCCATTTTTTTCAGTCCCTGGGACTATTACTTTTCTCTCTGCAAATTCTCTAAAACTGAAAAAAAAAAAAAAAAAAGGCTCTGCAATGACTCTTCAAAGTCTGAGAGTACGCAAGCTACAACATATGAAGCCAAATTTCATTAAACATGTCTTCATTTAATTTGCCCTCCACAGTCTTATTTGGAGCCAACTCTCAGCATTTTAACCCTTTTCTGTAAATACAAAAGTTTTCTTCCTGCCCCCTCTTTTTTCCTTATAATTGCTTTTGCTTATTTAATTTACTTAAAACTTGGAAATATTTGGGGAGACATTTGACATCATGCTTTTTCAAGTCTTCTAATAAAAAAGTGATAATTTCTTTTGTTTTCCCCTTGTTTAATATAATTAAATCATTTTTTTCTGAATGACTCATTTTGATGCTCTTGGAGAATGAAATCTCTTTGATTGAGTTGTTTACAACAGAATTAAAATGGAAAATGTGTTTCTCCTTTTCTCTTCCATATTTAATCATGACTATAGACGTTGATTTTTAGGTTGAAATTAGCTTTCAAAAATTGCATAAGGCTGCCTAATGCTCACAGACAAATCCCTCATTATGTTATATTAAAAGACTTTGGATCTTAGAAAAGATATTTATCATATTATCGGATAATTCAGAGTGCATATTCCACAAGTTACAGTAATAAAAAAAATGGGAAAAATCTTTTTAAAAAAACTACCCTGAAATTGTCATAAAGATAAAACTCCACTTTTATGGGTCTTGTACATCCATTATATTTATACTTTGTTGTACATCGTGAGTACAAAATCAGTCCAAAATCAAGTTGCTTAACTCGCTTTTGATTACAATGACTTGAATTATGATAAAGCATGTGTCCTAAAGGCAAACTGTTTATAAAATAAGGAATTATAGAGGCCAAGCATTGAAAAACATTATACATGGGTTTGGTATAAGATTATATAATTAATATGTTGTTTTCAACCTATTTGAATTTGCTTATAACACAAAATTCTGCCATGTGCGACTTCAACAGGAATGTAAAATAAATGGGACAAATAGTTATTGTAGTAAGATGATATATTTAAAGCCAAATATTTCAATATTTACATTAAGTATAAAAACAAATATAACAATTAAAAGGCAAAGATTACCAGGATAAATAACAAAATAAAGCTAATATGTATATGCATATGTCACTTAAAAGAGGCTAACTTTAAATGTAAAGACACAGAATTTTAAGGTAAAGTATGTCCCATGTTATCACTATATCCGTATTAAAGTAAATTTTATGTGCAAGAAACATTATTAGAGATAAAGATGAATTGCATATCAAAAAGATATAAATCCTTCAGAATAATATAATAATTCTGACTTTGTTTATACTTCAGTTCATAACTTTAAAAACACTATTAAAAATTGACAAAACTAAACTCTCCAATCATACTGGGAGCTTTTAACATACACCTCACAAAAACTAATGGAACAGACGAAATATGTAGAAACATATAAATGATTTTAATAGTGCTACTAAAAAACTAGATCTTATTGACATAGAGGAATGCTGCATCCAAAAACTGCAGAGTATGTGTTCTTTGTAAATAGCATGGAACATTGACCTAAGTTGGCCACTTGCTGGGGTATAAAGTGAATTAAAACAAATGTCAAGAGATTGAAATCATACCAAGTGTATTCTTTGACCATGGTGAAATTAAACTAGAAGTCCATAACAAATAGATAACTAGAAAATCCTTCTAGAGAGTGGAGAAAAGTTAATGGAGACGGAAAAAGATGTCGACATAGGTGGGATCTGGGAGGCTTAAATTATGCTAAGGCATTTGTATCCCAACAGCACTGGAAGAACATTAAGATTTATCTTGAGACTGATATAATTAAGTTTGCATTTTTAAAAGTTCATTCGGGCTGTTGCTGTGGTGATGAAAGAGTGAAGGAAGTGAAACTGAGTGAAGAACAATTTGGGGTGAATCTGGATTTTAGACGCAAGGGCCAGTTAGGGAACACTTGTAATATTATAGGTGAGGGTGGTTTCCTGACCTAGAATAATGGCACTGGGGCCAGATAGGCACTATGTTGACAAGAAATGACTCCCAGGTTTTGCCTTAGTTAAATGCTGGGGTGTGGTGCCATTTACTTAAATACTACTAAACACAAAAGGTGTGAGGGCAGGAAATTGAAGACAAAGATTATAAGACATTCAAGGGGATCCTATAGTCATTAAATTCAGAACCATGTTCTGGACCTGAAACGTACATTTGAGATTGCAAGTGGTAAATAAAGCCATGTAAGTAGATGATACTGTGCAAAGAAATAGCAGAAAGCTTATGTTAGAATTTAAAGAATGCCAACTTTTAAACTTCTGATATTAGCTATCATTTGAGAAAACAATTATTTTCCATACACCTGAACTTTTAAAAATACAATTTTACCCTACAGTTTTATTTATATAATTTTAAGGAATAACACCTAAAATTAATGCATTCAACATTATTAATCAACACAATCTACTAAAATTAAGATATCTATGTTCAAAACAGTATCAATTTTAACTTTTTAAGAAGGAAAAAATAGAACTTGAGATTTAATGAGCCCAATTATACAAACCATGGTTAAGACACTTAAGAGGAGGCATGTAAGATGGGAAGCCCTGAGGGTCCAGATGATGTCAGAGGTCATATGCAGTAAGCATCCCAATCTATGTAACCATCGGTCATCCCCAGTGGTGCTCTGCGATTTGATTGTAGAAGTAGAAGTTAGCTGGTTGAGGTGATATAAGTTGGAGGATTTCAGGGTTGTTCCTTCAGATAAGAACACATGAGCCAAAAACATTCCATGTTGGCCAGAAAGAGGTTGATATAGTACACATTTAGTGATCTCTAGACTAGATAAAAAAAGAACAACCACAACAACGAAGAATAAACAAGAAGAGGTGATGGTCCCCTTTTGGGTTTCATCTAAATGCAGTATATTTTTAAAACATGGATGTGTGTACTTTGAAAGATTTCCTTTAAAAAGTTTTGCCAAGCAGTTCTCAAAATGAGAAATTTGGATGGGCTGCCCAAGTACTTGCACATCAATTAAGATTTCTTTGCCTGCCACAGCTGACATTTAAACCAGGCTTCTTCTCACCTCTGTGTAAAGGTGACTCTTCTGTTCCAGATTCTCAGTCAGTCTTAGCTTGGTGCATATTCAAGGCAGCTTTCTCAGTGAGTGGTAATATAGTGTTTTGACCTCCCTTTGGTAACAAGGCAATGTAGCAGGAACTGCATTGGCGCTTCTCTTCCATAAACCCCACAAACATCAAGTTCACATCCCTGCCTCTAACACGATGGCTACTACAGAAATCAATTATCAATTGTTTATGGTCTCTCACATGATGAACTAGAAGAAAGAAAAATGCTTAGTTATGGAAGTATTGATGAGGTCAAAAATTCCTCCTTTGAAAAAATATTGGAGCCAGAATTCACTTAAGCAGTTCCATCAGAACACTCTGCGACTAGACTTCAACTTACCCTTGCAGTTTATATGATTCTCAACTTGGTCCCCAGTTCTGCCTTATTCCCTAACAGTCTCATTAGTAGCTTAGACTTAACCTGAATCCTACTGTTACCCTCTTTGCCCAGGGTATGCAATGGCCTTATGCACAATTTTTGGATTCCTGGATTGGGACTCTCATTCTTATAGATTTCTCTGGTACTATTCTCCATATGTCAACTTGGACTATTGACTGCTTCTTGCTCTTCATACTTACAAGGTTGTGCCCAGATCACCTATCTGAACGCACTGCTTTGGATGTTAGATTTCACTAAGATTCTCGGTATCAGTCTTCTCTGAGACCATGTTCTCCTCTCAGTACTGGGTTTCTTTCTTTCTATGTCTCTTTCTATGTCTGTCCCAAAGCCTACTTCCACTTCCCGGTCATCTAGGCTTTGCCACATCATTCCTGCCAACTAGACTATTTTTAGCCCTTCCCAATTGACTCCATCTGCCTCACATCTGAATACACACTTATTATTTCCAGAACTGAGTTGACAATGGAGTCCATGTCTGAAATAGAATGACTTTTCAACAGTTGTGAGGACCCACAAGTCAGTTCACAATCAGCTGGATAATAGGGCTCAAAAGTAAGACACTGAAAAGTGACCATTATAAACAAAGTCTTTCTTTTCTTTTTTCTTTTTAATGTTTAAGACATAATCAGAGATATCATGTTAACAGAGCAACATTCTATAATAAAATGTAGTCAAAAAACTAGCCAGACCCCTTCATAGATTATTAGAAGAGAAAGGATTTTTAAAATTATCTAGATCAATTCCTTGTCTTCTCCTCTGATATTCCTTTAATAGTTAGATAGCATTTATTTACCACAAGCTGTAGAAAGACTTTATCTTCAGCAATGGCAATGAGTTTAAAAAGTGTCGGGTCCATACTAATGGAGGCAATATAGCAAGCAATGCCAAGATCACTTTATTTTGTTAGTGCAAGTAAATATGATCAATTGAAACGTTGGCTCATTTCCCTGACACCATTTATTGTTGCGAGATTATCATGCCATCACCATATTATACTCGTATGGGATCAAAGTTCCTGTATCTTCCTCTCTAAAGCTGGAGTATTACTGGAGCTGACCTACTCTACTCCTGGCTCCCCCATTTTTTTAGCTGTTTCTAGCTAAACAGCTTGGAAACATTACTTTACTAATCCAGACTTCATTTTCATTATTTGCAAAAGGACAATGACAGTGTTTATAGAATTGTTAATAGGGATTAAGTGCGTTAACACGTGTTAAAACAATTTGAAGAGTGCCTAGAACAGTGAGTACTAAAGAATGTTAGTTATATTAATAACTAACACATTAGATTTCTGAACCTGACACTTTTTAAACTCATTGCCATTGATGTAGAGAACGTCTTTTTACAGCTTGAGGTAAAAAGCTTAGAAGTGTTAAAACAGGGATTTAACACTTTAGTGTGAATAAATTTCAGTCCGTGTGAAAATTAGGGCATTAGACAATTTGTATATTCAGTGGGAGATGGAACTCAAAGGTCAAGGTACCTAAAAAATGAAAATAAGTGCAACTGAGTGGGGAAAGTTAGCAAAAAAAGGATGCTGGTGGTTCAGGTCAAACTTTAAAGATTTTGCAATTTGTTGGAGGAGGTCATCGAGAGGACATGACCTCCAGCTGACCTATGAGCCAGATTCCAGCATTAGGAGGCTCTTGACATCCTCCCCTATTCTTGGAATACACCTTGCCAACCATCTCCACACTAGAAGCTGTTTCAAGAACATAAGCTTGAAAGAGTAAGGTGTTGTTGAGACTGTCTGGACTGAATATGGTGACCGAACCCAGTTAAGTTCTCCATATAAACTTACAAGACTGACACCAAGGAGCAGAGATGTAATCCTCTTGCGGCTGACAAGACTGGGCCAGTTGGTGAAACAACACAATTTCGTCAAAGGCCTCACGTTATCTTTGCTGCTGCAGTAAGGAACTCCACTATATGATCAGGCTACTCCTTCCTGCTTAACTGCAGGCACATGCAGAGCCTACAACTGTGATCCTGCTCTAAGATGAGGGGGCTGCAAAAGGCACCAAGCCCACCTGTGAACTCGGCAGCAAATACTAAGAAAACTGGCAGCAAGATGGATGTGGGTCTGAGCCAACGACATCTACATTTTGTACTGCTGGGACTAAAAACCAGGTGCAGGAATGAATCAGTGTAAGGTCTTAAGTGGGGCCAAATAGTCATGCTTGACAGAAAAGCAGAAAACGTACCAGACATGGCCCAGACTGTTCCCAGGGAGGTCTGTTTGTGGGCACGCATACCTGCTCTCTTTGGTGAGTATGTTCCAATAACTCGTGGTGGGGTTTATAAATATGACTAATCCATGCTTCACTTCATGTTTTTCAAAATGTTCCAACTCTGGGGCAGCTCATATGTTTATACTCTCTAAGTAAAATGCATTTCTCCATAAAGGGATAAAACATCCCTTTTTCAGATTTTATAATTTTCACTTAAATCTAATTGTACATGTTTGTGAATATATCTAAATTTTCTCCCCAAATATTCATGATTTATAGACTTCTATATAAGTCCCCCCAATAATTAAGTGTTGATTTTTTTAATCTTTCAAAATAAAAGGGAACGAAAAGAACAATATAACAAGCATCTAGATACTCTACACTCAGCTTTACTAAATTCTAACATTTTGCCAAAATTCAGAATTTGTTTAATAAAAACTAAATTTTACAGATATAATTGAAATGTTCTGAGTACTCTACCACAACTGTCCATCATATTGAATTTAGTCACTCTCTTTTCATGCATATTTATGTATTACTATTGCATATGTATTCAAAATAAATAAGATTATTTACCATGTTTTTAATATTTTTATACAGTATCATCATGTAATTTGCTTTTAATATTAACATTATGTTTTTGAGATTACTCAATTTTATACATTGACATGGTAATTAACTCTCGCTTCTACAACAAACAAATAGCAAAGTAAGATAAAAATTTATTTCACCCTCATGTAAGGTCCAATGTTGTTTACATAAAATCTCTAGTACAGTTGCTTCAGGTGCTGACTCAGGGGTCCAAGCTTCTTCCATCTCATGGCTCCACTTATATTCTTGTTCTTCCAGCTTCATTGAAGTGGGAAAAAAACTGAAAAGAAGAGAAAGTACCTTAGGTATTTAAGCATCGCAGCCAAAAAGTAACTCATAATATTTCTCTTAACATTTTATTGCTCAGAACGTGTTACACTGTCACTCTAACTGCAACGGAATTACTGAGATGCAAAAACAATACCAAATGGTTTCAGAGCATTAATTAGAAAGTGTTGTCATTAATTGTCTACTTTAATTTGTAGAGATTTGTCTGACATTCATTCATGTACTATCTAAGCAATGAGTGGACATGGGATAGTTTTGCAATATGTTTACTCTCTGATAAACAAGAAAGTGCACTGAAGTTTTTCTGTTGATTCTTACAGCTCTTATATGTCTTCATTCATTCCATTCTTCATTTATTCAAGACATAGTTTTCATCTTTTACAATGTAACAGGATTTTTGTTAATTAAAAACAAACAAACAAACATATTATTCCTAGAAGAGGATACAACCTAGCAGGGGAAAAAAAAATCCAGCTAACTACAGAAGTATGGGGAAAATGTTCGAATAGGTGTTTTAACCAAATGCCGCAGCAGCTGGAATATTAGAGAGAACTACACCTTGACATTCTCAAGGATGATGAGATGGGCAGGGAAGCACTGTAGAAATAGAATCCAGCATGTAGAAGTCTTGCATCTGTTTAAACAGAAAATAAGAGCAGTTTAGTGTTAAATTTCAAGAACATTGTAACAAAGGAGGGGTTCAATGAAGGAAAAACGAAAAAACATCACTAAAAGACTGGCTCATGGTTTCTTATGTCCCCAGGGAAAAACATGAACCAGGCTGCAAAAGCCAAAGTTTCTTTAAAAATGCATTACTCTTTGCTATATAAAAATTCGTATTCTTGGGTACTCAATGAAAAAAATCAAGCCTATTATTTTTTCTTTCCCATTATTAAAAATGTCTAGCTCTTTAATAATAATTTAATAGAATTTATTTGGAAGCCATAATTATTTGAGTTGATTACTAAAGTGACATATTGACATTTAGTGAATTATAAAATTTCTCATTTATTTTATGAAAAATAGAAAAATCAAATCCAGATATGTTTTCTACTGTCCTCTATGTGACAAAATTTCTATTATGCAAACAATTTAATGAACAAAATGATGTTTCTTGGTTGAAATGAGAGTAAAAACAGTTTTTGAACTAGGTGTTAAAATCCTCAACTTGTTATTATTAGAAAATTTACCTTTTAATAAAAAATGAGTTGTACTAAAAGCAGAGATTGAGAATACCTGAACTAATATGATATTTTTGGCTGCAAAAAGAGATAATAAGTTGTTTAGAAAGAGAGATATTTAGAGTTAAGTTACCTGAAATTATATTTACTAGATGTGTGGACTTCTGCACATCATATATTTCTGGGTGTTTCACTATTTTTCACCTTAAAATATGAGTGTTGGGTCAGATTATTAAATTTCCTGCTGGTGTTAACATTTAATAAGACTAAAGGAATGTTTGGCAACATGCTTATGATATAAAAACTGTCAAGGATAAGTATTATGATTCTGGCAACCAGGTGACATTATATACAACTTCAATGGAATTTTCATATGTGTGATGCTTTGCTGATAGTCTCATTATTCACACATTTACTTTATCTCCTGGGACAATTCAAAATGAACATTTTTTTAACTGACTACTTAATGCAGTATAATTTCAGAGAATTCTTGAGAAAATATGAGATAAACTTCTAGGAGAAATGTACTCCGACAACCACTGTAGGAAGCCACCTAAGAGATAAACCAAAATAAATAAATAAACAACTGGAAACAAATGGAAAGATATAAAATAGAAAAGAGTAACTATAAACAAAAAATTAAAATCTTTAAAGTTTATTTCTTACACACACACACACACACACACACACACACACTTCTGGTTTACCACTAACTCTGCAGAATATTGCCAAGATACTGAACGTCTTGGTGGTTTAACACCCTCATGGTGATTATTTTATAAATAACATGTGACTAAACAATCAATCATAATTTTGCCCACTGTTATATTAACGCTGTTTCGGAGCCTGTAGATTGTACTTTTTTTTTTTTTTTTACTAAGAAGTTCAAAACTGGTTATCCTCTCTAAAAATTCAAATAATTAATTTGTTAAGTTCAGATTTTAATTACTGACTTTTCCAAAATTGAATCTCTTACTACTTTCTTTATTGTTTACCCACATTTTTAGTTTTTCCTGTTACAAGTATAAATTGCTTTTTCCTCTTTATCAAAGAATTATTTTTGTCTAATCAATTGCTGAATTTTTAATGTTTCTAGTTCCTAGAAATAAAATAAATGCCACAACAAAATAATATGATAATACTGGAGATCTAAAATTTTAGAAAATATTTTTCTTCATCTTTTGGCTCTTTACTGACAACTTATAAAATTTTTAAACATCACTAACTTTTAAAAAGGAATATTAAACTTTTCAAAATTGTCCATTGTGATATTGATTTAGCTTAAATATTTTAATGAGATTAAATCAAAATAATTTGTAATGAAAACTAAAGATCTCAAAATCTACTAATTTTGGAAAAAGTTAAAAAAGCTTTTAACTTTATATCACCAACCGAGACCATTTTCTTGAAGTGGAGTTATCCACTTATATCCAATTTAGCATGTCCAAAACACAACTCCCCTTTTCCAAACTGTTCCTCCACATCCCTACCATCTAGGAGAATGGCAGCTCTCCCATTGGCTCAGCTCAGAAACTCTGGAGTCATCCTTAATTCTCCTTTCCCTCACTTGTACCCCATATCCAATCTTTCAGGAAGCCCTTTTAATTCCAGCTTCAGAATATATCCAGAAAGTGACCACTTCTCATCACTCTCACTACTCTATAATTTTTTACTTTGATTAGTGATGTAACTCCCACCACCTTTACTTACCCTCTAGCAGTCTGTATTCTAGAGCAGCTAGAGTGATTCTGTTAAAAAGCAAGTTAGATAATGTTACCCTTTATATTAAATCCTTACGCTGGCTTTTCATCTTACTCAGAATAAATCTTCTAACTCTCCAATTCATCTCCTGTTGCTTTTTCTGCCTCTCACTCAGCTCTAGCATCACTGACCTTCTTAAACATACTGGACACATTCCTACTCCAGTATTTATATATTTGCTATTCTCATTTGACAATGTTCTTCCTCACTAGCTCCACATAGCTCACTGCACTTCTATCCATAGCACTTTACTCAAATGTCACCTTTTAGATGAGGTCTTACTGACCACTGTTTCTAAAGTTTTAACACACATCTCTCTCGAGGTTCTTATTCCCATTTCCAAGTTTGCCTATTTTTTTTCTCTTACCATTCTATAAATACAGAGTATACTTTACGTATCTACCTTGCTTATGGTTCATCTCCTTCATTAGAATATGAACACCATGATTTCAAGGATGAATTTCTACCTATTTTGTTCATAGCAATATGCCTAGTTCATATTAGACATTTGGTAAATATATTTACATATTTATCCAATAATTCAGTGAATATGTATTGCATATCTATTTTGTGCCAGATATAACTATAGATAAAGAATACACATTGGCGAGTTAAAAATTTTAGTGGTTTTATTATAAGAATGTATATGATGGTAAAGAACACAGAAATCTCAGCCATGTGGGGACACGGGACATGCCAATCCACTAAGAACAGCTGATACCATGAAATTGGCAATAGCTATTGAAAGCATTCATGGTATCCCACAAGTATGGCCATATGGTTGGCTCCTCTGCAGGTGTGAAGATAGATCTCTAATCATGTGTGAACATGTCTCTCTCAAGTGTTTCCTCCTATTATTATTCGACCACTAACCCAGTTATGTCTTGTCTTCTTGGGGAATTCTCCATTGTCTGTTCACCAGTATTTGAGTAGGTCATTCTCTATGCTCCATCTTTTCTCTATAAGAAGCAGTATAGCATGGTAGTTAATAATATTGGCTTTAGATTTTGACTTTGTGAGTTTGAACCTTGACTCTGTGACATCTAAGGTGTGTGACCAAGAGCAAGTTGCTTTTTCCACTTGTTCTTTTAAATTATTTGAAAAATGAAGACAGTATTACTAGCATAGATATAAATGGTTTAATGAACGAAAAAGACTTAAAACAGTGCTTGGAATGTAGTAAGCACTAAATAAACTATAACTTTTGTTTTTAATTCATAATTTCTACTTGAGAAGTATGGCTTATTCAAAATACCTGCTCTTTCCTATTTCATCATCAACCTCATGGCCTCTCTTCTAACTCATAAATGCTTAACCTCTGTACTTTTTGCCTATGGCTTCAGAACAATTTAACAATTGCTTTCAATTTCACTGTATTTGATGTAAAAATCAGAGAATTTTTTTTGTACTGGCTTATTTGCTTATTACTTGAGTTTGTGTCTTAATTTCTTCTCTCTTATATTGATATTTTGTTTTGCCATAGTTATCTTTAGGTAAATCTTGCTAAAAGGACCTGTGAAGGACAAACCATTCTCAGTTCTTTAATGTTTAAAAATGACTTTATATTGCCAACACAACTTAATGCTAGTTTGTGAGAGTATAGACTTAACATTTCAAAATCATTAATTTCTGGTACTAAATTTTCTAATACGAATTTCTGATGCACAGGTTAATAAACTATCTTTTTCCTTGTTAAAAAAAAATCTAGTACTAAATATGCTGTAAGAATGATAAGTTAGTCTTTTTTTCTGTGTAGATAATATGGTTTCTTTTTTGCAAGAGAACTTTAAATTGCTTTCTTTATCTGGATGTTCTTGAAATTCACCAAAACATGACTAATTAACACTGTTTAACATTCAATGAGCTTGTTCAATCATAAAACTAATAATTTTTGTCATTTCTGGGACATTGCTATTTTTTTATCTCCTTTTTCTTCTTATGAAACTTCTAGATATATTTTCAATGACACTTTATTTTGTCTTTTGCAATGTAATCTTGATAATTACTTGATTCTATCATCTGGTTTACTAATAAAAGTTTCATTTGTGTCATTGAATTCATCTATAAAATTTTCTTTTAAAATTTGTAATTACATTTTAATTTCCTGGGGCCTCAGTTTTTATTTTTTTTTCGTTGTTGTTGACTTTTGTTTTCACCTAACAATTTACTCTTTTTCACTGGGTATTCTGTATGTACTTAAACTTTTCCCAAGCTATTATAACTATTTCAAAGTAGTCTTACCTTCCACAAAGATTTAGTTTTCTGCCTATGGAATTTATTCTTTTTCTTCCATGATTTTGATTTTCCTTAAAGATTTGCTATCTTTGATTATCTGTATGTGTGTGTATATATACATTTAGCTGTGAGCTGAAACATATTTCTTTCCTCATCTTAATGCCTTCCTTTCTTCCTCCCATTGCCCCACTCTTCTCACCACTGTAAACATGATTATATTAAGTTGTCTCTGAAATACTACCATTTTCTTTATCTTAATCAACTGCAAGCCCTTCCTTGTGTTTTCTACCTATCCCAACTCCTCCAAGTTCTTAGCTCTGTGAATTCAAGGCCCAGCAGAAAATATCGATTCTTTTGAGATATTTTCCCTGACACTCCAGGTTAATATGGAAAGTTCTTTTCTCATTTCTAGCATATTTTACATTATAAACTGGTTTATCTGAATATGTTTACCCTGTTAATTTTTATCTTTTATTGTTATATAATTCTAAAAACATTTTTGAGTAAATGAATGAGCCCTAAGTCTATATGTTTAGACAGAAAAGTGTTCACCCGGATAATCACCTAGCTATTTGTAACACTTTGGTTATCCAGTTAATTCCTGTTACTAAAAATTTAGTCTATAAAACCAGTAAAATGAAAAGTATACATACTTTCTAGTGGAAAAAAATAATAAAATCTCTACACCTTGAATGAGTTATGAATGGCTACACTTTTAAATGACAGTGAAGCAATATCTCACTGGTAACAACCTTAATAGACATTGTCTTTGATTTTCTCTTATCCAAAGCATCATGTTGGCTGGTCAGTCAGAGGTCACAACACTACAAGTAGTTTTCAGGTTGACACTCTATAAGATTCTACTACAGAAGCACAGGTCTGCTGTGCTTTAAGAAAAAAAAATCTCTAATTCTGGTTTGTTCTAAAAATATAAATCACACATAACACAGGATAAATCTTAAATGCATTTAATTATATAGGAGAATTTGGAAAAATCATATAATTTCCTCAACAGAGGTTAAAAAAGTATTTAATGGTGGCAATATTTTTTCATAATTAATAGTGCGTTGAAAAGAGTGTAGACTGTCATTAGACGACGTGAATTTGAATTCTGTCTCTATATTTTAGTTGATGAACTTTCTGTGTCTCAGTTACTTCATCTGTAAAACATAATTATAGTATCACTGCTTCATGAGTTATTATGAGCACTAAATATATTAAGTATGGCTTACCTTACCAAAATTCAAATTTCACTAATGGTGATTGTGATAAAAATATATCATATTGTGAATAGAAGTTTATACTTTGACCAGTTATCTAATGCACAGTATAATGATTGTAGTTAATAATATTGCATTGTATACCTAAAATTTGCTAAGAAAGTGTATCTTAAATGTTCTCATCACACACTCACAAAAATGGGACCTATGTGAAGTGATGGATGTGTTAATTAACTTGATTATGATAAGCATTTCACAATGTGTATGTATATTAAATGATCATTATATGTTATAATTAAACATGTCATAAATTCAATTATTTATATGTCATATAAGCAATATTATTTTAAATCAGAAAACCTGAACAATTAAACAGAGTGCAAATTCCATAGATAGATTCAGAAAATAACATATTGTATGGTTATTAGTATTAAAAATTGCCCTAAAGATTGATGGTGGTAATTTATACTGCTCCTAAAGTATGTGAAATTATATTCCTCCACAGCATTATGATACTTGATGTTAAACTTTTGTAAAATAGCAAACTAATGAATAAAAATGGTATTTCACATTTCTTACAAAATTGTATTCATTTGAGTGCTAACAAGGTTGAAATTTTTAAATATATTTATTGATCACTTTTTTGTGAAATGCCTTTCACAATCATATGCTCATTTATTTATTAAGTATATTTATTAATAATATTGATATGTATCAACATTTCAAAAATATAAGTTGCAAATATATTTTCTAGCTTGTCACTTATTCATTTTAATTAGTTTTTATAAAATATTTCAAATACCTAGAAATAGAGAAAGAGTAGAATAATGGACACTCACATATCATGGTTTGGTTAATTTTAGTTAATTCTTGAGATTTTGGAGGGATAAAGTTAAACAGTTAAAATCTGTTTTATATCTTAAAATCTAGTATCCTCCCTGCCCTTATTATCTATTTTATAATAGATCTGTATTTATCTATCTAAAATCTATATCGAAAATATAAAAAATATGTTATTGTTTTTGCACTTAAAATTTTTAACTGCACCTAATGTTATCACACTGCTATCTTTCTGCACCTAGCTCTTTTTTATTTTATTTTTGTTTGTTTTTGCTTAATGTTTATATTTGGGATTTATCTGTGTAAAAAGACATAGATTTTTCATAACCATATTTATTCATTTATTTGCATTCATTTATTCCCAGTAGATAAACATTTAGGTTATCAATTTTACACTATAAAAACAACACTTCAACGAACATCTTTAGACTGCATGAGTGTTTCTAAAATTATTTAAAACAGCTTACACGCTATATATATTCAGTGCAACATAAGTGTTTTTAAGGTAGAAGTGTGACGAAGGAAAATTAAATTTAGAATTTTAAGGTGTCAGGAAGAAATGTAATATATCAAAATGCAGGTTATTTTAAGATCTTACATAATGATTAAAGCTGAATTGTATCTATGAATCTGAGATTCCCAGTAGCCAAAGCAAATAGGGAAACTAATGAATTTTAGAATTCCTATTATTCATAAGATACACAAGCTAGCTATTCAAGAAATGAAACAATTTTCAGAGTATGAGGGTCTCAGAAAAATTTCCTCCCACAAATTTTTATTTATATGCTACTGAATGATAGAGTAGGCTTTATCTTTAATAGCATCCCAATAATAGATATGATAATGAATATCTTATGTTCTTATAGTGTCCTTCCATGCAAGTGGAAGGCATAATTTCAAAGTCAAATTCAGTGAAATTGATTTGGACTGGGGCATGCTAAACATTAGAATTAAAGTAGATAAAGTCAGTGATAGTCTTTCTTAATTCTAGAATAAAACCTTAGCTCTTCAGCAGATATAATTAAATAAAATCCTGGTTGTTATACAAAAACTATTTTTGAGATTTATGACCAATTGGAAAACATATCCCAATAAAAGCTATGTAAGTTAAAAAAACATAGTGAACTCTAAACTAAATACTTCTTTTATGAATTAAATTTAGCTAGCAAGGCTGACAATTTGCATTCTACAATAGGTGGATCAATTGACAATTTTTATGTGGAAAAGAACTTTTTATGCTGTCTTTTTCACTGTTGCATCACCAGTTTTTTAGCATAGTGTCTGACACTTAGTAAGTATTCAATAAATATTTGAAGAATAAATGAATGAACAAATGAATGGAATAAACCTCCACACATCTCATTTTCTAAGTACAGCTTTTGCAGTTGTGCAGTATAGATGTTCTATGCTTCAGCAAGAACCAGAAGCATTTTCTCTTTTACCCAGTAAAAAAAAGATCCATAGGAAATAAAAATATATACATTTAAGAAATACACTTTTAAGAAAATTAAGAAACCTGATTAACAGTTAAGATTGCCCCCAGAACAAATAACCTACTGTTTAAAGTTTTTGAGGCTCAATGAGAAAATAAAATTAATGTGTATATAAAATGTCAAGATCTACATATGTGTAAATGTTTGTATAATTCTGTAAGCACATTTCAATTATTTGATGCCTTCACTATTTGATGCTTTCACTATTCTTTTGAAATCTTGCACTAATATCACCTCTTTTCCATGCTAATCACTAGCTGACTTTATTTCCTTTTCTTGAGATATTATAATAACTCTTCTTCCTTTTTGTTTTCTCCATCTCTGCTTTTTCCTCATGGGGTCTCTGTTTCGAAACATAGAGTACTTAAGTCCATAAATTCTGGGTTGAAATGCTAATTCCACCATTTATTAGCTGTTTGATTTTTAACTAGTTACGTCGCCATAATTTGTTCTCAGTATCTATAAAAAGATAATAATAATAACATCTACCATATGTGTATCCTTATAAGGTTTAAATGAAAAAATCTATAATGTACATGAGACCAGCAAACAGTCAGCAAGTGATGAAAGTTAATTGTTCTTATTGTGATTATTCTGCCAGAACATTCTGTCCAAAATCTGACCTTGACCATTTCCACTTAACACTTTCAGTGATTTCCAGAACCTAACTCTGTATAGTAAAGGATGTAACTTATACTCTGGCTTCCCTTTGCATTCTCCTCACCCACCATGTCTACCTCCCTCCTTTTATGTTCTGCTCAGTCATTTCGGGGTTCGACTATCCAAGCAGACCATAGTCTTTTAAGTCTCTAGGACATGGGACATTCTGTTTCCTCCTTCTGGAATGCCTCT